>NC_071441.1:71456831-71765403 GCF_017976375.1 Cuculus canorus | reverse complement strand
GGGAAATAATGTTACTAATATAGAATACCTCTTAACCTGTGCAGGATTCAAAATGCAAAATCCCAAAGGAAATATGGAATCACCCTGACCCATTTAGAACCCTCTCCATTACTGTCTCCATTAGGTCCCTGGATGTTAATTCTTACACATAATGCAGGCTTTGAAAACATTTCCTTGCCAGAACTTTAAAAAAGGTGTTCTGCTATATTTTTGTAAATAAACCCCCAAACAAAACAACAACATAGAAAACTAAAAATAACTGAAAAAAAATACAAATAAAAAAACACAAGCAAAAAGCCAAAACACGTGAGAGTATTTGAACATTAAGATGATAATAAGAAGAAAAGAGACTATAGAAAAAAAAGAAAACAAAAAAAGAGGTTTTTTTAGGATCAGTTATCAATTTGCTGTGTGTCTCAGTCCTTTGGGGAGAGTTATAAATGTATGTATAAACATGCAAAGCTCAAATCTGAGCTCTGAAGGACCTCTTTGTTTTACATTCAGATCAAACCACTATCTATGCACTCATGCTCTATAAATACAGAGTTCCCTAAAGGTGAAAACCAAGTTCAAGGTTAATTTTGTTGCAAGGCGGCTTTTTTCTTGTTTTACTAAATTCAGACATAAAAAGCAAGCATGATCTGGTGAAAAAAGCACCATCAACATAAACCACTCAAACCAATTGACAGGTCAAGCATGTTACATACCTATTTGTCACCTTTTAGTTGTCCAAAGCAATAATCCACAAACTCATCAGCATTTTCCCTTATACACAGCTGGGCAATAGGCTTTAGCTATTTTATACAGCTGCTGGTAACATCTCTTGCCCAGAAGGCAGTGACAGACAGAGAGAGAGCAAAGAAATAACTTTTGCAGTTTTTGTGTTTTCCCAGCCATCAATCAAATTCCCTCTGACATTGCTTCATTTATGGATTATTGCAAAAACACTGAAACAATGTGCAATGATAATGTTGTAAAGCTACCGAAATGAAATTGGTAGGAGTAACCCATTTCTCACTGTGTTCCCAAGCACCTCTCCAGTCTGAATCCCCAGCATTGTTTAAGCTTCAGTTCTATATAAGAAAGCTAATCAAATGACACTCAGGAAAATTGACTTGGGTTTTCAATCTAGTTTCAGATCTCTATTGTACTTATTTCAAATAGCATTTGTTATTCTCTGCATATCCTTAGGAACATGCCCTGTCAAGAAATGCCATACAACTTCAAACCATGTTTTTTCCCACCTCTATAACTTTTTATGTATTCCCTTTTTACATTTTATTACAGCATAACATCTAAAAATGAAATAAAGATTATAGGCAACGCTTCAGGACCTGTAGTTTTATGGCTTGCCCTGAATATCAAATCTTGTTGATAGGAACTTGCTGCTATACCACTGTAAATTGCCAAAAACTCCCCACTGACCATCACTGTAATTATTTCTGTTTGGAAATGAAAGATTTGATCGGCAAAGTGATTTTTCTTTTCTTTATATTTCCCACACCTTTTCATGTCTATCTTTCCCCCATTCACCTGGACTGTGCATTTTCTCTTGATGGGGGATTTGAAGATTAAATCTGTATTTATTTACCACGGTTATCTCTAGAAGTAAAGAAAAACAACAAGAAAAAGAAAACAGGGCAAAATGTGAGGAGGGAGGGGAGAAAGGATGGTAAGAGAAAAAGCACAGAAGAGTTGTCCCAGTTACTAAATTAACAGGAGTTTTGCTTTCTGGAAGTGTAAAAAAATGACATAAAACACAAGGTAGTCACTCCCTTTGCATCCAGCACCCAGGGGTGTTGATAGAATTGCTACTGAAATTTAAAACACACTTCCACTGTGTATCTACAACCCTTCATTGCATAAATGTGCCAGAATCTGAGAAACAGGTCAGATTTAGTGGCAACATAAGCTAGGTTTGAGGAGTAAGTTACAATTCAAATCCAAACAAATCAGAAAAGACAAGTCAACACATCAGTAAAGAAAAATCATTGTCAAAGCATGAGGTAGAAGTGAATGCTGAGGGTATTACAATGGAAGATTCCGGGGGCATTGTGTAGGACCCAGGTTCAGCTCCAAGGTCAACAACAGAGTGGCACTAATCGAGAGTAATTTCTTTTTGTCGTAGGAAAATGGCATGGAGGAAAACTAGACTTTGTCATTTTTCTTTTCCTTTAGACTTTGGGCTGAAAATCAGATGTTGAGCAGCCTCCATTTCCAAGCTTGTTATTGGGTTTTTTTTTTCTTTTGAGACAGTGAAGTGTTCTGACTTCCTCCTAAGTAGATAGGAGTAATAATTCTCCTTTTTGTCTTCATTCTTTAAGGGACATCTACCGTAGGCAATTCAGAATATTGCAGTAAGTATATCTGCATCACTTGAAGATTGTACAAGAGAAAAGAATGGTATGGCCCTATGTGAGATGAAATTTAGAGCCTTAAAACAATGTAGGAAAGATAAAACAGCATTATGCCAGTGAACTAACAAGGATTACAAAGAAGCCTTTTCTAAATCATCACACTAACGAGTCTAAACATCTTCTGGTTCTAGAACCTGTTAATTCGCAGGGACAACCTCAAGGAGTTTCTGTTTTGTTGTGTTGTTTAGAGGTGCCTCAAAGCTAAGAATAATACTGTCAGGTCCGCTGAGAAGCGGGTTTGGGTTAAAGACTTATTATTTTTTTTTTACTGTCATACTGGAGTAGACTGGCCCATGAACAATGTGAATACTGTTATGAGATGTACACACACAAGTATTTAATTCCTCTGAAAGAAATTAGACCTTTTCCTTTTGCCCAGTAAATATCAAAAGACCCAAAATTCCAAATCAATCAAACAACACATTAATATATTATAATATTCTAATAATAGACAAGTTGAATCATCAGCTTCTTTAAGTTATGATATATAGCAATAAATATAAAAATCTTTACATAATGTCAGTTTAGTAAGAAAACATGCATTTGATAAAGAGCTAACTCAGGTTATAAAAAAAGACATATATCTTTTTAGATAAATGCACATCAAATGAAGATGTATATAATATCCAACAGAAATACATATGACCCATTGATCACATATTTTCTTTTTTCCCTTTTTAAACACAGGGGCAAAGTTTACTCTCTTCCATTTTTCTAGTACATTTGTGCCCAAATTTTCAAAGAAAACCATTAGAAACCCTGAGACTGTCTCAAAGGTCTTTATGGATTCTGATGTGAAATGCAAATAAGATAAAAACAGAACATACAGGGGTATGCATATAAGTATACTTATTCTAGTGTTGTCGACTTCCAGTGTTCTAGGGTAAACACCTGTCTGTCCTTCAATAACATCAATGTATTCAGTTGTCTAAGGGCAGCCACACCCTGTAACAATTTACCTAAAAAAACATGAGGAAATCAGCACCTTCGTAGAGTTTAGTCTTACAAATTCTCTCTTGGCTGCAGAATGACCACGGTCCTTTCTTGGACCTCTTTTGGTGTTAGCATGGTTTATGAACTTATTTAAAGTGATTACATTTTGTGCATTTTTCCTTTTTCATTTTGCCTTACATTGCTATCCTTATAGACTTCATAGACTGCAACTGTATGGTTAATACATACCAAGACAGGACCATCCTACCGATGAAATTGACAGCCAGTTTCTGCAGTCCTCCCTCACATTTCCATCCTATCCCTTATATTGGCACTAATGACAGGGCAGCTGTTCAGTGAACCAGATCAACCTGTTGATCTGATGGAAGAGTAATCGTTTTTTCTCAGGAGCTGGTTTGGATCAGCTCAAAGAGATTTGTATGGAAAGCATAAATGTAGTTGAAAAGAATAACGGAAGGTCTGTCATATCTTCAATTCATCAATAGCACAGATAGAGATCAATGTAAACTGGCTTTGAAATTTCTTCTCATTTCCCTTTTCCTTTCTGTGTTTAAGATCAGTAAAGGCATATTGATGTGGCTAATCTTATCCCTTACTACAATTTCTACTTTTCCTTCATGTTAGGATAACTTTTTTTTCTTTTAATACTGCTTGTTTAAAGAAATACTGCTTTTCCATTACTTTTCTGTCATGTCATCTTGTGGACCAGTTTCCTGAATTCATTGATACTTTATTAACTCCTTTTATTTTCTATTCCTCCTCCTTAACTTCCATGAACTCTATTTTTTTGTGGTGCTACATGAAAGTTTTCTGGAAATTTTGTGGAAGTTTTGTGGAGCTTCAATGCAGTTAAGTTCCAGAAACTATATAAATATTCAATACAGTTCAAATATGGTTTCAATGCAGGATGGGGGACGATGTGATTGAGAGCAGCTCTGCAGAGAGGGACTAGCAGTTGCTTATTGATGAGAAGCTTGCCATGAGCCAGCAAAGTGTGCTCACAACCCACAAGGCCAATTGTATCCCGGGCTGCATCAAAAGAAATGTGGCCAGCAGAGCAATGGAGGTGATTCTGCCCTTCTGATCTGCTTTTGTTAGACACCACCTGGAGTAAGATGTCCACATCTGAAATCTCCAGCATAAGAAGGTTGTAGAGCTGTTAGAATGGGTCCAGAAGAGGGCTATGAAGATGATCAGAGGACTGGAGAACCTCCCATACAAGGACAGGCTGAGAGAGTTGGGACTGTTCAAGCTGAAGAAGAGAAGGCTCCGGATAGTCCTTATAGTGACCTTCCAGTATCGGAAGGGGACCTACAGGAAAGCTGCAGAAGAACTTTTCACAAGGACATGTGATAAGGTGATGTGGAATGGCTTTAAATTAGAAGGAGAAAGATTTAGATTATATATTTGAAAGAAATTTTTCACGATGAAGAGGATGAGGCACTGGTACATGTTGCCCACAGAAGTTGTGGATGCTTGCTTCATGGGAGTGTTTAAGACCAGGCTGGATGAGTCCTCGAGCAGCCACGTATGATGGGACTTGTCCCTGGTCATAGCAGGGGTGTTGGAACTAGATGATCTTCAAGGTCCCTTCCAACACAAATCATTCTATGATTCTATGATTCTATGATTTTATTCTTTTGTATCCTACTGTAAGGATGCTTCGGAGTGAATACAAGTAACCTTCACATGAAACAAACCCCCTTGTTTCCTTAGGACTGTCTTGAGACTGTGTTCCCTCAGATCAACTGCACTATGATTCTGTGTTTCCTTGAGCCATCTATGGCACGATGCTGAAATGACATCTGTCTGAAGAGTTTTTCTCTTACTTTAATATACACACTACTGTCATTTCTCCCTGGTTTATACCATCAGGAAGAGACCCTGGCCATGAAAAAGAGCAAGTAGCTTTTTTTTTTTTTTTTTTTTTTTTTTTTGCCTTTGTTTCTTTCTTATTCTCTAAAGACAGACAAATAAACCTTAACTTTCTTCTCATCGTATCTCTCTCCTGATGCTACTATAAAGTTGTGCCCAGTTATTAGAATGTGTAATTCACTTTGTCTTAACATTATTCTTAGATAGCTAATATGTTGTTTTCATGCATTCTGTTTTCAGGACAGCTGTAAGAGAGAGATGTGTTTTCAGTAGCTGCTATACAGGGTCATGCTCTTAGTACTTCTGTTGTCCGTCATGCATGTGGACTCTCTTAATGACAGACTCATCCTAACTAGGACACTGTCAGATCTCAGCAGGCTAAAGCTGAATTACAGCAATTTATACCTACTGAGAATCTGCATGCCGGTGTTTTCACTGAGAAAGGAGGCTGTGATTTAAGAACATTCTGGATAACAAAAATAATAGGGTTTACTGTTGGTGTTGGCTAAAAGAAACATTGAATTGTGTGTATTAAAACAGTTGGTACAGGACTGGTCTTCATGTGCAGCTGAAGACTATCATTTAGAAATCCTGAGTCCTGGTCCTAATTCTGACAGCCTGGACTACTTTCAGCAAAACATGGAATTTCTGTTTCTCAGTTTACCTATCTGCAGTCTAAGCATAATGTTTTGTCACATGACCCTTTCAAGGTTTAATTAATGAATGCATGTTTTACAGCTAGTTGAGAACCTCAGATAAAAGGGTCTACAGAAGTGCAAAGCGTTATTATGTTGCAGGAAGCCTGATTTTCTTTTCCATCAGAAAAACAAGACTTTGTGCAGATTTAATTGGTTTTTTTAAATTCATAAAGAGGATTAAGAAAGCTGAGCCTATCTAAGTCTCCCTACTGGTAAATAAAAAGGAAAAGAAATAAAGACTAGAAGCAAAGAGAGGATTTATAATAAATAAATAAATAAATCCAAAGGGTAATACACAAGTAACTGTTAAAACAAGAAAATAAAGCACCAGATTTTCCAAGCTATGAAGTGGTAGATGAATAGAAATCAAAATTTTATTTGTTACAAGGTTATGGAAAGGAAAAGTTGGAAAGCATCACTTTTTAATCAGTTATCCTCATTCAGTTTCATGATTCCAGCAGATATAGGAGGGTTTAAGAAGATCAGTGAAGCCAGAACCACTCACTTTATGGTGTTAGTCATTTAATAGTTGATATAAACATTAGGGAATTATTTTACATTACCCATAGGAAGGGAGTAGGTCTTTTATTTTGAGTCAGTTGGAGAAGACTATAATGGTAGTCAGTATCAGAAGATTAAAACCAAATCTCATACAGATGGAAATCAGCAAAGCTCCATCCAGAATAGCTCAATTGTGCAGCAATTTCAATTGAGGCCAGCTGAGAACTGGTCTCCAAACATCACTGTAACTTTATTCTTGACATTACGATGGCTAAAAGAATAAGCTTTCTTATGGACTTTAAAGGACTTGGTGGGTTCAGCCAATTTGTTAATACTCTTTTTACAGCATTTTCTCATCATTTTTTGTTGTTTTCTGTTACCAGCTGAAACACAAAAGCCTGACAGCATGTGCTAAATGAATGGAGCCAAAATGAACCAGTGCGTTATGAACCCTAAGATAATGTTTTTCAGGTTATACTGTATGCATATTTGTGGCATTTTGATTTTAAATTTCTAACTCTTGTGAGATTAAGAGTTGGATAGGAAAACGAAAAACTGTTTGCACAGTATTTTTTAAATACCAAAGCTACTTTATTTTCATTTGTTCAGGCAGATATATTTCAGCTTAGTTTTCTCAGAATATAGAATATGTACATTTTTAATGCATGCCTGCACATCTACAAATGTCTCTTTCTATGTTTTGCACCTAAATCTAAGAAAAATGTGAATAATGTGATATTAAGTTCTTCCGACTACTAAAAAAAAAATATGATTATTTAAAGAAGATAGAAATTTTGATCCAATTTCACATTCTGACCCAACCCATCCTGTGTTAGTTAACAGAGAATCCACACAGGAATTCATTGGCTTTACTGCACTCAGCAATTCTTGCTGTTTTTCCCAGCTTGAGAAATTTTGTTTAGAACATGAAAAGCAAAACGTGACTCTTAACTAAAGCAACTGTTGTTCAGAATAAGGCAGTTGTCTTAATATATCATAGAGTTTGTTATGTTTCCATTTTGAAAAGAAGTTCTTCCTCTCTGTTTTCTTAGGAGTTTGCATTATAATCATGTGAATCACGGTATTTAGATACAGATTTTTGTTTCCGTCAATGTTCTATCAAAGACAGACCTTATTTCTGTTGTAGAGAAACCAGTTAAAGGTCAGTGCAGTCATTTTGGTCTCCATATGGTGCTATATCTCAATGGCTTTCAGCTACAACCTAGAAGAAACAGAGATGTTTCTCTACACTCATCAGGTATCATCACTCCCACTTCAGGATCATGAAGGAAATTAGAATTAAATAACTTTGACTTTGAATGGTAGAAAGCATAGAGGAGGGTGTCTGTGGTGATTGAGAGAGTAGAAACATACTTTATATGAGCAAGAAATAAAGTTGCTTCATTTCTTTAGCCTGAAGGGAGATGTTCTCAGCAGTCCGAGACAAGTAACTAAAAACAAGTCTATTGTCAACAGGCTTCAAACTTCTGAACAGAAGATCCATCTTCTAGTGAAAATTGTAGAGGACTTGGTGTCTGAAAAAAATAAAAAACCCACTGCCTAGCAGATCAACAGCTGACTGGTACAAATATGAGAAATGCTAAACATTGAGGAACCCTAGATAGGACTACAACAGACTAAAACTTATCTTTAGGAGTAGAAAAAATAAAGAATTTAACTTTTTCTAAAAGAAAAAAGATGATTCAGGGACATAAAGGTTATTATTACATATGAAAATAAGGATCTAAATTTAATAATCAAGATAGTCCATTCCAGTCATTCTTCCATTAAGGGTTGGTTTTGAATGTTATGTAGGTGCTTTCTTTGCATTCAATGAGAGTTACTGTAAACGTACTTCTGCAGTTCTAGGCCTATGTATTAACGGATTAACCTTCAAGATATTTGGCCAATTTTTGACTAAGTAAACCAGAGATGAAATGTCCCATATTCATACCAAACATACGCTTTATGAAATTACAGAATAGGAAAGTTTTTGCTTTCTCTTTTTATTCTCCAGTGAAGAATAAGGACATATACTTAACAATGCTGTAACGATAAAAAAAATACAACAGATGAGTCTTTTCATCTCTGTTTCCTATTGTTCTTGTATACATTTTACTTAATGTGTGGGGAATGTATATATAATGTAGGAAATGGATATATAGGAGCATGAACAGTTATATCTCTGAAGCTCATATGATGAAACTGTTTTATGAGATCGTGGTCATTTTTTGTTTATATTCCGTCAATGATTTTTTTTTTTTTCATAATACAGCTAAAGTTTGTGTATGGTAAATCCTTACATGCACACGAATTATACTATTATCATCTTTGGAAGATGATTCTAAACTTTGTCCGTCATTTGCATGCATTGGGAAGATCATGATGGTGAATTTAATAACCGGTTCGGTGCATTTAGTTATTAAATGCATCTACACCTGAGAACCGAAGGTAAAAATATGCCAGACAATGGCAGAAAGACGCCAAATAGTTGGAGTGGAGAGAGAACAGCTCTGATTGCTTTTATACAGATCCTATATTAAAGAACCCAGCGGAGCTGAATTGTTCCCTGTGGGGCTTAAAAGTTTGATTTTCTTTTTTCCTCCATACAGGAAATTATGGTGATTGCAAATCCTAAAGCACTAAAGTTATTTAGAATAGAAGCTGTAAATATATACAGTAGAAAATAGGCATTTTCCTTGGTTTATAGCTCCAAAGGATTAAAGTAGGATTAAAAAGAGAAGAAAATAGATTTCAACGCTGTTATGTTTTCTAACAGTAAGTGACACAACTTTTTTTTTTTTTTCTGGGGGAAAGAAGAGCAAAAAGCAAGAACAATAGCAAAAATAACCACAGAAAAGAAATAGTGAAAAAATCAAATAACAAAAACAATATTAAAAGTAGACACATGTACGCATACATATGTGCATCTGTATATGTATTGACATATATATATAACTTTATGCAATTAAAGCTTGCATTTGCACAGAAAAAATTTCTAAATGAATAAAAGATTCTAATTAATTAATATACTAGGCATCCACTGTAGAGTCAACTAACGTTTGTAACATCACTTTTCTAGTTTAATTTAAATAGTCTACTAAACAGTGCAAAAACAGCTTACTGAAGATATTCTTGGAGTGTGTGGGAGAGGTAGGACAATATGGTGGTAAATTTTTAGGAGATGGAAATGGTCTAAATCGTTTCCTTTCTAATCTCCAGGATACTAAAAAAGACAGCAGTCTAAAAGGATAAAAACAACTCACTTTTATAAAGCTAAAAGTGTGCAATTTCATGTACAGAATATAAATTCTAGCTTGCCTGAGTCTCCTTTACCTTCTATCAGGGACTGGTCTGGGCTTAGAATGCAGGATGTACGGAGGTTCCTAATAACATTTTAACCTCTCTCCCTTTTGTCTTCTGTAGTTAGGGAGCACTGACCCCAAACTCACTGGAGCTACTTGGAATGTTTTTACTAAGCACAAGAAAATAGTCTGAAACAAGGGCTTTGAAGTCCATTGAAACTAATGGGTCTTGAGAACACGCAGCGTCTTGCAGCCTGTGCTTACCACCAAGACAGATGAGCCTGAAGCTCTTCTCCTTTTTGTGGTTTAGAAATATATTTGAGGTCCCAGCAGTCCATGTGATAAAGGTACATACTGCCTTTGTGGCAGAGCGGGTCCTGAGAAATTGTTGGTAGTTAGTTACGTTTTCAGAGAAGGCTTTTTTTGGGAGGAATAAATTACATACACAGAGTCTACTAACAATATGCAGTGAAGTGTGCCCGCTATTGATCACTCAATGGTGTACTTTATGTGGCAGCGAACATTTAAGTCAGGTTTATTTAGTATGCCCAAATGGAGTGGCGTAGCTATGGGATAACTCACTCTTTCAATGAGAGCATTAGTGGAGAGCAGAACCAGCAGAAACATTGCTCTGATTCTACACATTCTGCGTGACTTCATCAGTTACATACCTACAAAGTATTATAGACTACGTGTACTCCCTGAGGTGAAAGAGAAGGAAACTCACAGCTCATTTTGTATGGGCACCAACAATACCCATGGTACATGAAACACACATGAGATGATACAAACTTATGCAAGATATGAAACCTGGGAAGAAAGTGTTCCAACCTACTCAAGTGTCATTTAATAACTGACCAAACAAGGCCCAAAGAAAAGAAAGAAAATTATTCATTGCTATTGGATCTAGAAAGAGACTTTGCTGACCATCTACAAAAAAATAGAAAATACAAAAAATACTTTTTGACTACAGGGCGAACAAGATTTAAACCTGTAAATCAAAAAAAAAAAAACAACAACAAACAGATAAAGTTCCTCTACTGCTGAATATGAGAAGGCAAAAGAATATTTACATTTGAAACTTCCTCAAGTGTGAAGCAAGTAAATTCTACATATTCATATTTATACCAGAGAACTTCCCTACCTTTTATGAGATATAAAAAATGACTGATTCTCCTCATTGCACCATGACTCATTCAGGAGTGAAAAGGTACCTTCTGGATCTTTTGAGTAGCCTGATCTTTACCATGATGTGAACCTTGTGGAATTTTTCTATCAAGGCCATGATAGGATTCCCAGTAAGTTCTTTTCTTCACTCCCCATGCTTGTCCTAGGCATGGGGCCTTTCCACCGGGAGATGTGACAGAGGACATTATATAGCCAATGTGCTGACTGTACTTGCTTTCTGAAACCCCGTTTTGTGCATAGTGGGGAGGATATTCCACAGTGGCCAGTTCCATGGGCTATAAGGCTGCTTTTCGCTGCCGCAGCACCATAAAAGAGCCATGGTGTAGCTGAGAATTGCGCCTTGCAACTGTCTGTGCCACTTGGATGCATCCCTTTGGAGGGATTAAAATGCCTAAAATGAGAGATGTAATGTAACAAAGAAAGCGCAGAGAAAGACAAGAAATATAAAAGCGACAAAGAGGAGGAAGTGATTTTGAAGAGGCCTAATAAAGTATATGTCACCCTGCTGATTGCTTCTTCTTTTCTTTTCTTCTATCCCCTCTTTTTTTTAACTTAAAATGCTTCCCATTCTCAAGTGTCTGACTTGCCAGCAAACGAATTCCACTGAAAATCTCTGTTAGCTTCCTATTAAAAATGTGAAGTTTTAAAGGCATTTTGTCCCATTATAAATTTGAAGTAATGAAATATAAAAGTAAATATTTTTGCCAGTCTGGTCTGCCCTTTACAGTCCTGCTTTCCTCTAGAGAGACAAAATCTGCTGGCTCTGGATTGGATCCATTTGCAATTGCCAACAGATTCTCTCTGATGAATCTTCAAGCGCTTGAGTCAGGTTGGACAGACAAAATGTCCATCTGTACCATCCCTGATGGATGTAACAAAGCTTGGAATGCATTCACAGTACCAGAGCAGAAATCAGGGGAGCAGAGAACAAGTGGAAATGTTGATCTTTGTTTTATTTTATTTTAGTTTCGTTTAGCTTAGTCTTATTCTAATTTAATTCAATTTAAATTAACTTTTAGTATAGTTTGAATATTTTCTGCATTTCTCTACAAGTAAACAGTACAGTCCTTTCCAAAAGCCCAACAAACAGGATGCTCAGCGGAAAATTTTTCAAAGTGAGGGCAAGTGTGGGATTTAATCGATCAGCTTCTGTTGATGTTTCTGAGAGTCATGCAGATAAAATTCTGTGTGCTGCTTTGAAGAGATACCCCCCCCAAATGTCACAAATCTGGTATACAGGCAGCTGCAGGAGATAAAAATGGCACCTCTCTGTCTGCCTAATTTTAAGCAGATTACCTTAATCGCATCTAATGACAATGTATCCATAACCATAACTTTTCTATCAAACTAATGCTGTCAGACTAATATATCCTATAGCTGTGCCATGCAATTTTAATTTCCATTTATGCAATTTGTAGGAATGTTTTTGTTTTCCCTTTTATTTTCCTCATGAAAGAATATAATGCTCCAATATCAGGAGCATGAAGTAAGTCAAAACAGAATTCTCCAGTTGAATGGTTCAAAATACTTTCCTTTTAAGATTTTACATAGAACAAACAGAGGCTTATTCAGGGAATGACGTCATGGTCTGAGAAAAATTGGACTGAATTTGACCCTTCCTATATGTTCCCACTCGCCATAACCTATAACTCTCCTGTAGAGAGTGTATGAAGTCAAGGAAGAATAAGAACTGATTCTATCTTGACTCAACCCGATCACGTATTAGTTTCTCCCTAGGATGATAAACAAGTCAGGAGGAAAATGATGACCTAGTTATACCATGAATCCTTGAATCAAATTGTGAATAATTTCAAAGTAATAGCATCTTCGGTCAGACTAGTCTCCAAACAGAATCTTCTGCGTGTTTTAAGTCTTTTGCTTAGCTTCAGATTGATCATCATCTTGCCATCTACAAATCACGTAGAACAAGTGAAGGTCTACTTTAAAATATACTACAGTAAAATTCGTTAAGGACCACCTTACTAGTGACTGAATGAAGAAAATAATTTTAATGAAATCACTTCAACTACAATGTTCCCATATGTGTTCTCTGAGATGGAATTGAGAAGAAGAAAAGAGTTAATTACAAATCTACACTTCTATGCTACCCAAACCTTCCATTTCTTTTTGGACAAATGTGCTCTATGTACCATTTATAGCTCTGTTTGTTATAACTGATTCATAAGTTGGATCTGAACCACCACTTCTTATTCATGTAATGATCCTGCTGAGTTCAAAGACTTCCAGCAACTGAACATGAGGTGTTTAGGGGTGTCTTTTCAAAGTAGCGTATCAGTTTAGTCACATAGTTCCTGCTAACATCAATGGAAGTTGGCTGGTTAAATCCCCATGCAAACTTCCTTTGAAAAAAGTACCCCTAAAGCATCCCGTCTGCTGAGGTTTGAAAAAGGACTTCAATCAATATATTTGTTAAATGAAATGCAAAGAAGATCCATTATTTGTACTCTAGGTACTGTTGCTTAATAAAGGATGTAACTTAGTGATGGTAAAAACATAAGGGTTCATATTCTGTTTGAATTACTCTTCAAATGTTTGTCTAAAATATTAATCCCTTTCACTTTACAAAAATGGACATAAGATTTCATTGGAAAAACTTTTGCTAGATGACTATTAAATCCAGTCTTCTATTCAGAATGTTTGCAAACATCTATGTTAGAGTGTGCAGACGTCTCTGTGTTTATATATATATATACACACACACAAAGTTTTTATCAGTTCTAAGGATTTAGGACTCCAGAATTAAAATTCAGCAGGGTTTTGGTGAGAGTCACCTCACCTAATTTTAGCTATTTAGAGGCTTATTGTTTCATTTAAGTTAAGGTCTGAGATTTCTCTTATTCAATGGAGATGAATACTTTCAGAATCCCATTTCTCTTTTTTTTACATGTATTTTAGAATATCACTAAGTATCCCTAGTCTAATAAGGCGACAAATTTTTATGGACACTACCTTTGTGATTTGAGGTCAGAAGTAGTTCTTATACAATACATGGATAAGTGTAGAGAATTTCAGATGAGGTTCAGGTCATCCTAAAGTAGATGCCTAGATTCGCTTATATGTATCATTCCGTAAAATCTTTTGCCTCTATTGGTCAGATTTCTGCTGATTATAAAAGCAACCTGAACAAGCTAATGTATAGTCTTCTTCAATTGCAACTTCTAAAGCCAGATAACATTTGTTTTAATATGAAAGTTACCTTCCTAAAGTACTACTCACTCATCCTGAAGTATTGTCAGAACCCAGTGTAATTTGAATACTAAGTTTCCCACTATAGTATGAACGTGTGCCTTGGTCTGTTTGGAAGTATAAGATTGAATCATCATACAGATTACTGACAAGACAAGGAATTCTGACACGGCTTATCGTGTAACATAGAGAGTAGAGAGGTTGAAGAGTTAACCTGTGGGTTTGCTGAGAGAAAGACAGGTGAGCACCATAACTCTGAATTTACTGTCCTGTAAGTTTGTTTTCAAGAATTAAAATTTGTTTTTATTCCAAATCAGGGCAAAATGTAGAAGTAGCTGTAAGTTCCTTAAAATCGTTTAACTCAGGAATAACAAAATATTTCCTGGTGACATTTTAAAATCAAAATGAACCATTTCTGGTGTTCCACGCTATTTTGCTTTCAAGTGTGAAACCTCATCAGATATTTTGTGTCAATTTTCCTTAGTGTTAACCATATTCATAAGGGATTCTGTGTTAACTCATCACTCCATTTCAGATGTGTCCTTGTTGAATGATGTCCTTTAGCATGAACCACAGCAACAATGTTCCATTAATAACTGAAGTGGTGCAATCAGATTATAGATTGTATCATGAGACATTTAATCAAGCCATGATGTTTGCACCCTAGTGGTGAATGGTAGCTGACTTACCTGAATAACAATTTTCTCTAGCCTTCATGAGACCTAAGGCTAAGGCACAGACAAGCGCCGTTAAAAGTATTCTGACTGTGGTCAATTTAGCCTGAAAAAGAACAGCACTAGCTTTTGGGGAGTTGTCTTTTTAAAAAAAGAAGTGTGAACTCATAGCAGGAAAATAGTTTCAAAGAGAAACACTTCCAAAGCATTTGGCTTTTTTATTGAAAAGTTAAGTTTCACATTCTATACTAACATTTCAAACAAATGTTTTAAAAAAATTTAGCTAGCAACAGAGAGAGAAAAAGAGACAAGCAGAGAAGACGACAAGGATTTTTGCCCAAAGTATTAATCTGGGAAACAAATAAGCTTTGAACTTAATAATTATGCATAGATATTCTTTAATTTCAACCTCATATAAACTGAAAAGCTGAGCTTCTGTGCACATGAGAGGAAGAGAGAGAGGAAGAAGGAAAAAAGGAGAAGATGAGAAAGAAGACGACAACAAAAAAGAAAAAAAGAAGAGAAAAAAGAGGGAAATATAAGTGAAAAAATAAATGAAGTAATAATAAAAAACCCTACATGGCATTTTTACTAGTTTGACTGACACATTTCAAGTTATTTTATGTCTAATTATTGGCCTTATTACAAATAGATCTTTCCAGTGAGCAGCACTATCTGCTACATAGAAAGAAACACAGATTTATCCTCGTAACATAGGATTCATTGAGATCTTTTTGGGTCCTCTGGCAGTGACAATTACTAATTGTTCAGAATCCTCACTCACATGGGAGAGTCGTTTACCATGTGTATGTAATTACATGTATGTTTCTATGCATGCACGAGGGCTCACCTCTACCTGCATATTCAGCATATGGAAGAGACTTCTTGAAATTGTATAGTACCTTCTTCACTAGACTCAGATCTTATTAATAAAAATCAATTGTGAAGCTCTCTCACTCTTTGCAGGGGGGCTTCTAAGCACTCCATCAGAACTTGAATTAAGAGCTGGGGTTGAAGACGATTGGGAAGGGACGCAACACCACAGTGACAACTATAAGGTTTTGATGCGGTTGTGTTTTTATCTCATTGTCACAGCAGTTGTTCCTAAACCATGTTCTGCTTCTCTGACGCGCCCACCCATCCTCTCTCTACTCCCTCACCTAGTTTCTTATCTCTCCCTCTTTTTTTTTTCTTTTCCTCTCTCAGTCTCCCTCATGCCAAAGACCTGTGCAATATCATTTTCCGCATAATGAAATCTAGAGTGACATTAATGTAAGTGTAATTTTATAGTGGGGAATGGGCCTAGCTGATCATTTCTACCTGCTGTGTTTTGATGATAGACATTGGGATGTCACCATCTGTGTAATGAAATTTCACCTCCATAATGGTTCAGATTATCAAACATTCTTCCAAGCTGTCTCGCACAAATTTATTTATTTATTTACTCAATAAGGATGGCAAAGTTGCTCATGTCTGGCAGGAGGAGGGTGGAAAGGGGGAAGAAGGGGGGTGGAGGAGCTGAACAACAGCCATGAACAGAAAAGATAATAAAAAAAAAAAAATCATGCCAGAAAATAAAATGAGATTGTGCCATCTTTGTGTTCAGTGCTGTGTCCACATTCTGTTATTCTCCTAACTCCCCTAACAAGAAAGAATAAGATGCCAAAGCCATATACCAAGCAGAATATTGGTGTATTAAACCAGGAAGTGAACGTTCTGGAAATTTTATGGACACAGCATGTCTTTGCTTCATTCGTACTCTTTCCCCCGGTATCAGTAAGAGCTGCATAACATAACAGAGCCAAATCTGCCTTAAAATTGACACATTCTTCCTTCTAAATGTCTGATGTGGTAATGAGAAAGCCGAGTGAGTCACATTAAGGGGAGTCAGAGGTACACAGAAAACATTTCAGCTAATGGTAAAAAACATTCTTACCTCCCAGTCAGGAGCTAGTCCTGGATATCACTTGGTCCTTCCTGATATTTCTGTCCGGTCATTTTTATATCACTCCTTTGGAGGCTGTAAATTGTAGAGACTAACTTTTTCTCCCCATTCCGCACCACAAAAATGTCTGGATTCAGATTTCACTGGGCACACAATCCAGCAGTACTGTGGTTCACTATGGGAAACTCGTTCTATTTATCAACAAATTGCCTTTTTTTTTTTCCATTTCCCCCTCACTTCTAACATCCTAGTACTTCAGTGGAGAGGAAAACCCTAGGTTTGTAGATGAAGTCACCCCATCAGACTCACAGCTAGAAAAGGTACTTGTTCTCTTTTTCATGTGAAGTTATACAGCTATGTAGGTATATCTTATATTTTCTAAAACTTCCAGGTATCTCACAGTCCCAGCAGATAACATGCTTTTAAACACAAGTATTTCCTTCAATATTTATGTCAAACTCAGAGGTCACACCACACATATACACTGTAGCTGCCTAAAACACACTTCTGAGAAACTCCAGAAATGCTATTCATAAGAATAGCTGCATTTTGACCCAGCAAAACAGAAACTGAGTGGATCAACTGTGTAGATGCTTCTTAGAATCATAGAATCATAGAATAACCAGGTTGGAAAGGACCCACTGGGTCATCGAGTCCAACCATTCCTAACACTCCCTTAAACCATGTCCCCAATGACTTCATCAACCCGTTCCTTAAACACCTCCAGGGAAGGCGACTCAACCACCTCCCTGGGCAGCCTCTGCCAGTGCCCAATGACTCTTACTGTGAAGAATTTTTTTCCTGATACCCAGCCTGAACCTCCCCTGGCGGAACTTCAAGCCATTCCCCCTTATCCTGTCCCCTGTCACTTGGGAGAAGAGCCCAGTTCCCTCCTCTCCACAACCTCTTTTCAGGTAGTTGTAGAGAGTAATAAGGTCTCCCCTCAGACTCCTCTTCTCCAGGCTAAACAACCCCAGCTCTCTCAGCCGCTCCTCGTAAGACTTGTTCTCCAGCCCCTCACCAGCTTCGTTGCTCTTCTCTGGACACACTCCAGAGCCTCAACATCCTTCTTGTGGTGAGGGGCCCAGAACTGAACACAGTACTCAAGGTGCAGTCTCACCAGTGCCGAGTACAGAGGGACAATCACCTCCCTGGACCTGTTGGTCACACCATTTCTGATACAAGCCAAGATGCCGTTGGCCTTCTTGGCCACCTGGGCACACTGCTGGCTCATGGTCAGTCGGCTGTCAACCAGCACCCCCAGGTCCTTCTCTTCCGTGCAGCTCTCCAGCCATTCTTCCCCCAGTCTGTAGCGCTGCATAGGGTTGTTGTGCCCCAAGTGCAGGACCCGGCATTTGGCCTTGTTGAACCTCATGCCATTGGTCTCGGCCCAGCAGTCCAGCCTGTTCAGATCCCTTTGCAGAGCCTCCCTACCCTCCAGCAGATCCACACTTCCACCCAGCTTAGTGTCATCTGCAAACTTGCTGAGGGTGCCCTCAATGCCTTCATCCAGGTCATTGATAAAGACATTAAACAGGGCTGGACCCAGTACCAAGCCCTGAGGAACCCCACTTGTAAGCGGCGTCCAGCTGGAGTTAACTCCATTGACCACCACTCTCTGGGCTCAGCCATCCAACCAGTTTTCAACCCAGGCCAGTGTGCTCCTGCCCAGGCCAGAGGCTGACAGTTTCTGAAGCAGAATGCTTAGAGTGCAGTGTGTGTCTGCCAGAGGCCCTATGGTGATATTCACCATTTCATGTTTATCTGGTTCCTCCATTTTTGACACCTTAGTGACCATGTGGTTTTGATCTTCAGACACACATGACTGGAAAGTCAAGGAGCTGACTGACCTCATTTCTACTGTTAAATATTTTCTTACTTCTTCCGGTACGCAAGAAGTTTTTTTACAGAGAACTGAGAACATCTCATAGCACTGACCTTGCTGTAGGGGTTAAATAAGCCTGAAGAATTTTGTTTTCTTAGAAAATTTTTTTTTTTTTTAATAAGACCACTTTGTTCATTTCAACTGTAAGGCATTTCTTCTGTCATAGTACAGTTAATATTTTATCCCAAACTTATTCAGAGCTGAAGTGATGGAAAAAATGCTTGAAGGATTTTTTCCCCTTCCAGCAAATCTTGGTTTTAGAAGAATAATTACTCAATTCGAAAAAAAAACTTTACTAAATTGAATAATTCTTCCCCAGATATTTTTTCCTTCTCATGATTATTTTTTAACTAGTCTAGATAATGATATTATTAGCTAATTAGTGATAAATGTCAGTAATTTTATTTTGCTGAGACCATTTGAAGTCATGAGTGTATTTATGCAAAAAGCAAATTGACTGAAAGCTAGAGAGTTATGACATACACTTCTGCCGCAGAGGCCCCGCAATGAACCAAAGCAGCATGTAGACACAGCTTCCACAGACAGAGACAGGAGCAACACCTGAGTGGGCTCCCAAGGGAGAAATTAGCTTTCCCCTATCTGGGACTAGATCAAGATGGTTCTTGGCACACAGAGGACAATTTTAGAAGACCTTTTAGTTTCACCTTTAGTCAAAGATCGGTTTAAGCAATGAGCTTGATGTTAAGTCAGTCAGACACTGCCAGTCCTGGAATGCTTCAAATGAAAAAGGAAGTGAGGCTGTGGCTTCTCTTCTCAATTACCACTGGAACTGGTAAAGTATGGCAGGAGGGCATGCTTCAAAGTAGTAGGAGATACCGTATAGTTTGTCTTGTGAAAAAGTGCGTGTGTGTGAGAGAGAGAGAGAAACCCAACACAACAGCAACTCAAACCAACAGCAAACATAAAACCTGCTCTCACAGTCATAACCCTCCAAGTATTTCAACTTCTTCTACTTACATTCAGCCCCAAAATACCCCCGTATTTTTCAATCCAAACGGAGCCCTCCATGTGAAATTACTCTGTTTCAGGTTTTTGGGTTTTTTTTGAGCAAACAGTTATTGGATGTCTTGGTTCTTCCCATGGACATAAGACAGCAGATATGAGGTCTTGTAGTTCCCTAAGTCTTTGTCTTAAGAACTCTTTTTCCAATAAAGCAAAAGACTGTCTTAACTTGAATAGGTATTTCATCTTCCTGTCTTATGTGCTTCTGAAATGAAAACACCAGTTGAAAAATACTGTCTCCTTCAGTATCAAAGTACAGCAAGTACACTGAATGCAGCAGGGATTTTTAGGTCAGAAGACTGTGTGCTTAAGCAATATGTCTATTCTGACTATGACACCATCCATGAAGACAAGCGATCGCCACTCATTTCACCTGGGGGAACCTCAGCAATTCCTTCCCTGTTGCAAGCTCAGATGTATCCTCTCAGCAAGTACCATCAGGAGAAATTAATCATTCAATATTCCTAAGCAACCATTTATAACAGTTTTCTACTCTGTCTTCTCAGGTTCTTGTTTTTGTTATTCTATTGCATTTGCAGGAAATCTGTGCATATGCCAGCTTGAAAGACTGAGAAGAGACCTATCATGGATGGCTTGAGTGAACCATATGCAACTTGAGAGCAACTGTCTCCCACTTTCAGCTCAAAGGGAGAAAACAGGGAATATATTATCAATCACCAACCTTTAACTAAGGGGCTCTGCATTTCTAATCAAAGTAGTCTGTAACAAATTGGAGACTGTGTCTGTCTGCATATAATGCCTATATTTTTTTGGTGTATAACTAGACTATAATAAAATAAAATATTTATAGGAAATAAATGAAGGGATATTTCCTGAGCAGCAATTTTTAAAGCTGTCACTAACTGTTGTAAATGCTTAGTGCTCCCTTCCAGAAATAAATTGAACCATATTAACTATGTATATCATCATTTGAGTCATCAGCGTCTAAACCACAGAATTTCCAGAAGCAGAGAGAATAAACCGGGGGACACAGCTATTGCATATTTGTCTGGTTGTTGTTTTTTTTTCTTTTCATTAAGTGTTTGACTTTGGCCACTGTCATGAACAGAATATTAGGCTAGCTAGACCTTTGATCTCACCCTGCAAGGCAGATATTATCATCCTGAATTATTATTACTGACATTGATTTACAGCAGTCTTGCTTTTTGTTATTTTATTATAAGCACTGTCCCCAGGCACTATGCAAACATGCAGCCATAGTTCTAGTGAATTTATGATCTCCATGGAAGTGCCGAGAAAACACAAAACATCAGTTAACATTTTCCTCCCTTTGGTCATTTAATTGCTGTTAATAAAACACAGAAGCCTAGGAGGAAGCCATACAAGCGAGCTACATATTTATTCGCCCTCTGAGGTTCACGTGGAGAAGAGGAGGTGTAGCAGGACTGATAGTGACATTACTGAGGTTTCCACACAAAGCTCAGATTCACCCGGGCTAGCTCTAGGTGTTTATCCCACATTAAGAGACTACTCACTAGACCTTCCCCTGTAGACAGGTGGAGGCAGGTCAGGAATTAACATGTTTCTCAGGCACAGTGTGACACACTTCTTTTTCTGACAAATTATAGGGCAATTTAGGATTATTGCACTCCTAATTTGGATGCCTCGGTTATTACTTAGTGGCACAAATGGGAGAGTCTTTAACAGAGGAGAGGTTGCTGTATGAATTTGCAGAATAGAAACAGCTAACTCAGAGATCGTACTGGAGCAAAACTACAATAACATAAACATGAATCATACTTTTTACTCTCTTTGAAGGAACAAAGCTATCATAGTTTCCAATATAAAAACAAAACAAAACAAAACAAGCTTTATAAAAAAAAAGAAATTACTACAGTTTATTCATGTGTTGTTGGTTGTTTTAATGCTACAATTATAAAATTATATTTTGCTGTTGTTTTAAAAAAATATTTTTTGAGGTATACTAATGATAAAAATGAAATAAAATATAGAACACTTGTTGGGTTTTGCTTTCATGACAAATAGGCACTGACAAATCCATGCCACATTACCATCCTTGATTGCTCTGATGGAACTCATTTTCATCTCCTGTTCCTCTAATTACATGAAAATTGCATACTTTTTATGCATGACACATTTTCTGCAGCTTTAGAAAAAGGTTGTGAAGGGAAGAAAAAAAAAACAACATCTATCAGTTTTTTCCCCTACTCATAAAGGCCATATGTCTTCTACTCAGTGATCAATCCAGGTTTCAGTGCCAGTTTTCTGTGCTATTGTTATAACCAGAAAAGGAAGTATATGAAAAAATATGGTTTTAAGTGTGTTTCTACCCCCTCTTATCTCTTACGGATGGAGATTTAGAGTGGTCTTGTCACTGGTCTGTAATTCCCTTTCTAGTCCTACCTTCTCTAATTTCAGATTTCAAGGCATGGATGAATGATACAATACTGGACTAAGTAGAAAAGAACTAACTTTGAACAATAGCACCTCTTAAGCTGTTCCCCATTCCTCAGGTTTTGTTGAAGATTTATTTTAATAGTCAGATGAGAGAAGTGAAAATCACCGTTGTTGCTGCAGAGGCATTAAAAAGTAAATGGACAGTACTTATAAATTACAAGTACAAGGATAAATTAGATGCCACATACATGGTTTTTAGTTATTTGTTTGCTTTCATGATGGAAAATGGAGAGGCGGAGGGGAAATAAAAGTTAATGCCGTTAGTCTGTATTTAACTGTAATGGGTTTGCACCAGGTGGGTGCATTTTCGTCTCTCTATGGTAAAAAGTGATGTAGGTATTTTTCTCCTGATGATAGTACTAATGGTGAAATGTGGTCAATGTGTAAATGCCTCCCTCTGAATGGCCAACACAACCTCCAGCCACTTGTAAGTCCCCCTGGAGGTGTGTAGCAAATTCTTATACAACTTCAACAGTGATCAGACCCCAAGCTTTGAAGACAAATGTGTCTCAGGATGTTGCTGTTGTTTTGGGTTTTATTTCTAAGAAACTCATTATTCACGTTAATTCTTGTAAGTCAGAAATATGAATGAGCAGGGAAAATTTGTACAATTAAAATTAAAAAAAAAATCAATCTCCTCTTCTAAAATAATGGCTAAGTAAGACCTTGTATCACCCAGTTCAATCATGGGTTGAGAATCTCAGAAGAATAAATGAAATAAAGAGGTACCGGATAGTGAATACTGAAACTCCCACTTCCAACTTCAGTTGATTCTTAAGTGGACTGCAGGAAAAAATATTTCCAGACAGAATGAAGTAAAACTGTGTGATCTGCCATTATGCCAAAGCAGTCAGGCAGCAAAAACAGGGTTCATCTTGGCTGTCTTTACTCAAGCTTCACATTCAAGAAGGTACAAGCTTTTTAAACTGTTGAAATGGAACTCCGTTCTTTATATTTTTTAAGAGTTAAAATGAAAAAGTAGTCTTAAAGACAAGAGCACAGAGAACTGTTTCCTGCAGCAGTGACATCAAGCCAGAGAAAAAATCTGGCAAGACACATCCCAAAGAAAGAGTATCATGTTATGAACTCATTCTGGTCTGATCTATATACATTTTATTTGCGACATAAAACATTCACAAATAAATAAGGCACCAATCTGTCCCTCTTAAATATCTGTTCACATTACTGCAAGACTTCTTTCCCTTTTTCCTCATATTTGTTTATTACACCCACTGGTTACATCATCTATTAAACTAACCCCCAATCTAGTTGTCTAAAACTGTGTAACCTTGAGTAAAGTTATCACAGATGATAAAGACATCACAGAAAACTAATCCAACTTCACTTCAGTCCCTGCAATGCTTTTATCTTTGAAATTTGTTCTGCTGCTGGGGAAGAATGAAAAAAGGGAGCTTTACTAATCACCTGAGAAAAGTTATGCATATTGTGCATGTGCAAAATTGGGGACTAAATTTTACATACTCTTCAGAAGAGAAAATGTCTTTAGCCAGGGATGAAATTTTCAGTGAACTTGATAGAATTATTGTACTCATTTTATCAGAGTCAAGATTTAATTCTGTGTTTTGTGGCTTGCATAATGTTTAGTACATTGGGGCATCTACACGCTGGTAAAATATTGTCGATAAATAATAATGAATTTGTTTATTTTCTTTCCTAAAGCTACGAAGTGGAATCTTTAAATAATTAAACTTCACACTTTTTTTTTAGAAAAGTACGTATTTTCTATGTGGTTTTAATAATGACAGTAAGAGAATTAGCTATAAATATATACATTTCAGAATGAAAGCAACAAAAAAGTTTATTTAGCTTTACAAATTAAAAAAGTCATGCTTCTTATCTGTATTTTCTTCTTACTAAGGACCTATGGGTTGATACACAGAATTTCCAGGTTTGTAATGATGATTGTTCAGATAGGGGTGCAAAATACTCTTTAAGGTATATTTTAATGAAGATGTCCACATTGAAGTTGTTATGGAGCTTTCAGTCATTTTTATACCAGAACATGTTAATGGCCACTAAACATTGACAAAAATATTCAAGAATGCCAGAGTTCCATGAATTAGATATAAATATGTGCATGTTTGAAAACTATTTGCCCCAAAAAAGTGAGATACAAGAGATTATCCTTGTTAATTTCTGGAAGTAACAATAAGTTTTCAATGACAACTACAGGATGTGGCTTTGTTAATCAAGATTATGTAGGTGAAATGCTGTATTTTTGATGAAGCAGAAGCAATATTGTTTCTGTTCCCAACAGTGATGATTTATTTGACCTCTGGTGAGTACCATTGTGTTTCTGTGCCTTAGGATCCACAGCTATAAAGAAAGGTGAAATTCTGGGTGAGTAAACGTGTGAAATGATTAGCATTACAATGAATATCAAATCCAGTTATTTCATATCCAGTATATAAAGCAATTTTGTTCTTAAACTTTTTCAGAGAGTTAAATAATATGTAATTGTAAGTATTAAATGTGAGGCAACAAGGGTTTTAGTGCTTTGAAGCAAATACCACATCCTCCTATCCTGTGAATGCCAATCCTATATTGTGAACTCCTCTAATCCAGAAACATCTTTTGGGATTATGCTGAAGAAGTTTTTAGTTCTGTGTAAGGAAGGGTGAAACATGGCTTCTTCCACGTTGAAGCAAATGTAAAGCCTGATGAGCTGAATTAGGTACGTATCCTTTGAGAGAGTTGAAAGAAAATATATAATTGTGTAATTAAAGAGATTTAGCAAGAGATTCATAGGGGGTATAATTAGGAATGATAGGATGAAATCAAGGAAACAAAAATGTGTTAAAATATTACAGCATGCACCTTACTGTGAGATCGATTAGATTATGGTAATATTTATTGCTCTAGTGGATAAACCTCCGAGTATACCAAGCAGTGAATAATGAGGTCTATGCTGAGCCTGAACATTGGTGTGAGCAGTATGACCTAAGAGTTCTTTTCTGATTCTCCATCCATCTCTTTGGCAAGAAATTATGCCCTGCAAGGGCCAGATATATACAATAGAAGAAGAAAGAAAAGTTTGCTTTTTTTTTTTTTTCTTTTAAAAGACTTAAGGAATGGTAGAGGCATAACCAATGGACAGTAAAACTGAAATAAACTGCAGAAACATAGCTGGGTACAGAAACAGAACTCAAAGAAGTCATTTAGTGAGTCTCTAAAACCTGGATGGCTATACGTCATAGAACTTGATTAGAAGATCCAACATCTTCTACCCATCCCCTTAATACAGAGGAGTAAAGATTGTTCCCTCACCTATGTCTAATGATGCAACATTGATTTTTCATTCAATTTTCTGTAATAATTGATGAATTACTTATTTATCAAGAAGTCAATATTTGACATTTATAAAAAATTGCTAGCGGTTCCAATGAAAAACAAAATTATATACCCTCTGTTAAGCAAATTAAACACAAAGGTAACTCACAAGGTATCATTGAAGCTGATGATAATTTTATTCTCCATCATCATCATTACAATATTCAAGATAATAAAGTAGCAAAACCATAATCAATTAATCTTTTTATTGTGTTTTACAGTAGTATGGAACTATAGATGCTTTAGAGAATATTTTTACAGATATAAAATATAATTTCAAGTCTAGATTTTTAACCCAAGCATGCAGGGAACACATCTTCAGAGCAGATTTCAGCTTAGTTATAGGATCAGATTACTTCTGAGACAGGGTCAGCATAGTTATGAGCAACGAGGAGTGAGGTATGGGATGACATATCCCAGAGAATAGGCTATGTCTTTTTGGAGTGCTGCCCTGATCAGGTAGAACTGTTCCGTATGGTTGTTTATATCCACTTTGTAATAAGAATCAGTGAACAGCTTCTACAGGAAAGTTATTTAAAGTGCCATTACAACAACAGAAGACTGCACATTTCCTGGATTATATCAGTCTTGGTTTTCATTGAGGGTGATTGCAGACAAAGGCTTACCAAGCCCTGCAAGACCACACTTTTAGAGAAATGAAATACTAGAGAGAAACTTTCTAATTCTGGGAGCATATGTCAAATACCTCTATTAAAAATTAACCACCTAAGAGACTGAAAATCTGTTTCTCCCTCACTGAGTGGGATGTTTGAACTTTCCTGCCATGCTGCTATATTAACAGCAAGTAAAGTGGAATATAGACCTAAATGTAGGTAAGTGATCTGTGTTATTCCTGCTGAGAATGCAGTTTCTCATGGTTGGTATGTTTTTTTTTTTAATTATTAACATCATCATTATTATTATTGCATCTTTCCTCTGTGTCTTTTCCTGAAACTCTGATGTGACATCAAAGCAGGATACTCCTGTAAATGAAATATTTTACTTAGTATCAGTAATAGGATAGTCCCAGAATTATAACAGATAATGCTGTGAGCATGCAATTGTTGATGATCAAGTTAAAAAAAATCTTTTTTATGGTCAGAGGTGCCTTTATTAATAATATCATTCAGTAAAATGGAGAAGTCATTACTTAAATTATAGCCCTGAACTTAAATGTGTTTGGGAAAGTCAGTGAAAAAAGTTAAATACTTCAATAACCAACACCTACCTGCATGTTAAACAAGACATCAGCAGACTCTCAGTTATTCTCCATAAGTTTTTACCTGCTTTTTTTTGCCACATTAAACAATCTGCTCCTTCTGTAGTGCATACACTGTCATCAAATTAAAATGACTCATTATTAATTTATCTTTACTTATTGTAGGAACCTACCATGTTTTGTTTCAGGGCAGCTTTAGACTGGCTATATATTAAAAAGCTAACTATATGAAAAGAAAGTATTGCTCAATTTGCAGTTATATGAAAGAATGAGAATTGATGTCTGAGCCCTAACTCACCTCACAAAGCCTGAAGTGAAGTCACTTGTCCTGAAGGCTCATATGGTTGAAAGACTACTTAAGGTATTATTTATTTTTTGTTATATATTTTATGCTTACAGCATTGGCAGTAAATAAACACACTGAAGAAGAAAACACTACTTAACGAGGAGTAGATGAGATTGAATGTGACTGTTCCAGACCCGTACAAGAGGCACTGGCCCATTAAATGAATGTGTAGAGCTACTTCTTAATGTGTTAGCCAAGTAATCAATTTCTGAAAATACCAAATAATTTAAAAATAGCCCTGTCTGACCTGAACCAGTACTGGCATCAGACCAGGCATTTCTCAGGTACCTACTTCTTCCCTTAATCAATCAGTTCTGACATTTTTCCTTTCTCTTTTCGTTCTTTTCTTTCCCTCCCTCTCTCTCTTTTTTTAAACCTCTTTTTGTAGAATTAAGTGGCCAGCCAAACGCCATAGATAAAATTCTTAAGCTTCCTTTAATATTCCATTAGCTTCGCAGCCCATTAACATGTTGCAGTGGTTGTAAAGGGAGAATCAATAGAGCAGAGTCTGAAAACTATGACCCTGGGGGTCCATTCGTAGTGTTTGCATGGTTTTGCTCTACAACCTTGAGCCAGCCACTTAACCTCTTGGTGCCTGAGTTTATTCAACTGTAAACAAATGTAACAGCATTTGCATATTGCACAAAGGTCTTGAGAAATGTGATTTGTAAACCTTAGACAACGCACATCCATTCATGTCTACTCAGATCTGTAAATTTCCTTACAGGAGTCAAGTGAAAATCTGAGGTGACTTTAGAAAATACTGCCTTTAATACTTGCTCTCTACTTTGAGATCTTTGTATAAAAGAGTTCTTGTCAGGACAAAGTGTTGAATCCACAGAATAAACATTAAGATCTGTTCTTCTGTAATGAAGAATCTATAACTGCATTAGAAAAAAAACCCTATAAAAAGTGGTGGAAAAGATATGTATCTTTTAGGGCTGCGTTTCTTTACACTACAGAATTCATAGTCACTGGAAGTTGTTAAGATAAAATTTTACCTACATACATAATGCAAGTAGATATGTATATAAGCATCATAAATATCCCTTGTTATCTTCAGTAAGAAACAAAAGTAACAATATGGAAGACAGACTTAAATGTAAGTATTTACAACGTAAGGAAGTAACAATTTGTAAAAATGTTCCATCAAATAAAAAACATTGGTTTGAGGGATTTATGGGTCTTAGCCAACACAATAATTACTAATTTATGTTTATATTGAAAAAGCAGATGAGCTCCACTAGATTCAACATAAGAAGTTTACAGGACCGTGTACTTTAAGGATTTCACTGCACAGATTTTTCAGAGATGTGTGTATCTCACTAGAGCATCTTCATCATTTTGTTTAGAACAAACCAGATGGAATCAGAGTATCCACTGATGGTTGTGTACGCTTCCATAATCTTTAAGTATTTTCTTGTCAGTGGTTCAAATATATAATCCTTGTTCAGCAGGCTTCTGAGAAAACAAGCAAGGCAAGTAACAGTTCTTTCTTCCATTCATCTCTCTAAAAGAAAGAAGAATTTACTTACATTTGAAAGTGTTAAAATGTTAGAGGATTGTAGGACTTTGAGAAAGGTTTGAAGGATTTCATTTGGATGAAGACGACTGCTAAGAAATGGAGACCTAAGAGAGCTTTTCTTGAAGAGTGTATTTATAAACTCATGTTATCTTAAGGTGCTCCAGCTTCAAAATTTCATATCTCTTGCTTTCTATTGTATCTGGACAACTGACATGAACTTTGCTAGTATCTGGCAACACACAAGTGTATGAGAAGCACCAGATAAGAAATGGACTCTGTCTGCACAGCTGGTGTACACTTAGCAGTCTGCAACGACATGAAAAAAGAACACTGAGACCGTACTCGGGCATGGCAAAGACTTTGTGGACGTATAACTGAAGAAGGTGAATGTGGACAAGGAGATCTATTGACTGAGGAATTGTGACTGCCACAGTTATTCAGTGGCTTATGGTTGCCAGCTTATCTTTTAGGTCAGATAAGTTATCTTTGATAACAGGGAAATTTATTAAGAGGAGAAAAACTTAAACTTTTTTTTTTTTTTTTTTTTTTTTACTTTTTCTAACAATTTCTTCCAGTTTCTGTCTGTGGTTTTGTAATACTTCTATTTCGAAGGGAACTGAGAGTTTGTGCTCTGCTATATCCATTATTTTTCACTTTGTTGGTTGCTAAGCAGTCCCTTGTTGCTAAGTAGGGTATGAGCACTTAATTTACTACATTCTTTTTTCTCGTACCAGATTTTAGAAATTGCAGATCCTGTTTAATCAATGTGTAAATGCATGCTTTTGATGTATTTTTCCTAAGAGCAATATTTTGATCATTCTTAATGATACTTAATGAAGTCACCGCATGATTTCTGATTGTACCTAATTGAAGCTTGTGACTTGCATTTCAATGCTATCATCTTACAGTTTAGTGTCTATCAGATGAAACTTTATAAGGACTCAATAAATTAGGAAATACACTGAACTGATGCATTTCTTGGAATAAATATTCTTGGAAAAGTATATTTTTTTTCTGGTTTTTTTAGGGTAAAATATTTTTTTATTATTTATTTTATTATTCTTACATTACAAATCTGAGGTAGAAGAGGTATCAGAAATTGAGATGACCAGAAGACTGGTTTGTTGTTATACAATGTTGGGTTACACATAATGAACTAAAACTGTTGAACTACTTCCTTGAGAATAAATACCCATATAAGGCTATCAGAACAGCTAATCACTTATAGTCTCCTTTTTTAAGCTGACAATAGATTGGGACTGTGCAGGTACAAATGTTAAGACAGATCCTGCCCCAAATCTCTTATAAATTAAAATACAGATTTTGCAAATATTTACTCCGAAAAAACCCAGTCACATCTGGTTAAAATCAGCAGATCTATTTATCTGAAAACATTTTGGAGACCACCCTCCTCTGCTGAATTGGGTGCCCAGTTTAAAACTTGTAAGAAGGGCAAAAGAATACTGTTTTCTAGTTGAGAAAATTAAAATCATACAGGCTGCCCTCATCCCTCCCCAAACTTATAGAAATTCAAAGTCTGATATTTACCGGTAGAGGAAGGCCATGGAAATATCTTCCCACAGGAGAAGAGAAGACCCATCAAAGGACCTTGATTACTGTTCCAGAGCTCTTTGCCCTCTTCCAGTTATGCAGCTAATTATCACTCTCAAGGATATTCAAATGGTACATGGCATTACCTTCAAATTTTCTGATATGTACCCGTGTATATGGGAGAGCCCAGGTGACATCGTGTAAAGAATACTGTCTAAAAGCAAGACACAAGTGTTGACTTCAAGTGGGAAGAAACAATTTGATGCCTGCATCTCTATAACATCAGTGATCAAAAGATCAGTAGAACAACTTTTTCTCCTTACCTCCATATCGTCACTGTATCTATAATTATTCATTCAAGTTACTCTGATTTGTTTCTTTTTCTTCTTCTCTCCTAGAATCAAGAGATTATTATAATTAAAAGTGTAGCTTACTTGAATTAAGCAAGAACTAAAATAGCAAATGGTTACTATAAGAAAAAAAAAGAGAAAAAATAAAGAGAAGAAAATAAATAAATTTTAAGTGCTAATATGTCAAGATCATTCTTGCATGTTTTTAAGAGATAGTTTTGGCAAAGGAGTTTACAGGCTACCTGAGACAGTCTGAAGAATAAATAAAATGTCCTAGGTAAAGGAAGGCATTGTAAGGCTTTTTAATAAAGATGCTGTCTCCTGCGTAAGAGAAAGTGGTAAAAAGAGAGCAGTTAAATATATGGATGCTCTTAAATCCTATAAGTGACTTCTAACTCACAGTCCAAGTCAATGGACTTGCAAAGTTACTTATGATCTCGCCATGTGGCAAATCTCTGCATTGAATAACACCTCATTTTTAGTACTCTGTTGGCAGAATGAGTCAGAGCTTGTGAGAGGGCTGATGCAAAGCGTTGAGAGAGTTGACTCAAGAATGTGGTATTCAGAAGCCATCAGGAGGAGCTGCTGCCTGGAAACTTCACAGTCAGAGCATGCCTGTGGGTCAGCTTAACGAAGCAGTAACTCGAAGTTTATTGAGAAAAGTTTCTAGATTTTTCTAAACGGTTTTATTTTTTGATTAGGACATGGAATAGCATTAATGGAAGAGTCAGGCACATATACCTCAGGCTATATAAAACCTAGAAACAAAGTTGCATGACTGTCATTGGCCAGTTCATGGGTGGTTCTATGGAAACGTTTCTAGAAGCAAGCAGATAAAAGTTTACTAATGGATTAAATATTGCTTATTTATGGTCATTATAAGGATTTATTCTGTGTCAAAATTGCCTTTAGGTCAAGTTGCTACTTTTCCTCTCTCCCTCTCTATTCCATAACGGCTTTAATTTTGCTTACTACAAAAGAAGAAACTCCTTCACTCTTTTCTTAGAAGATAAATAGATAAACAGGAACAGGCTGCCCAGGGAGGTGGTTGAGTCACCTTCCCTGGAGCTGTTTAAGGAATGGGTGGACGAGGTGTCTAGGGGCATCATTTAGGGAGTGTTAGGAATGGCTGGACTTGATGACCCAGTGAGTCCCTTCCAACCCAGTGATTCTATGATTCTATGAAATGTGGCTCTTTTTTTTCTGACCATTCTAGTAATGCTGCAAGCTTGCTTAAAGTACAGGATCAAATGACTTCTAAATCTATCATGAACACTCTTGAATAGCAAAATTTGGATGTGACAGATGTTCCATTTTAGCAGTGAAGAGGACACAATCAAGGTTTTAATTCTGTTTGTGAGTGTGCAATGTAATATTACAGGACTCAGGTGAGTCCCTTTGAATTCATGATGCACTTGAGAATGTGGTTAGTTGTTAGCATTGCTCCTGTCCTGACTAAAGAGCATTGCACAACTCTAACACCTATGATTCTAATCTATTAACAACTCCATCCATTCTACTTCATATTAGAGTCAAAATGAGAAAAAAAAAAACTGAAGATCGTGTTCTTGCTAGTATTATAATCCTAAACATTTTCAAATCACTGCCTAATCAGCTCCCTCCTTGTTTCAGATTGTCAAACTCCTAAGCAAGCTATTACTCTTCCTTACAATGCTAATGTTGCTTTCCAGATATACAGCATCAGCAAAAGCCTTGGATGATGTGGATCATTTGTTCTAAGACATGCATGGGCAGGACATGAATAGAAGACTCTTTTCATGCTGTCCGTCAGAAAATCCAATTATGTGAAAAAAAAAATAAAAATAAAAAATGAAGAAATAAAAGAATGAGAAATACAAGGAAATACAAATTCTATGGTACAAACTGATGTACTTACTAAGTTGCAGATTCATCAACCAAAGTTTGGAGGGCAGAATCTTTGGGGCATATTTGTGGAATATCCTTGAGTGGCACTCAAAGGCACTCAAAAGCAAGGGAGGGGAAAGAATGAGAACGGCAGGAAGAGAGGAATTTATCACTTGCACAATTTATGTGAAAATACTTTCTTTTTCTGATAAAAACTGAAAGATCTACAAGAAGTAAGTTATTTTTCTCTGTGAAGAAGTGAGAGAAAAGGATGCTGAGGATGAAGTCCTTCCCTCTATCCCCTCTCCCAGTCCCACATATATGATGCTAGATATTAGGTGAATGTTTCAATCTTTCTGTTCATTAACTTATGGACCTCTTTTAAAGACAGGAGTACAAACTGTGCCAAATATATGCTGGGCTCATAATGAAGACAAATGTCCACTTGGAGCTTAGTTCAGACTGTGGAATTCATTTTACCCTGGAACTTTTATCGCTGTGTAATTAGAGTGACATTTGGTCAGTCTCGTTAGGTCTGGATTCAGACCAGAGACTAAGAGGTGGAAGTCCAATCAATTCTCTCCTCTAAAGCTGATAGTTATTGTTTTAATTGTTGTGATACTTCTTCTGTCACTAGACATTGTGTATTACTACTGTTGCAAGATTCTGGTTCTATTGTTCCCTAGAATGAATTGTCCATCTTACCTGTATTTTCTGTATTTGCCACAGATCAACTGTGTTTTCTGAAACCCATGAGGACTTATGCGTTGTCTAAATGTGGACAGCAGTAGGACAGAAAAATCAGGGAAAAACCTCTCAAGGTTGTTAGGAAATGATCGTGGCAATTCAATAGGTTACACGTTTCTTTTATGACTATAATATGGCAAGGAACTGGCTAGTTCACACACTACTGATTTGAAGTAAAATTGCTTAATACTGATAATTCTTAGTCTTATATTTCTGAATCTTGAATTAAATTATCCTGCTTTTCTGGTCTCAGGCCATTGTGATATATGGCGTGGAAAAGAAAAAGGGGCTACTTCAAATAAGAATTTATCTAATCAGATATAAGTTATAAACAACTTTATCTGAACTACTCACTTACAAAACATCCCTGCTTAATCGACAGAGGGAAAGAGCCACAGCTCAGAGAGAATTTCTCTGTTCTGAAGTAGGCCTCTAAAACAGATGATACGTGAGAACTCAGAGTACTTCATTCCAGAGGTTTTTATATCAAGGAAATGAGCTGCAGATTTCTACACTGTAGACATACAAAGTAAGGAGAGATGAATCCCTCTTTGAGTGTCATTCCTGGGTAATTTTCCAATAAACTTTTTCCTTTTCCATGTGAAGACTCCAACAAAAAATAAAAAGGATATAGATGAACAACTATAATTTCTTTTACAGAAAGAAAATTATCTTGAAGCATATTATGTAATTCAGCAGTGGAGTCAAGAACCATTGAAAAAATCAGAGGGAGACACAGTTGAGTGAATAAACTGGATAAGATTAATTAAAGCATTGCCTAGTTGTATCTATAGCTATCTTATAGAAAATATAAGAAAACATTTTTATTATTTAATCATTTATTCTAATGTCTGAGTCAAATAAAAATCATTACACTGGGGGGGTATATATCTCTTTTTTAATCACAGATTTATCTAAGACCTTGGACTAAGACAAATAAGCAAAGAAAATTTATATTACTACATGAGAAGCGGCAGTAAATTTTATATTAAAATATCCGCATTAAAAAAAAAAAACCTCAAAAAAATACAGACAAAAAGTATTAACAAAAGTACAACATATTGCTTAGTAAGCACTCAGCTGGGGTTTATTTTCAATGGACTCTTAAAAGCCACATTAACTATAAAGTCCTTTGCTCCGTCTACACTTGTTCAAGCTTATTCAAATATATGTAGTACACAATGAATGCGAATTTTGCTGAAAGCTAAAAAGAAGTACACTCAAAATAATCTCAATACTCCTATTATAACCTATAATTATAATTAGTAAAGTGACATTTTATGTTGCTTGTAGGGTCTGAGCCAAGGTGGGGAAAATTCCTCTTATCAAACTCCCCAGTTTTAAGAAGTATGTCTGAAATATTTCCCTAATGCATGCAAAGAGTTAAATATTTTAGTGTATAGTTTATTTGCTTTATATCATTCCTTGAGGTAAGGTGGTATTTTTTATTCTAAATTTACCCCTTTCTTTTCAGTAAGTATACGGAAAATCTAGACAGCTCTCAGTGAGATAGATAATGCACATAACTAGTCAGATAAATTCAATCTTTAATAAAAAAGCAGGTTTAGCAGAGCACCTAAAATGTGTTTAAGTTCTGCCACTCAAACAGTCGTAAATAAGAACACGGACATGTTTTGAAGACACATATATCATTCATATGGAAGTGAAGTTTCTCTAGACACTCTCCAGTATAACTGAAAGAGTAGCAGCTGTAAACGTATGTTTTCATGGGTTTCTTATTTCTTGTCTTTTTAAAAAATCAATTTATTTTTAATAAAATAATAAAGAAAACAATTTCCATTACAGAGCATGGAAATGAGTTCAATAACTTAACCTTTCCCTTCTCCCCACACAATCATAAACTCATAAAAATGACTCGGCAATGCATTTAAAGACCTTGCAGACTACTCAGAATATAAATACTCACATCTAGTATAAATAAACAAGCAGATGCATCGTTTAACGATTAATGCCTCACTCATGAATAAGAACACACAACTGAGACAGAAATATTTAATTTTGTATTATAGAACATCATTAGGAACTATTTGATAAAATACAAATGTGGTAGAGGCTCCTTAAAATGCATAACTGTCATGTATGATCAATTCTTTCATCGACCTGTTTTTTTATTACACAAGGAGTTTGATAATGATGGAGAATGGTGACATACAATATTAAAAAAAAAAGGTGGTTTATCTATTGTATCACTGAATAAGTGTTACTGAATGGTGAAATTTCTTTTGTCTTCCTTTTTATTGTTTCATTGTAGAAGATCCACATTGCAGATGTATGGTTTGGGGACTGAGAATTTGTTGTCTAAAACAATTGCTTTTTGTATATAGCCCATACAGAACTGTCAGAACTTGCTTAAGGAAAGGTGTTGGTTTGTAGGATATGGGCTAAATTATTTTGCTTTTCCAAGCCAGGGTAGGATGATACCTCTTTCACTCCCTCCTTTACCTCTTTTGCTGTTTACAAGTAAGAAAGAAATTTTCTGTTCCTGAGAAGCATCTTTTATTTCTGTTCCCAATTAAAGACTCAGGGAATTCTCAAACCACCTACTTAATGCACTCAAGAGGCACAGTATGCGAAGGAACTACAAATGCAAATAGAAGTTGGGATGCTGTAAAGAATGTATTGTGTGCCCTTGAAAACCTGATCAGTAGAAACTGGAAAAAAAATATAACTGTATCATAGCATTGTATAGTATCAACGGAAAGATCCACTATTAGAGAGTCTGGAAGTGCCAGAAGGCAAAGACTTTCTGAAACCTTGAGAGCAGTAGCAGTTCAGGTAAACATTTCTAAAGGCAATAGAGTTAAGATGAAGCTCAGTAAGTTACAATTGAGCAAAATATGTTCTTGTTAGAATAACAGATAACTATCATGATAACCCAAAAAAAGACTTTGTAGCTCACGTTATAGATCACTATTTCCATATGTCCATTCTCCTGGAGAATGAAAAAAATTGAAAACAAATTTTGATCTTTCATAAAGCAGTTGTAAATGTATTCATTATGTGTAATTGTAAAATTTACTTTTACATTAACTGAAATGATGACTTTTTTCTGCTAACATTTCTCACACATTATTAGCAACAGCAATAAAACAAATCTTCATGCACTATGTGGCATTTAAATGAATAATTAGACATTCTCTGTTTAGAGTATTCTGAAATATTTCTTACAAAATCCTATACTGGAAAGGAAAAAAACTTCCTAAACTCTTCTAGGCCATTTATCATTGCTCCAGATTTCAAAAAATCACTATCATTCCTGTCACACGTCCATTCTTTGAACCCAGCTTCATTAAAGCAATCCACAGAGATAGTTGAATACCAGCAAAAATTTAAAAAAACAAAACCAAATCACAGAGCAACATGGAAAAAAACCCAGATATTTCCCCAAAATCTTCATTACTCTTCAGTGTGCAATGTCAGCCTCTTTTGTTTCCATAATGTTTGCTTTGATTCATAAGATTATTAATTACACAGATATATAAAGAAATTAATGTTTAATGTTGTTTATACAATAACTCGCACGTCTGATCCAAATTCTATTGAAATAAAAAGTGAATCTTTTCATTATTTCAACTTCTATTGGATTAACCTTGAAATTCTCATGTGTGCAGACAATTTATTTTATTTCTCCTGTGTTCATTATTTCTCTTTCTTTCTGTATTACTGAATTCAAACTAGACACTATAACTATACTGTGTTACTTGTCTGATCTATTTCACATATCATGACTAATCAACTGAAAACAGTGTATGAGTCTAATTTTCATTCTTTGGCTCCTTCCAGAAGATAATATTACTTTCAAACAGAAAGAAAACTTTTTCCAAGAAATGTAGTTTTTCTTCCTTAATATTCTCTTACAGTAATTTATCTTGGTTTGGGGTTCAGCAGTAGTATTAGTAGCAATTTTGTCAAAATTTGCACCAAAGACATTAGCTGCCACTACAACCAATGAATTTAGATGAACTGAAAATTTAAAAATGACTGCAGTTATTCAATTTTCCACATCGAAGGAAGGAATTAAAAACTACATTTTATCTCTTATTCACTTATTTTAGTAAAAATATTTGCATTTAGATATTATGGAAGTAGGAAAATATTTTTTTCTGACAATACGATTGGGGGACCCATTTTGAACCCTCAAGACTGAATCATTGGCATTTTGCCCAAGTGAAAATATAACACTTTCTGAACAGTTCCTGTAATTTCTTAACGGTCTCACCTGTTTTAAAGTAACTTTGTGTTAGAAACTTATTGAGCACAAAGGGACAGGCAGTTGCCATTCCTAAAAATATACAGTCCTATTTGAGACAATGATGGCAAGCGGTAGAAGAAAGTAACAACAGTCCTAGTTGGAAGTCATAAGTTATATATATGCAGGAAAATAAGCATGACAGTTATTTATATCAAGAAAGTCTGTAACAATAATAACATTAATTAATATTTATGACCTCTCCATACAGTTACTTAAATCAGAATCATCCTGCAGAAAACAAATGACAGGAACCTTCCGTGTGTATGTCTGTGTTAAATCTAAGAAAAATTGAGAAAAAAACACAATTCTTCAAAAAACTACTTTGAGTAGTTTATGAAATCTATTTTAAAATGTGTTTTATTATATAGTCTTGGTAAGTGTAAGAAATCTTTATTAAGAAAATATGCCAAGAATTTTTAATTAAAAAAAATCAACCAAATAGTTTCTCATGCCACTTTAATGTTTTCCATACTTTCATTTTGTCTAGGAAGAACATCAGTTTGCTGATAAGCCAAAATGATATTCTCCTATTGAAAGAGAAGATTAATTTTGTTTACTATTTATTTTTTTTCATGAAATAATAATGGTAATTTAACATTGTCCAAGCATTATAGACTTCTGCACAGCCTTCTTTATGATCTTAGCCAAGTCACTTTATTGCTTTTGGGGGTTTTGGGTTTGTTTTTATTTTTTTTTAGTTCCTCAATAATGATTATTCAACTGCATTCTCTATTGTAGTAGATATATATCTCTCCAAAGTTGTCACTGGTGATGGTGCACACTATAACTGTACACAAGTGTCATGCATTAGAGAAAACGTCAGAATGCAGACCTTTAACCTGTACTTTCAGATCTGAAGATTATCCCAGAAGAATATCATCATGGAAAATTACTGGACATAAAAGTACCACCAGTACAAGAAGAGGCTACAAGAAAGCTGGAGAGGGACTGTTTACAAAGACTTGTGATGATAGGAATAGTGACAATGGGTATAAACTGGAGAAGGGCAGATTTAGACTAGACATAAGGAGGAATTTCTTCACCATAAGAGTGGTGAGACACTGGCACAGGTTGGCCAGGGAAGTTGTGGATGCCCCATCCCTGGAGGTGTTCAAGGCCAGGTTGGATGGGGCCTTGGGCAGCCTGATCCAGTGGGACGTGTCCCTCCGTATGGGGAGTTAGAATTAAATCATCCTTAAAATCCCTTCCAAACTTAACTATTCTACGATTCTATGATTCTAAATACACTATTGCTGGAGTCTTCACATCTTTTCAACAGCTTTATAAATACTTTGTGTCAAACAGTTCCATGAAATACCATAGGTAGAATTCGTGTGTCCTTATATCATCCACTGAATTCAAGGAAGATTTGCAGAAAAGAGATCTGGAGTGAAAATTTCAGGATCTAGGACACTTACATGTCCAATAGTAATCAAAGTTCCCTGAAAAAAATTGAGATTCACATTGACATTGATGCAGAAGAATTAAATGCATTTTACTGCAACAGTGATGGCAAATACTTTATCTTCTTTTCAAAATATCACAGAGTTTTCTGCACTCTAATTTGTTTGTTTGTTTGCATTTCTATAGCTGGTAAATTTGCAACTAATAAACTACTTTATTTGAACTCCACAAATTGAGTTCAGTGCTACAAAATAATGCTATTAGAAAAAAAAAAAAAATACCCAGGAAAAAAAGATGGTGGAATCTCCGCAAGAAATATTTTATCCGTATTTTAGAAAGATTGTTCATTATGTCAAAAGAAAAATAATGTTTCTAGTTTATGTAAGCAAATAGGCCTCCAAATGAATCTGCTCCTCCTCACAATGGATGGTCCATAATTTGGGGATACATGCTTGGGTGCTCTTCATCAAACTCCTGTAAAGAGACGTGGATCAAGATTATCTTAAGAATTTATTCCACAGGAGAAAAACTGAATAAGATTCACAGTGTGGTGGTCCTATACTGTTCAGAGAAAAGAAAAATCCCAGATATTGTGCGCAGGCATTACAGATGTGCTTGGTATGGATCTGGTAGGGGTAAGGTGGATAAGGGAATAAATATACTGAATACATCATACTGAGGGACAAAATTCTGGACTGCTACCCAGACAAACAAAACAACCAAGGCAGATTTTCTAATATTAATGAACAGATTTGGCGGCTCCAAAGCCTGTACTAGCATCAGAGAACTCAGTAATTTTTCAGTAGCTGATTACCTTTCTCTCTGAGAAAAGTTACTCAAGTGCCAGACTGTCTTGCTTGATATTCTTTGATTTTCTGTCTTGCTGTTCTCTGGAAACTGAGCTTAATGCCACCTAATCTACAGAGAGACTGGAGCTTGAGCCACAGCATCAGCAGAAGTGTAAGCACACCATTAATTATAGGAGAAAGAGTTGTTAATTTCAGAAATTAAATTCCTCAAGTAAGTAACCTCAATTTATAATATAATTTTTATTTTGTTATTTACTGTCCACACACACACATACATATGAATATGTTCACACACACAGAGTCCAAGTTGAAGGCATTTGACTGTTGGCATCAGGCTTTGAGTTCCAGAAAAAAACTGGGCTCAATGCTTGCTATTCAATCTGGACAACAGAAATAACAAGATAATTATCCTGCGATTACACAGCACTTACCTCACATTGTTTATATAGCGTGTGGCCAACAGTTACAATGCAGTTACTTAAAAATATATGTAGCAAACGATGTGCTTAAAATAAAGCCAGACCCTTTCTTCTGGCCTTTGTTTTTTAAATTTAGTAATTTGACATGTCATTCCCTTTATCAGCTCTTTGTTCTGCTGACTTATGAGATAAATAGAAATTGGAGCAACAAATTTGCCCTTTTAACAAGTTTATTATTACATTATTCTTTTATGGGGTCTTCTACGTAATTGCACAAAATGATGTTATAAATCCCACCGGAAATACTTATTCCTCTGTAGCCTGATGTCCGATGTCTAGAGGACACGAGCAGAGTGTCTACCCCATCTGCTATTAACATGCCCACATCTCCTTTTGGTGTAGTAGAGGGCGAAACAAACAGGGTACAAGGACTAAACTATCCAAATGGATAGAGGAAAAGAGAGGGGGGGGAGAGAGGATTTGAAAATAAGCCAACAAGCACTTACAGCAAAACTACCAGCAAAACATTTCCTTCACAGCAAAGGTTGAATCAAAACCCTATTCCCCCAGCATATGAATTAGAAGAACAATTGTGTGATTATGATTAAAAAAAAAGCATTACATTTTATGTTCAGCTATAATTGGTATTTATGACAATTTATGTAAACAGTAATGAAGCCTATGTGATTTTTGCGGGGAAATTGCATTATGACACCAATGATCGTTACTGTTAATTTTCCTGAAGATGATGGCAATCAGCAGGCATAGTTTCATTGTAAATAGGTTAATTTAAAATTCAAACGCTGCTGGTATTTCAAAATGAGTTCACATTTGATATCTGAAAGCTTTGGCCCCGACTGTCAGGATGTCAGGGAGAAAATGCTTCACAACGGAAAGAGAGAAAGAGCAAATGAGAAGCAGAAAGAAAGACTGAATGAGATTTCTTCCAGGAATGCATTACACGCTGCTAATTCAACTTTGTTTCTAGGTATACTGTGATCTACTGTGTTTCTACCAGCAATTTATCCAAGCTCATTGTGAAAGGAGGCTCATGACTTCTACAATTCATAGGCTACTCTGTGAGTTTATCCAGTTTAGTTATGGATTTGTTTAGGATCCATAACTAATCCAGTTTAGGATTTGTAAAGGGTCAGTACAAAGGAATTCTCATCACTGGGAGGTGTAGGCATCATGTTTGTTCCCACAGTACACCAAAACTCACCTATGAGCATTTCTTCCCTCTCTGCAATGTATTTCAGCATCTAAAAGATATGCACCTCTAAATACCTTATTATTCCCACTACTGTTGAATATAAGGGTCTCATAAGTAGAAGTATAACCAAAGTCCCAGTTCTGCTGTGTAAGGAAATGCAATATTATCTCTTGTTTCACAGAAGGGAAACTGAAGTCCTAAAACCTAATTTTAGTTACCAGCATAACAAAGAAAAGGAAATTGCACATTCCATGAATCCCAGGCAGAGAGAAAACTGAGATCCAGTTATCCTTAGAATCCCTGAGATTAATGGCTCCATAACACTCTCTCCATCTGAGCTACGAATAGATCCTTTTTCATTCACTTTTTTTATAAATGATTCAAAAAAGTATTTTCCATGTTTTCAAGCACTGCTAGCAAAGATCTTTGAAAGCATTTTCTTATTCTTAGACTGATGTGAATATGAATATCTAAATGATATACTTCTCCAGAAATATGTGGAGATCTATAAGCTTGGATACCAGCTCAGATAAAGGCTCCAATGCAACCTTCTACGTGTCTTCAGAAGAAGGTCGCTTGCAAGGACAACATTAACAACTTCTTCACAATCTAATGACACATTTAGATCAGAATTTGCAATGTACGTAGGCAGCTTTTTTTTTTCATTCTCTTTTTATTGCCAGATAAGATATTTGATAAGAATCTCTACTGTAACCTTTCAGAATTCATTTATTTAAAAGAACTAAAATAGTGAAATGCCAAACGAATTAAGAATGATATTTCCTATAATATCAAGTGAAGACAATTTAAATAGTCAATATGCACAAGCTCTCAGAGATGAATGATCTGTTCATTTGTTGTTGTAAATGGGATGCATTTCTTAGTTGTTATTTGCTGTCTTGAGAATTTTTTTGAGTGACATTCAACCATATAAACAAGATGGGCCAAAAGAATATCATATAATTATATTTTGACAATTACTGTGGTTTATTCTGGCTGTCTTCATGTATGTGAACTTTTCTAAATGTTTTTGGTCCTCTTTAAACAGAATTAGGCTTTTTTTTGTAATCTTTATTGGAAATCCCAGTCACACATTTATATAGAGGGAGTCCTTGACAGAACACAGATGAGAAGTGACTACACTTTTCCTAGAAAAGATAACATCTGGGATGAAACAGAATGATAATAACAACCTACCTGTCCAGCTGAGATAGAAAACAGGGGTCTGATCCTCTTGTTCTCCTTAGAGAGCCTATAGTATTTACTAAAAATAACCATATGGGGTTTTTTTTAATGAATCCTTGTAGGACGTACAAACAACATTGATACTCACCACTGTACATTTGGTAGAAATCTCAGAATATGAATTGTAGTTTTAGTTTTCACTCTAAAAATCACAGTAAAAGTGTCTGAAAATCTAGGATATGAAAGCCCTTGCTGAAAAGCCATTTCAGCCAACAATTGTTTTGCGTTTTAAAATACAGCAGTTTTAGAAAGCATGATGGTACAGTAACAACAGTTGTCCTTATTATGGTAGCGTAACCAGAAAGAGTGTCCCAATAATATAATGCCATGGAAACAAATAAAGGTATCTCCCTAGACAAGCTTATCATTTACACAAATAAATGAAAAAAAATATGAAAAAAAAGAAACAATGGATAGAAAATGAAATGAAAACAAATCATCTTATTAAAATTTTTCTGATTCTATTAGATACTGACATTACATTCATTATTTATTTGTCAGATATGGTACCTATGAAAAAACACCATCAAAAAACGCATCTCGAAAAGGGAAGTCTTATTTAAAATCGGATTAGTCTGCCAAATCTAGAAACAAATGGAGGCAATAAAGCAGAATGTTAACGTTTCTCATAATCAAAAAAAATCTTGCTTACCCTAAATCTGGAGATGAGTAACTTTATCTAATTGCAGACATCCAGATAAGTTGCATCTAAATGTCTAAGCTGGGAATGTAAGTTCCTGCTATGGTCAATGGAAACAGGCAGTCAGCTCCACAGCCTGGCCCATCTCAGGTTCTTAGTTGCTAAGACATTACCTCAGAACTAAACAAACTCCCTCTTGGAGTCAGAGTTGGGGCAGACTCCAGTGCCAATATAGGCCGGGGGATGGTGTGATTGAGAATAGCCCTGCGGAGGACTTGAGGATGCTGGTGAAAGAAAAGCTGGCCACGAACAGACAGTGTGCATTCGCAGCCCAGAAAACCAGTCATAGCCTGGGCTGCATCAAAAGAAGTGTGGCCAGCAGGTTGAGGGAGGTGATCCTACTTTGCTCTGGTGAGAACCCATCTGCAGTCCCACATCCAACTCTGGAGCTTTCAGAACAGAAAATATATGCATTTGTTACGGTGGGACAAGAGAGGAGACATAAAAAAAAAATGATTATTGGGCTGGAATAGCTTTCCTATAAGAAAAGTCTGAGAGAATGGGAGTTGTTCAGCCAGGAGAAGATAAAGCTCTGGGGACACCTTACTGTGGCTTTCTAATCCTTAAAGGAGGCTTAGAAGAATTATAGGGACAGACATTTTAGCAGGGCTTGATGCAACAGTATAAGGGGTAATGGTTTTAAACTCAAAGAGGGAAGTTATGGATCGCATATAAGGTGGAATTTTTTTACAGTGAGGGTGGAAAAACACTGGAACAGGTTGACCAGACTGGTGGTAGATTCTCCATCCCTGGAAACTTTCAGGGTCATGTTGGACAGGGCTCTGAGCTACCTTAGGTATCTGAAGAAGTCCCTGCTCATTGATGGGTTGTTAGACTAGCTGATCTTCAAAGGTCCCTTCCAACCCAAACCATTCCATGACTGTATGATTCTATGGACATTCACACTATTAACTGATGAGCAAGTCTACACAACTACTTGAATTCACATGCCTGCTTTCAGTGCAGCATTAAATCCAATCTTGGTACTTAAACCCCTGTAGCCTTGTAATATTGTATTGACATTTCTCATTGCAGGTCACAAGGTTTGACTTGAGTGTGCAAGGTCTGAAGTCTCCGATTAGCAAGACCTGAACTGTGTGATCTTTCCTCGACCAGCATGCAGTTCAGTTTTACTTGATTTAGCTGTAAACACATTTTTTTCCTAATATACAATGTCTAGGACTGATATTCTTTTAAGTTTCTTGTTGTGCAACCACAGTTACGTACGAACAGCAGTAATATCAGTTGTTCTACGTAGAATGATATTTATCACTGACACAATGACACAGAGTAGAGAAATAATGACCTGGTATTACAGCAGAGGACTAGAGATGTGGGAACATCAGATGTGCTGCAGAGAAGTACAGGTGTAGATTGATTAAATATAGGGACCATGTTGCCACAACAAATGCCACAGCTATCAATAACCCATTTCTTGCTTCTTACTGACAGACCTGGAACTGGGAAAAAACAGTTTTAGTGGTAAAAAATAGTTTTAGTGGTAAAGAGAGCATAGAATAATATTTAACATTCATAAAAAGGTACATAAATAGTAAATTTGGGTGTGACATAGAGGTATAGACCAATGAAGGAAGAGCAAGGTGTAAAAATTATGTTTGAAAACACATAAAAATGACCCCACATGGATCCTAACAAGAACAAAAATAATCTATCAACCTCAGCATGATGTTTTTCCCAGCTAAGAGCTCCAAATACTGAAAACTCACCATAAACCCAGCTACCACCACCACCAGAATGAAACCACAAACCTTGGGATCCTGAGGAAAAGTGTAAGTATAATGCCAAGAAAAGGAATGAAAACTCAGAAGTTGGCATAACAATTTCAACCACATCATTCTTTTTTTTAGTACAATCAGTTCTGTTCTAATAATGAATAGACTTTAAAGATTTCAATAACGGTAACAATAAATTTTGGCTTTACTTATATGGAATAAGTTTTTCCTCTCTGCCTCTAAGCGATGTTTTTAGTGTAATAGTGTGTTTGCTTTTCCAATGAAAGATCATAGGAACTTTTCCTTCTTTAGGTCACAGGGAGTATGTGTCCTGTCTGAGCAAACCAGCTGCATTTATTTGATGTCAGTCCCCATTAAGATTATTAAATCAGACATTGTCCTACATATGAACCTTGGTGAAACTCACCAATGCTTTTCATGGAGTTGTATAATTGGACTTTTTATACTTTGGAACTGTAAGGTTTGATTTATTTGTGTGTCGTAAACACTCATCTTAATGCAAAACGGTGTTTGGGGCTTTAAGCAGTTTGGCATCTTGCTGTCCACGTGTCTATGAGGTGTGGTTAGAGAATGGAGAGGACTTTGTGTCTTGTCAATAGGCAAAAACTTCTGAATGACTCTGTCTGGACTAAAGAGGCAAGAGCACACCTGATTGTGCACATGTGCCCAAACAGTTCAAGTAGCAGCTATTCTGGCAAGGGTTTCTTGAACTGCGAGACCCTAAAGCACCAGATCCAATTCCAAAATCTTTCAGAAACTAATTCTGTGCAATCTTGACTTGGAAAACTTTCCAAGTGGAGATATTGTGCAAGCACAACAAGACCCCTCCTCTGTGTGCCTCGTATGCTACTAAAGGATAGAACTCCTTTATAAATATCACAGGCCAAAAAGCACACATGTGCCTGCTGCCTCATGAACCACACTTTCTGCTGGAATCTTTGCTGGATCTATTTCCTGGTGATTATTTTTTGTGCTATATTCCCTTTTTCTTTATTTTTTTTTATCACTTTCCATCCCTATTCTCTCTTTACAAACCTACCTCACTTCTTCTCACCAATTTTGAGTGACAGTAATTGTATTTAGACTGCTGTTATTTGTACAAACCAGCCTTTTGCCGGGTTCCTTTATCTGTGTATGGATTTGAGCTGCTGCTCCATTTTAAGGGTCCAGCTTTTTGCTAAGTTCTTGTTGTAAATTGTTGTGACTTTGACTGAGCTTAAAATTCAAATTTTGAGTAAACCCCTGAGGTTGTTGATGTCGTTTTCAAGCTATAGTGTAAACACTCAGAAGATCCTACTCCCTGCCCTTGCTGAGCAGGACCAGGGCTTAACAGGAACCATGACCACAATTTGATTTAACTGAATAATAAAAAAAAAATGCTGTTATACAGTCTTATGGAGATAGTACATTTAATTTTTATATGGGAAATCAGCCTATCTTTCCTGCTTTTCCTCAAGCCATTAGAAATGTAGTTACCAGACCTCTAGCAAATACCCCAGTCCTCCTAGGAAGCTAGTACTAGCTGCATTAAAATGACACAATCACAGTGATGTTGCACTGTATTTTGGGGGCTAGACTGTAGCCCTTATTTATAAAGCTGCCACCAGCGTCAAGGATTAATCAGACTTAAGGAGTGTGATGTTGCCTGCAAGTCTAAAGAGCTGTAAACCTCTCAGGTCCATAGATATATGCTTCTTACACCTGGATAAAAAAAATTAAGGACTTGTACATCTGCAAAAGGAGACGAGCTGATATTTTGGGTTATAATAGGTTTCCACCATGACCGTTATTGAGTGTCAAAATCTAAATTGCTATAAGGAAACATCCATATTGCAGTTAAAGTCTTTTCACTCCATTGGCCCTTGCTTTTCACATGCCTGTCTTTGTTTCAAACGACTTAAGCACAAACGTTTATAAGTTGCTGCAAACGAAGATGAAAATTTACCCCATAATGTCATTGGAATTGAATGTTGTGACTGGATAATGGTCTCCAACAGATAGTGAATATAAGTACTCAAGCAAAGCAGACATGTTTATTTTCAAAGCTGGAGACTATTTTTCAATCACAACACTCAATTTCTTGTTCATTAATTCCATTACAGCATCATGGTTCATTGACAATGAAAGAGCAAGTAAATAAAACAGATGAGAGTGAGTGACCCACAGACTCAGAAAATCAGATGTTGATTGTATAAGCGAAGAGACTACATCTGGGCAGGCAGAAACCTTTGATGATTAGGTAAATTTTATGTGGTCATGCACAATGTGTGTGTAGATCCAAAATCCAATGCCAACCATCCAGATGTCAAGGTTTCATTCAGAACAATACCCTTCCTTATTTTGTTCAACAAGTTACTGTTCAGTTCATTACTGACATTTTAATTAAACTCAGACTAAAATCCACCTGAATCACTCATTGACAGTGGGCTTTTTGGATAGGGAGTCTTCGGTATTGTTTATGGGTGAGCATAAACATGCGTACAGGTAAGAAGCCAAATCCTTCCGCTTTAAGAACCTCAACACAACTTCACGAAAGAGGTAGTGGAATATATGGAAAAGAGTAAAAGAGAGAATGAGAGAATGCTTCTTCTATTTTTTTTCTTTTTTGTTGTGATGTCTGGAATTAACAGTGCAGAATCTGTAGTGAAATGACCCCATGTTCTGGTCAGTCCTCAGTTTATTTTTATTCGTCAGTGCAAAACCGTGGCAAAGTGAAAAAGAAGATTGAGCCTCAATCTTTTTTAAGGTGTACCTTGAACTTACATATTAACTAGGTTAACATTAAGTCTCCCCATGTGGACACATCTCCTCTGCATTGTGGAATTCGCTCTTAGTGCCTACCATCTACCCAGCACGAGCACAGGTGAGCAAGGATGTACTGCCAACAAAGAAAGGGGAGCTGTTATTTATTATTCGTCAGTCTCTAGGGCTTCTTTGCTTCTCATAGTTAGAGTACTTACCACAGACATTATTTACCATTTGACAGTTCAATTCAGGTACATCTAACAGAGACAGTGCTTGTAGCTAGCACTCGTGTATACCAGAGCAGTCAGTATCTCTCAAGCATGACATGCACATTATAGAGCAAATGCTAATGAACAGGCTTTGTTCCAAAGAGCTTACAAACTAATATGAAGAAGCAAGATGAAAAGTCACAATGTAAGGTGGTAAGAGAGCTAGGAGAAGAGAAATATTGCTAAGTCAAAGCATATACAATCGCTTCTCACACACTGAAAGACTCTGGATTGGTTTAAGATCATTATACATATATATGGTACAGTAATCAGATATGTAATATAATAAACCAATAAGGCTACATCTGTAGAATTTTGTAAATTCTAAGTACTATTTTGGCCCAGATCATGACGTACTCTGTCAAGTCCGACTATCTACCCTACCCATTCACCAAACATGTAGAGGTCTAAACCAAATTAAATTAAGTGCTGCAGAAATTTGAGAGAGAGAGATTTGAACTCAAATAACAATATAGTACCAGAGGTGGTGCATCCAAGGCTGCTGAGATGATTGACAGCCTTGCAAGAACATCTGTATAACTCATGAAATGCTGTAGTGATGGAATGAAGTTCTCATTGACTGAGAAGTATAAATATGGAATCCAATAATCCAACAATAATATATATTCTAAATATTTTCATGAAAATGAAGAAATCAATTACAATTCCTTGTAAATAAACAGTTATTTTCTCCCAAACTTTTTTACTCCTCTTGCACGATGTGCTTTTATTTTGTCTTTGTACAACCTTCCTTTACATCGTCATGCACATTCAATGAAGAAGTTCAATATTTGCTGGTCTTCTGAATCCCAGACATCTCCGTTCAGTGCCACTTACTATTATTCCTGCTTTATGGGTGTTCAGTTAGTTTTCAGTACATGAAGCTGAGTTCATATCTCAGCCAATTTGAACTAATTTTTTGCGACACTGTATGAAATGATTTACTAAAATCCAAATATATTATGCCAAATGCATTCCCTTCAGCCACTAATTTTGTAATTCTGTCATAAACAAGCAACCAAGTTCATCTGACAAGATTCTTTCTCCTAAAGCCCTACTGCTTATTTATAATAACCATTCACAAATACATGAAAGATGCGTGCACCAAAAATGGAATGAGGCTGGAACCTGCAATATATGGAAAGCTGAAGTTCAACAAAACTAAAACCTGTAGTGAAGCAATCTACTGGTTAGATGAAGAGCACTCTGAAACAGACACTACAAAGATTGGTAGGTTATATGACTTGTTTTCTACTAAAACAATTTACATTTTAGTCAACATAAGGTACTTTCAACTACCTATCTGTTTTTTGTTTGCTTATTTGTATTTGTTCCTTGTTGCCTGTAAAGATTATATGTACCCCAAAAAGCCATGGAAGAATAAAATAAACTCTCAAAAGTGAGTTTTTGTTCAGGGATAAGACGCAGGGGAAACAATATTAAAAAGAAAAAACAAACAAACAACAAAGCAAAAACAAATCAGGAGAAGAATGGAAACATGAAAGCCTCATTTGTTTTTTCCAATATATTTCATTGTCTAAAATGGAAACAGTAACAATGAAAAAGGTTATGTAAAATCCTTTCATTCAGAATGGAAAATGCTTCTTTTTTTAAGACAGCAGATGTAATGGTAATACTGAAGTTGCATTTCAGCTCTATTTCAGAACTGGCAATATTTGCTATTACAACTCCTGTACATTATAGCTCTCCATATCATGACAGGCTCTTGATATGATTTTACTGTAGATGTATAGCAATATTTTGTTCTACATGTGTAAATATCATATTACTTTTCCTGACATTATGAGGGGTGGCAAATAGCAACATATGAAATCTATATCATGTTACTATGTTAATTATAGAAACATGAAAAGATGGGAAAAGTTTCTGTTATTTGATGCTCACAGTCTAGAAAATTATCTTAGACTAGACACCTAACCCTTTATAGTGTCTAAAACAAGGTGTAATGAATACCATTCCTGTATGCCGAAAAACTTCATCACTAATATCAGGCATATTTGTTATAATTCAAAGGTAAATGATTTTATATTTACTTATTCAATAGCCTGCTTATACTATCTATGAAATTACTGAGTTATGAACAGTGCACTATTCTCTTTGTTGAAGAAATAACTACACCTTCGTTTCAACGAACAACTTGACAGTTGCAATCGTAGCAATTTATTTATTTCAATTTTTTTCAAGAAAAAGATTGTGAGAGTTTTGTTCATTTATTTCTTTATATCATCAGAACTTCCAGAAAATTTACATATCTAGTTGTGGTACAACATAGAGAGTTTAGAGGTCAAGAAAGCAAAGCAAGTTGTGACTGACAGCTAATCAAACGTATGGATTTGAGCCTAATAAAAATACAAAAGGCCTAAATTAATCTAAAAGCCAATTGCAATTTTTTGGAAGTTGAATATTGACTTTCTTCAAGTATTTGAAGAACTGTTCTGCAAGCTGGTTATAGCATTCCAGCTATTTCTCTTCGTCTCCCCTAGGATTGAAAATTTTCCCTTTTCATAAGACGAATAATCTGCACAAATTTCTTTTTAGCTAGTCCATGACATAAGGGTCAGTGTAGTAATTGGAAGCAGCCTCTATTTTGCTCTAAAACACTTCTTATGATTCAGTTTATTCATTAGTTTACATAATCATTTTCTTAGTAGCTTCAATTTATGGGGTGTTTTTCTGTACACATATTCTTTCCCTTTACGTTAAACCTATCTTCTGTTTAATCAGCAGACTATTCATTGTCTCATCTGTAAGTTAGTCATGTGACCACCCATTAGCATTCTTTTACTTGCCAGAAGGACCTGTAATGAATACTTTGCAAGCCTCTAGAAGTGTGATGACCACTGATTTTACAGTGTTGCAGTTTTCAGTTAACCGGAACTTCAGTATTGTAACAACAGTGTTTCTAGTGGAAAACCACAACTGCATTATTTTGCCTTAAAATCACAAACTACTTCTGAATTCACAGAGTAATTTTGCTCCTTTCAATTGCCAGAACACTTTAAACGTATTTCATGCTTCATGTCACCCCTTACCCTACAGCAACCCTATCTGTAGTGGTAAATAGTGCTTTAAACAGTTCACAGAAACATTAAACCACAAGGCAACAAGGATGGGATTCACCTCACATACCTTTAGCTATCTAAAAGTTAGGTGATTAATATAAGCTAATCATGTAAATCAATTTTGTTGCAAACAGAAAAGGGCAAACATCTTTAGAGGGCCTATCATCCAATGTTAAAACAGTGTTTCAGACGGTAGAATTACTTTTCCAGGTAGAGATTTGTGTCTCACTGTTAATTTAGAGTACGGTACGATGACTACTATAGACATGATGCTTTCTCAAATTCTCTAAATATGGGTAAGTCAGTCCTACCCTACATGTTACAGAACAGCAAGGAGAAAATGAAATATAAACAAACCACTTGAATTTGGTCACCATTATTGTCCTCATCACTATTACAACGACTTTTCACACGTTCTCATTTATTTAATGCAGTGACTTTACACCAACTTTTGTTGCTGTTGCTAAAGCTTTGATTTTTAACTAAGAACTGCTTTGTTTACCGAGGACAGTGGCACTCAAACACCCTTCCTCCAAGAGGATTGCTAAGTGTGCATGAAAATATTTTCCTTCTTTCTCATTTATGTAAAAAAAAAAAAAAAAAAAAAAAAGTAAGGCAAACAAATGAAGAACAGACGTAAGAAAGAGAGTATGGTGTTGTGCCGTGGGAAGCAGAGGCTCTGGTTAGAGGGGCTATAGTGGGCAAACAAGCCGGTGTAAATCCTCTAAGCTGTGGCTATAATGAGAAAAAGTTGATGAAATCCCTGACTGTCTAAACAGATGAGTAGGGATAGAGACTGGTTTAACATTTATATATGACAAAGATAAAGCAGATTGTAGAATTTGTTTTGTTTTAACACTCTTAATGCTCATCTTTCAAAAACAATGATGAAAAATCAGGGAACATGCGGAAAAGAACTACAAAAATGATTTAAGAGCCATGGAAAATGCCTTATAGTAAGACACTTAAAGAGCTCTACCTATTTACCTTATCAAGAAGATTGAGAAGTGATTTGATTAGAGTGTCTAAGTACCTTCACAGAGAGAAAACACTAACTACTAAAAAGCTCTTTAATCTAGCAGAGCAAGGCATAACAAGAGATGATGTCTGAAGCTGAAACCAGACAAATTAGAAATAAAGCACAATATTTTTTAACAGTGCAGGTGATTAACCACTGGAACAAACTGCTCCAGGAAAAAGTTGATTCTTTTTTTCTTGATGCCTTTAAATCAAGATTGGATAGCTCTATGGAAGTTTAAGCATCTCTTGAAGTAGCTAAGTTTTGAGTGAGACTTTAAAGAGAAGAGGAATTTTTACATAAAGATGGGAAGGTCTTTAGTGGGCTTGATGTTGAGATGTTCGATTGGAAATAAGGAATTACAGTATTCCGAAAGTCCATTTTAATGATCTCATTGTCCTCTCTGCCTTTAAAAGCTGTGAATCATGTAAATTGTAAGCAAAGCCTGGCCTCAGTGAGAGCTTTATTGAATAGAAAATATCTCCAGCTCATAAATTAAGTCCATTGAAGTAGAATTAATTGATTTATCAAGGATCTTAAGAAAAAGAAATTCAAAAATATCACTTGCTATCCTTGAATATTTTCTAGATTTCATACTATTTCCGATTCTGCACTGGGACAAATCGAAGAACATTTTCAGCTCAGTGAGACTTGCCATCATTTTGAGGAATGATGTTGTATGAACAGATTTTCTGCTCTTGTGGGTCTCTTGCAGCCTGACCTATAGTGAAATTATAGTCACCACAATGCAGCAGTGCAATAACAGATATCATTGCCTCAGAGTCATCAGGTCTTTGATTCTGAAATGACATTTTAAGTGTCCTGAAGTGTGTTCTTGCCTCATGTTCTGACATTATATATTTGCATTTACACTGTGTGTTTAGACCTGGAGGAGCAATATAGTTTGTATGACAGAAAAAGTGCAAAGCATATGTGTTTTGAGAGTGGAAAAATCATTTCATGACTTGTTGCGGAGAGCTGGGGAAAGGAGACACCCAAAGGGAAGGGACAAATTCACAGAAGGGCAAAATCCTTGTAGAAAATACATGTTATTTGAATTTGAATGTGCTCCAGCCCTATGTCCAGCTGGGCAGAATACATTCAGCTGCATGTTGTGTGCTGTTGTGTGCACACGTGTCTGTGCAGAAGAGAGGCATTCATTTGGATTACGTCCCTATATGCTGCTGTGGTTGCTTCTGCCAGTCTGTGTATGTGTTATACTGTGGATATGTGGAGGGGTAGCTTTCAAACACAAACACATGTGTTTGTGGATGATTAGATGAATAATACTTTTATTCCTAACTGTGACAAAGAATTTTCTATCTTGTCCCCTCAAGATATAACTACAAATTAAAGAAAACTGGCAATTACAAGCTGCTGCTGCTGAACAAGAGAACAGGGATAGTGACTGTTGGCAGAGGTTTCTTTCTTCCATTTCTCTTTTTTTCTTTCCTTTTCTCCTGCCTTTGTTTTGGTTTAAGACAAGTTTAGAGGCCGATGTTTCTCCTCTGCACTCCACTGGCAGCTCCAGCCTGGAGCTAGCTTGTTATAACCTACTTAGTCAGTTGGGTGCTGTCAGTCACTACTTCAGAATCAATGGTTGCAGATATGAGCTCGGATGCAATGCTATTTCCCCTCGCAGTAACAAGCAGTTAATAGATTTTATTTTAATTATTCTAGCCGCTTTGTCTTATAAAGAGGGGGAATAAAGTTAAGGGAGTTGCAACTGATTTGCAGATAAACACATGTTCATCAAAATGAAGTGAAATCTTTTGAAGTAACAATCCTATGTCTAAGTGCAATATTAACAGTGATGCAAGTCATAAATTCATCCTATAGGGAATTTGTTTGCATGAACCTGAAATGTCAGTTCATCAGGATTTTGCTAAAGGAAAGAAATATTCAGCAGGTCTGTCATCAAGGGATTGTGGGTTTCTTATTAAAAAAAAAGAAAGGAGAACAAACATAGTTACACTTGGAAAGCCAAAACATTTCTTATTGTTCTTGTTTTTTTAATGATGATGATTATTATTATTACTGTTGTTACTATTGTTTCTTCTAGAGATAATAAAAAATTTGATGACTCCCCTTGCTTCGGAGGGATAGTCATGACTGCAAGTTGTCCTTGGATATATATGACTTTGCACACCTTTGTTATTATATCAAATTGCTCTTATGCAGCATTCTCCCAGATGCTGCAGGCTTTCAGGGAGAAGCAGGAGGGAGAATGTGGGTAGTCACTTGTTCCAAAGCCAGTGTTGACTTTTCCTGATGTTGTCAGATCAGGTTACCATTGCAGCTCTGAGGTCTTAATAGTATTCCAGAGAGCCTTGGCTCCAGTTTTAACACTATTCTTCAGGAAATAGGAGTGTTTCGGGGTGGCAGATTTTTAGACCAATAATGGGAACACAGCAAAGGAACAATATAAATTATATACTCACAAAAGCGCTTGCAATAATTAGGGCTGCTCTGTGTGAAGGAAGACAAAGGCTGTATCTCGCTTGTCCCAGACCCTCCCTCAGTTTGCCCCAGATGACAGTGGTTAGAACACAAAATTTTGCCTCCCAGAAGATCTGGAGGCTGTGGGAAGGGGAAATGCCAGAAGACTACAGGACTTACTTTTCTGGTGAAGATATGAGACATAACTAGGTAACATTGTCCTGGATTCCACTAGTTAGACTGTCTTTCAGATGCCTTCCTCCTGGAGAGTTTGTCATTGTTCTCGGCCGGGGCGGGGGGGGGACGGGAGCAGAAAGCAATACATGCAAAACAAAACCCTCTGTTATCTATAAGTAAGCAAATATTTCCCAAGCTTTTTACAGAACGTGAAAACTCAAATGGCAAATGTGATGGATATCAGAAGGAAGAAAACACCTTCTTTTACATCCAATTGAGGATAACGTAAAGGACGAGACAGTACTGGATTTCTCATATATAGTGGACTGTGTTGCTGAAGCAGGAGATGAATCCTTCCCTAGCTGAAGTCAACAGCAGAATTACTACCAAGTTATTATGATTCAGGTTACGTTTTCTACTATGATTGTTCTCAGAGTGGGTTAAACTTAGCACTCTGAAGGTTCGTGGGACATTTTGAGGTGCAATGGAAAGAAAGAGTAAAGCACTAAAATTTTAATAAAGTAATTAGAACTCTCTTATGCCTTTCGCTGAAACTGTTGTTTGACAAGGAAATACTTAGAGAAATCTACATTGGAGGGGGCAATATTTTCACCATCACCTAGAATTCCCACCATATGAACTGGGTCCTGCTCCCTGCTTCCACGACTGCCTCAATGTATATCTTCGCACAATGAAAACCCCTTACTTTGTGCAAAGAGGGGCTACAGTCAGCAGGCTGGGGGTCAGAAGATTTGGTTTCCACAAAGGCTGCTGAATGTAGGAGTCTTGTATCAGGACAGCAGAAAAAGGCTCTCATTTCCTAGGTCTTTAAAGCTGAAAAAGAGAGATAATACGCCCAAAACTGTACAGAAATTGTTCCCCCCTTTTTTTTTAATCTCTGGAAATCATTTAGAGGTAAAAGTTAAAACTCCAAATAGTGCCATGGACAGCTTAACTTCTACAGGGATCATGAGTCTGCTTTTGGCTAAAACTATTGTATTTGGTTCTCATTTATGAAAATGGATATCTTGAAGGTATTATTTTGTGTGAATGAGAAACTTCAAAAAGCCCTCACCAGTGGAGATTTAGAACATATATTTCTTAAGGCAATTAACCAACATAAAAATCAAATGAAGAGGATGTAAAAATAAAAAAGGGCGTTAAAAGTTCTAGAAAGTAAAATCTATCAATGAATTTAAGGTAGAGATTAGGAATATATTTTATATGAGAAAAAAATCTATTAATGGTAGAATATAGGCTTAATCCAAGTCTTGGAGCCCTCAAACAGCTGAAATTTATCAACACTGACAACCTGACTGGGGCTGCTGAATACTGCAATGACTACTCACCCATCACAGTTGCCACTATTTCAGTGTGAATGTGCTGCCCGGTAAGAGATTTTAATTGCCCTTCATTTATTTATTTAAATTTCTTCTACAAGGCCAAGTGAGTTCTGGGAAATGTACCAGACCATTGTCCCTGCAGACTCAGTTTATCCCACTTATCTAAAGAAAAACTTAACAAGAAATTATTCAGATCCATAATGCTGTGCTCCCGCTTCCTCTCCTCTGCTCACATTTAAGCCCACAAACAGAACTGAAGATATAATATCCTGGAGAAGTTCAGTTTCTAGGCTGAAAACATAAGTCACACTGACTGTATTGTACCCAAATTTGAACATGGCTGAAATTTAGGGAGCCTTTTCTAAGAAAGAAATTAGTGACATTTGCTCTCTGTTCTACTTGTTCCTGGCAGCACTTAGTAACTCATAGAATAGGGCATCAGTCTTCCTCAGACTGAGCAATCCTCAATGCTACATTCACATATAGAACTAGTAACACATATTCCACAACATTCTGGTTATGTTAAGTACTGTTCTTTTTTGTTTTCCTTTTTTTTTTTTTTTTTCAATTCTCTCGTAAATAAAATTCTCTTTCAGAGAATGGAAAATTAATCTGAACTCCCAGTTCATTTTCCTTATCTTCTAGAAGACTGTCCTAGATATTAGGCCATAGAGAGAACTAGATCTTTCTTTTTGAACAAAGAAGTTTATCAATTTTGCATTTCAGTCAGTATGTTGGAAGAAATTTTTCTTCTACACAACACAGTTTGTAAGTCAGTGGATTAAAATAAGCATTCTAAATCGGATTCTGGGTGATTTATCTTTACTTTTTGAAAACAATGTTATATTATAATATTTTTATCCTTGCCCAACTGTACTCCAGGTTTCTAATGTTTAGTTTATGTAGGAACTTCACCACTCACACTAGTAAGTTCTTGCATTTAGATGGGTTTTTTTACATTTACTCCTGCTCATCCTGGCTGTCAGTCTCTCCCATCTACCTGCTGACTGAGTTAAGAACTATGACTGACGTGAAAAGCAACTCTTGGTCTGGGATATTTTCTAGGAATCAAACTCCAGTTCTCTTTTCTTTGTGATAAGGGAACGACAACATTAAACAATTACATGCATTTTAGCCTCTTATCTTAACAGTAACTTGAATGGTAAATAAAGATTATACATGTAGACCTCTTCCTGGGTGACTCTTTATCTGTCGATTATGTTTTGATTGAGCATGTAATTTTCCTGGAGGTTATAACATCTCTGTGAAATTTCAGGAACCAGATGTGCTATTGCTGTCCATAAAAGGCTCGTACTGTCTTTGATAAGCTCCTCATACCTAAGAGAATGAGGATTTCCACACTGGTGTTTCTTCATTAAGCCAAAACACAACATGAAGGATGCACTTCAAAACATTCTTTAAAAGCTTTAAAAGGTAATGCTTCAGTTACACACACATTCCCCGAGCTAAAGATGAAAAAAGAAAATGTATCTTTTAAAAACGGGGTTTCTCTTCTGTGCTGTTTAACCATCTAAATTAAGTGTCTCACCTAAACGGAAGGATATGCAGAGGTTAATTGTCCACATCCAGTTAGACATCCACCACAGACTCTATTTTCTTTAGACTTAGGTTTTCCTTACTGTGTGGGTACAGGCTATGCTATTTCTTCTTAGTTTCCTTTGGGCTTCATTAAACTGAAGATTTTTACTTAACGACAATTTGCACAAGTTTTATGAGAGGCAAAGTTTATTCTTATTTATTATACTTTTATTTTTAGCTCCTGCTTTTTATGAGCTAGGTGCTGGTCTCTTCTCCCAAGTAACAAGAGCTAGGACAAGAGGAAATAGTCTCAAGGAACACCTCTGGGAGAGGTTTAGCTTGGATATCACAAGAAATTTCCTTGCAGAAAAAGTGGTCAAGCAGTGGTACAGGCTTCCCAGGGAAGTGATGGATTATCCTCCCCTGGATGTGTTCAGAATGCATGTAAATGTAACACTTCAAGACATGGCTGAGTAGGCATGGTGGTGCTGGGCTGACAGTTGGACTTGATGACCTTAGAGGTCTTTTTCAGCCTCAATGATTCTATGATTCATAATTTCATATTTAGATTTTATGGTTACTTCATAATCCTTCCTGGAGATAATAAGTAACGAGGCCTCTTGATTATTCTTCCACAGAAGACACTTTTCTGAGGACTGACATAGCTATGGATTTTTTTTGACCAGAAAGGTTATTACTCTTTCTTCTGGCCTGCTAGAAGGTTAAAATGGGGCAGCAGGGTGCCTGTTTGTTTTTGTCCAGGCTGCTGTGGGGAGCAGGTCAGATCACCAAAACAAAAGTCAAACTGCACCTTCTCTGGGACATGCTAATTTCAGAGATGCTTCTGGAGAGTTGGGTAGCATAGAAATGACTTATGCAGCCACTATGAAACCAGCAGCCAATGTACCTCAAGCAGTTTATGTAGGCTAAAAAAGGTAGATGTTTCTTCCTTCTTAATGTTCGGTTTGGCGGGTTAATTTTACATTTTCAGACAATCTGTTTGATCATTCATCCTTCTCTCTTTCTCACTTCTTTACTTACAAAGCTATCACACAGGTTTTTGACCATTACCATAGGTGGTGGAAATTCCTTAGGTGACAAACCATAAAATTGCTCAGGCTTCAGCTAAAGCTAGTGAACAGAACAATCAATGTGGCAATTTACAACTAATTTACAACTAATGAAGAATCTAAAATAAGCTCAAGACCAGCCAAGACAAGTCCAGGCAAAGTCTGACAGATCTTGAGGCTTTACACTACTCAGTTAATACAAGTCTTAACCTGTTAAAGTATGAGCATGTTGTTACTGTAAACCTCATGGCTTCTTAGCATTGGCATCGCTATATTTACTGGGATGTGTGGCAACCAGAAGCCCACTTCAGGCAGGGTGATAAAATGAGGATTTTCTTCAGGATTCACCATTTGGGGTTTGTCTCTGTGCACAAACACCTAATAACACCACGGACAACCTTGAGCACCCTGACTGGATCCAGCTGGTGCTGCAGAAAGGCACAGGCTTCTTACAGTTTCTTGAGCCTTTCTAACAAAATTATATGGGTGCTCTGCTACTGCTTTAGGATATCTCACAGGAAAATATGAACATGTGTATGAGCAACCCAGCTGAGCTCTAGTTTTACAGAGGCTGTGATCAGGAGGTCTGTTTATTTGGATTTTCTGTTTGGGTTGTTTATTTGGTTGGTTGTTTAGCTGTAGCTATTTTGATATATTACCAGACCACCTTTACCCTTTTAATGTTTATAACGCTTCTATTTGAAATGTTTTGGGTTCTTTTTATGTGTAACAATATCCCACTGAGGTGAACACCCATATATATGCACACCCATTTGGACTGTCTCAAATGCTGTTTCAAACAGGCATTTAGAAATAATAATAAAAAAAAAAAGAGTTACTCTTGTCTTCCAATCCTTTATAAAACAGAGATGAAGATAAAAGTTAAATTTAAAATTTATTTGGTGGTCCAAGTTAGGTTTCTTAAAGATACCAGAAACAGAGAATTTCATTTACTGTAAATAAATGTAATTTACTGTAAATGTAATTAATCACAGTAATACATTTACTGTAAATGTAATTAAACAGAAATTTATAAAATAACACGACTCAAAGCTGAGGGATAAGAAAAAAACACTCAAAAAATGAAACAGATTTTTTTGACAGTCAAAATTGTTTGCGATCAGAATGAGCTACAGAGGGAAAGGAGGTTTTATCTGTTTTTACTTATGTCAAGAGGTGGCACTTTGAAAGCTAAACTACAGAAAGTATGTGTTACCGTGTTCAATATGCATAGGCAAAATAGGGCACAAAGGGCATAATGACTTGATCTGTGCAATGGGGGTTGACAAACCAGCTGCTTTCCTTCGTCTTTGAATTCCAGCAGCCTTTTTTTTTTTTTTTTTTTTTTTTTATCCAGAGGCTGCTGCAGTAGATCATAGGGAGATGTGATAGAATGATCTCTTGCTGCTAGGTCTCAAATCTGATATGAAGATATCAGTCGTGTATGGAAAAGACAAGCTTGCTCAGAACCCGCTTCTCTCCTCGAGCTCTCTGTGAAAACTGGCGGTAGGGCTGCCCGTCTGTGCCAAACCTGCGACAGGGTGAAGGGAACAGGTCTCCACCAGGACACAAACACTGGGAGATGCTTTTGAAAGGATGCCAAATACTTATTAGTAGTTAACTGCTTTTGACACCTTGTTGTCTCAGCTGGGTCTGAACTGGTAACCTCACACTGAAAGATTACATAAGCTATAGCCAATTCTCTTCTCTTTCCATGCTGATAGATAATCAATAATAAATTAAAGGGAACACATGTTTCAGAATAAAAGCAGCCAGGAAGTCCTAGAATTGCGAAGTTCAAATTCAAATCCAGAATTTCAGGAAACCTTAATCTTCTGGGTAATTTTTTTCAGAAAACGGAATGAGAAAGAGGAAAAGGAAGAGAAGTAAACTTTTATAACACAAAAGGTGTTTTATACACAAAAAAGCTTAAATATTCAATATGTTGAGCCTTCCTAGCAACTGTAGGAACAGAGTATATACATTTCCTAAATATGATTTGTAATTGAATTTAGATTATGTATACATGCTAATATTTTAGAAGTCATTAAAAAAGGAAAAAATATTAATATAATAAGTAACAGCTGTTTCTAAATATTTCTTCTTATTCTAGTCAACAACATGGCAGATTTTCTGATTGGCATCTTTCTATCTACTGACACTGTTCAAAACTGGTGAATAGGCTCATACTGATTTGTCTGCAAGTCTATAAAGAATTTGGAAGTTTCTGAAATATCCAGTCCTGATTATTCATAAAAACTGCACCCCAAGTTTTCATTATGTCTTCAAGAAACCCAAATGATACCATTAGAAACAGTTTCAAAAGCAAGAAAGAGATGACACCAAAATAATTAGAAGACAATGAAATATGCTGTGGTTCTGAGTGTCAAAAGTTTGGACTTTATTCTCTCACTCTTTTTTTTTCCCTCCTTTTTTCTTTTTTTCCTATGAAATGCATTTATTTTAATTTACATTTAGGTCAGATTCCCAGCAGCAGATGGAAGGAATTTAAGACAATTTGCAGTAGGAGACATACATTCTAGCCAATGAAAAAAACAAAGAAAAATAGCAACTGTCTCTTGCTCTCCTTTTGGACAATTGTCTTCAGAATAATCTGCATCATGAAAAAAAAAATAAATAAAATGTTCTCAGGTCTAAATGGGTTCCATGACTTAGTGGTGACAGAGGGAGCAAGAAATACAGATAAAGAAACCAGTTCATAAATCTATTTAAAATCTTTTTGGAACAATAGTAAACTGGCTGATATAACTAGTGTCTGTCTGTATGACAACAAATCAAGAAATTCTATTAAACAAAACACTTATTTTTCATTAAATCAGGAGTGTGACGGGTCCCAGTCCAAGCTACAAGTGACCTTCTATGTGTGCTGGAATACAGCAGTTCCATTCTTCCTAAATTCAGGTAACTACTAAGGAGGTTAGATCAGAAGCCTCTCCATCTCAGTAAGAAGAGATAAGCACCTCTGCCCTAAGTTTCAGTGCCCCTAAAATGTAAGTTCACTTTTGAGGGAGATTATTTTTTTCCATTGACTACGGAATGAAGCTGTTCTCTAAGCATATGATAAAAGCATGATGAATATGGACTGTAATATTCTTGTCTGTCTCATCTTTCCCACACGTAACACTGTGGAATGAGATAAGTCACCATAAAATATGGATTAGAGACAGTAAAAGTATTCATCATGGCTGCTTAAGGACACACTCGTCAACCCTCACTGGACCATGAACAATAATGGTAAGCAAATAACTTGTCACAGACAACATCACACTTTCGTTTACATATTCAAACAGGCGATAGTACGGATGACTTTTTGTCACTGCCATAACATCACAGAATCTCCTGGAATTTGAGACATTCCTGCCTGGCAGGAGGAAGCCTCTCGGGCTTCCTGAGGACAGAAGTCCACCTTCTGTTCCCACGCCTGACTGGCTGTCATTGTTGCTCCTTACAGATGTTTCTCTAATCTCATCTCAAGGGCTGTCAAAGGTAGACACTGCACAGCTTCCACAGATCAACCTTTTCTGTTGCTTCTCTAGCTTCACTGTCATGATCTCTTCCTAAAATGTAAAGTAAATGTTCCCTGTTGGAATTTAATAACTTCCTCTTTCCAGTATATCTGTGCAATGAAACACAACAGTTATTACTTCTTTTGAGGGCTGTGACCATGTCCTCCCTCACTATACATGTTGGCTTGGCAGCATCCATTTAATCTTTTCTCCTAAGTGATGGTTTTTAGACCTCTAATCGCTCACCTTCCTACCGTTCTCTCCAATTCCACTTTTTATCCTGAAAAGAAGAGTGTAAACTAGACAATGTTCTTGGTGAGGCCCAAAACTATGCAGGTTTTGTATGGATGACTTTCAATTATGTTTCCTAACGTAATGTTTGGCTCTTTATGGCAATGTCATATCACTGGCTATATTCATCTAATGATCCATGAAAAAATCATGACTTTTTTCTTTTCTGTTCAACTGCTGGCTGACCAAGAAATTTCCATCTTCTATTTATACAACCATTGGCTTTATGTATTAAAAAATTTACTTGCTTCTGTTGAGGAGAATTCTCTTTTTTTGAGCTCATATCTCAAACTCAGGTTCACTTTGAACTGTAAATATGTGCTGTAAAATGTTTGTTATCCCTCTTTTCCTAATGTCACCTACAAATTTAACAAATATATTCATCCAGGTTATTAAGAAAAATATTGGGTAAAACTAGAACACCATAAACAGGAAAACATATGCAATTCTCTGCAATCTGAAGACAAGAAAATTTAAAAAGCAAACTCTAGAGTTTACTTTTTTTACTCTTATTGGATTAATTTATAAGCTACAACCTTATTAATATTAAAATATACAATACTATTAGATGGCAAGCAGTGCTATATGGCATAGTTTCCAGGTTCTGCTGGACTAATAAAACCCTGATATGCACAGAGAGTGACTTCCTCCATGCACTTCTTTCAACTAGCTTTTAACACTCAGTATGTAAATTATGCTTGTTTATACTGCCAATTTACCTCCTATTTAAGTCACTCTGGAATTTGGCCTATTGAGTTTGTGTTAATCTGCCTGGCAGGATTTGGCCTACATTGGACAGGAAGATGGAGGAGGGATGAGGAGAGAAAGGAAAATGAAGTAATCCTCAGACATTTTTACTCATTAAAAAAAATAAACTAGGATAAGCTATGTAAAAATGTTTCTTTAAATTTCTAACACACTCTCCATTTTAAATACTTATTTCCAGAGGGCTAATTAGCGTATAATTCTTCCTGCAAGAGGAAAATAATTGCCTACCAAGCTTGAATTTGGCAAAAACAATCAACATCACACTGTCATTACAACTGAACTTATTTATCTAATTTAATTTATTTAAATATCAAGTGCAATGGGAGGAGAGGGGGAGCCATGAGATATTAAGGGTTTTGTTTCATTTTTTTTCCCATTGTTTGTGTAAAAAAGTACAAGTATATTAAAAATATCAGCTCATACAGATGCTTAAGGTGTTCAGTCTTGTTAAAAATATATCCTAAGTTCCTAATTCAGATAAGTTGCACTTGGTGGTATTTACTGCACTGTATTGAAGACAAAGTTACTAACAGTGCATACTCAAGCTGTTAATATTTCTTCTAAGTTTTACTTTTCTTATGTTATCTGCTTCAGACTCAGTTCTTTTACAAAACTTTATTTTCTTGTGCTAAAAATAAGCCATCTGACAAAAAAAAAGGACTATTTAGGTAACATTTGTCAACCCATCAGCCTCAATCTCTAATGATACCCCATGAGTTGTGCGTGTTTCCTCATCAGCACAGGATATCCGTGTCAATGGAGTTTGCATGTATTAGCTTTATAAAGTGGTGAACCACACCTGATCTGCCTCCTTCTTCAGCCTTTCCTCTTGACTGCCAGAAAAATTCTTTTTATTGGATCCTATCAGTCAGAAAAAAACCCCCAAGAACTAGTATCTGTGTATCTGTAGGGCTCATGGTAACTCAAGAGCAACCAGATACAGTGAAGTACAGAGCTCTGTGAAATGGGAGAAAGGATAGAAAAGGTGTTGGTTTGTGAACTGTGAGTACACTAACAAGTGAACTTCATCTGTGAACACAACCTCACATGCAGGGACCTGGAAGTGATTCCATTCTTCTCCCTTCTACCCACATTTGGATAGACAATTAAGAAGTCCAACTCTGAAGGTGGTGAAGAGTTTAAAGGGAGGAAAATAGGTACGTAAAGCAGAGGGGCACAGCTATCAGAAGATGAAAGGGCAGAAGTAAATTCCTGATCAAGGTAATGGCAATTCTCTGGAGAAAACTGCCACAAACAGTGGTGGTAAAGATAAAAAAATGACAAATATAAAAACATAGATGTTGAAACCATAAGGGTGTGGGCAATAGGGAACTCATTTTAGGCAGGAATAATTCCCGTCTAGAGCTGATGAATAACTACAAAGAAAGTGGGAAAGAAACTTGAAAAAGTTTCTTGTGGGAAAGAAACAAGAAAACTGAGTTCGACTTCTCTCAGGGAAGAAAATAATCCCTTGTCTCCACAAGTTACTATACATAATATAGTCCACCAGTCCATATAAAGGCTGTCTGTAGTTTTAATGACTAAATGTGGCAAAATGGCACAGGTGTCAATGTGGTGCAATGCAATTTAAGGTTGTTTTTGTGTTTGTTTTGTATTTTTATGAATTTCATACAACAGCAAATTAGAGCACTTCAAAACTAAGAAATGCTGGCATTTACTCTCTTCTCTACAGCCCTGATTTAGCATCTTTGTGTTAGACTAGATTAAGATTCCCTCAACTGCATGCTTAGAAAGATTATAGAAATAGGAATCAAGAAAGCTAGATATAAAATCATCTCATATGCATACACACTCATACACGCAAAACACAGTTTGCCTTTCCCAAGCAAATCTACTCACCAAACCCAATCCTTTGCAATCTTTGCAAGTCCAGGCTGACACAGAGCATCCTGAGCTTAAATGTTTATATGCAACTTAGAATCATGGAATCGTAGAATAGATAGTGTTGCAAGGGACCTTAAAGAACATCTGGTTCCAACCTCCCTGCCATTGGCAGCGACATCCCACTGGATCAGGCTGCCCAAGGCCCCCTCCAGCCTGGCCTTGAACACCTCCAGGGATGGGGCAGCCACAGCCTCCTTGGGAAACCTGTTCCAGCATCTCACCGCTCTCATGGTGAAGAAATTCTTCCTTATGTCCAGTCTAAATCTGCCCCTCTTCAGTTTATACCCATTGCCCCTCGTCCTATCATCACCAGCCTTTATGGATAGTCCTTCTCCAGCTTTCTTGTAGCTCCTTTCAGGTACTGGAAAGTTGCTATAAGATCCCCCCGGATCCTTCTCTTCTCCTATCTGAACACCCTCAACCCTCTCAGCCTGTTCTCTTAGGGAAAGTGTTCCAGTCCTCTGATCATCTTTGTAGCCCTCCCCTGGACCCGTTCCAACAGCTCCATATCCTTCTCACATTCAGGATTCAAGAACTGGACACAATACTCTGGACACAATACTCTGATCTGAGGTCTCACAAGAGAGAATTAGAGGAGCAGAATCACCTCGCTCAACGTGATGCAGCCCTCTTTTGATGCAGCCCAAGACACAGTTGGCCTTCTGGGGTGTGGGAGCACGTTGCCGGCTCATAGAATCATAGAATCACCAGGTTGGTAGGGACCCACTGGGTGATCGAGTCCAACCATTCCTAACACTCCCTAAACCATGCCCCTAAGCACCTCATCCACCCGTCCCTCAAACACCTCCAGGGAAGGAGACTCAATCACCTCCCTGGGAAGCTTCTGCCAGTGCCCAATGACCCTTTCCATGGAAACTTTTTCCTGATGTCCAGCCTGAACCTCCCCTGGTGGAGCTTGAGGCTATTCCCTCTTGTCCTGTCCCCTTTCACTTGGGAGAAGAGCCCAGCTCCCTCCTCTCCACAACCTCCTTTCGCGTAGTTATAGAGAGTAATAAGGTCTCCCCTCAGCCTCCTCTTCTCCAGGCTAAACAACCCCAGCTCTCTCAGCCTCTCCTCCTAAGACTTGTTCTCCAGCCCACTCACCAGCTTTGTTACTCTTCTCTGGACACGCTGCAGAGCCTCAACATCCTTCTTGTGGTGAGGGGCCCAAGAACTGAACACAGTACTCAAGGTGTGGTCTCACCAGTGCTGAGTACAGAGGGAGAATAACCTCCCTGGACCTCCTGGTCACAGCATTTCTGATCCAAGCCAAGATACCATTGTCCTTCTTGGCCACCTGGGCACACTGCTGGCTCATGTTCAGTCGGCTGTCAACCAGCACCTCCAGGTCCTTCTCCTCCATGCAGCTCTCCAGCCACTCTTCTCCCAGTCTGTAGCACTGCACAGGGTTGTTGTGCGCCATGTGCAGAACCCGGCATTTGGTCTTGTTGAACCTCATGCCATTGGTTATGTCGAGCTTCTCATCTATCTGCACACCGAAGCACTTCTCTGCAGGGCTGTTCTCAATCACATCATCCCTTATCATGTACTAAAACCAGGGATTGTCCCAATACAGGTGTAGGGCCTTGCACTTCGCCTTGCTGAATCTCATGAGGGTTACACAGGTGCACTTCTCCAGTCTGTCCAGGTCCCTCTGGGTGACATCCCATCCTTACAGTGTGGTAACTGCATCACTCAGCTTTGTGTCATCTGCAGACTTGCAGAGGCTGCACTAAATCTTGCTGTCAATATAATTGATCAAGATATTAAGCAGCACCGGTCCCAATATGGACCCCCGAGGGAACACCACTCATCATGGATCTCCATAAGGATTTTGAGCCAGTGACCACTACTCTCTGAATATGACCATCCAACCAGTTTCTTATCCACCTTACCATCCACCCATCAAATAAATATCTCTCCAATTTAGAGAGAAAGATGTGGGGGACCATGTCAAAAGCTTTCCAGAAGTCCAGATAGATCACATTCGTCAGTTTACCCATGCCCATGGCTCCAGTTGTCCCATCATAGAAAGCCACCAAGTTAGTCAGACAGGACTTGCCCCTGGTGAAGCCACTCTGGCTGCCATTAATCACCTGCCTGCCCTCCATGTGCTTCTAGGAGGATCTGTTACATGATCTTCCCAGGCACAGAGGTTAGACTGACAGGTCGATAGACCAGGCTAGTTGGGAATGAGCCTGGAAGTGGGACTCCAGCAACTGAGATATGATGTGCTGGAGTGGACCACCAGTACACCACCACAGAGCAAGAGGGGATGAGTACAGCTGGGGACCGCAAGAATGAAACTGGAACTGTGGAGTTATTCCAAGGACCAGTCAATTGGGAATGAACTCTATTCCCTTTATGAGGGCTGAAGGTTTGTCAGCCCAGCTGAAGTGCATGTACACCAATGCACGCAGCATGGGCAATGAGAAGGAGGAGCTGGAAGCTGTTGTAGGGCAAGGTGACTATGATGTCATTGCCATCACAGAAACGTGGTGCGATGACTCATATAACAGGAGTACAGCCATGAGGGGGTATAAACTCTTCAGGCGGGACAGGAAGGGTAGAAAAGGAGGTGGGGTAGCCCTCTGTGTTAAAGAGTTCTTCGATACCCTTGAGCTCTATTACAGTAAGGAAGGGACTGAGTGCTTATGGGTTAAAATCAGAGGAGCCCACAAGGAGGCAGGCATTGTGATGGGAGTCTGCTACAGACCACCCAGCCAAGAGGAAGTAGCTGATGAGCTCTTCTATAAACAGCTGGGAATAGTCTCTAGATCTCTACCTCTTGTCCTCGTGGGTGACTTCAATCTTCTGGATATCTGCTGGGAGTACAATACAGCAGAAAGAAAGCAGTCTAGGAGATTCCTGGAGTGTGTGGAAGAAAACTTCCTCACACAACTGGTGAGTGAGCCGATGAGGGAGGATGCCCTCCTGGACCTGCTGTTTGTGAACAGAGAAGGTCTTGTGGGGGATGTGATGGTTGGAGGATGCCTGGGACTAAGTGATCATGAGATGATAGGGTTTTCAGTTCTAGGTGGAATAAAGAAGAGGATCAGCAAAACAGCCACACTAAATTGCAGAGGGCAGACTTTGGACTGTTCTGAAGGTTGGTTGGCAAAAGTCCCACGGGAGACAATCCTTCAGGGCAAGGGAGCCCACGAGGGCTGGGCGCTCTGTAAAAATGAAATCCTAGCAGCTCAGGAGCAAGCCATCCCTGTGTTCCAGAAAAGGAGCCAGCGGGGGAAAAAAAATCTTGGTTTAGCAGGGAGATCTTGAGAGATATCAAAAAGAACAAAAATGTCTATGAGCTTTGGAGGAAGGGACAGGCATCTTGGGTGAACTACAGGGACTAAGTGAGATAGTGCAGGGAAAAAATCAGGAGGGCCAAGGCCCAACTAGAAATCAAACTGGCTAAGTCTGTGAAAGATAATAAAAAAATATTTCTGCAAATACATTAACAAGAAAAGAGGGACTGGGGAGAATATTCAGTCCCTATTGAATGCAGAAGGAACAACAGTGACAGGGGATGAGGACAAGGCTGAGGTACTTAATGCCTTCTTTGCCTCAGTCTTTAATACCAGGGAAAGTTGTTCCCTCTGTGTACAAACCCAGGAGTTAGAGGAGTAGAATGAGGCTCCCATGATCCAAGAGGAAGTGGTTAGAGACTTGCTTGCCCACCTAGACACCCACAAGTCTATGGGGACAGATGGGATCCACCCAAGAGTATTGAAGGAGTTGGCGGATGTCCTTTCCAAATCCCTTTCCATCATCTTCCAGAGGTCCTGGCTGACTGGGGAAGTTCCACTGGACTGGAGGCTGGCTGATGTTGTGCCCATTTACAAGAAGGGTTGCAGAGAGGATCCGGGGAACTACAGGCCTGTCAGTCTGACCTCAGTGCCGGGGAAAGTCATGGAATGGGTGATCTTGAGTGCTATCATGAAGCACATGCAAGAGAACCGGGTGATCAGGCCTAGTCAACATGGGTTCATGAAAGGCAGATCTTGCCAAACTAACCTGATCGCCTTCTATGACAAAGTGACTCGACTGCTGGATGGGGGAAAGGCTGTGGATGTAGTCTTCTTGGACTTCAGTAAAGCCTTTGACACAGTTTCTCACAGCATTCTGCTTCAGAAACTGTCAGCCTCTGGCCTGGACAGGCGCACACTCTCCTGGGTTGAAAACTGGTTGGATGGCCGGGCCCAGAGAGTGGTGGTCAATGGAGTTAACTCCAGCTGGAGGCCAGTCACAAGTGGGGTTCCTCAGGGCTCAGTACTGGGTCCAGCCCTGTTCAATGTCTTTATCAATGACCTGGATGAAGGCATTGAGTGCACCCTGAGTAAGTTTGCAGATGACACTAAGCTGTGGATCTGCTGGAGGGTAGGGAGGCTCTGCAAAGGGATCTGAACAGGCTGGACCGCTGGGCCGAGGCCAATGGGATGAGGTTTAACAAGGCCAAATGCCGGTCCTGCACTTGGGGCACAACAACCCTGTGCAGCGCTACAGACTGGGAGAAGAGTGGCTGGAGAGCTGCATGGAGGAGAAGGACCTGGGGATGCTGGTTGACAGCTGACTGAACATGAGCCAGCAGTGTGCCCAGGTGGCCAAGAAGGCCAATGGCATCTTGGCTTGGATCAGAAATGGTGTGACCAGCAGGTCCAGGGAGGTGATTGTCCCTCTGTACTCGGCACTGGTGAGACTGCACCTCGAGTACTGTGCTCAGTTCTTGGCCCCTCACCACAAGAAGGATGTTGAGGCTCTGGAGCGTGTCCAGAGAAGAGCAACAAAGCTGGTGAGGGGGCTGGAGAACAAGTCTTCTGAGGAGCAGCTGAGAGAGCTGGGGTTGTTTAGCCTGGAGAGGAGGAGGCTGAGGGGAGACCTTATTACTCTCTATAACCACGCAAAAGGAGGTTGTGGAGAGGAGGGAACTGGGCTCTTCTCCCAAGTGAAAGGGGACAGGAGAAGGGGGAATGGCCTCAAGCTCCACCAGGGAGGTTCAGGCTGGATATCTGAAAAGAATTCTTCGCAGAAAGAGTCATTGGGCACTGGCAGAAGCTTCCCAGGGAGGTGGTTGAGTCACCTTCCCTGGAGGTGTTTAAGGAATGAATGAAGTCCTTATGGGCATGGTTTCGGGAGTGTTGGGAATGGTTGGACTCAATGATCCGATGGGTCCTTTCCAACCTGGTGATTCTATGATTCTATGAATCTATGATTCTATGATTCTCAGGTTCATATTTTCTACCCTTTTTAAAAATGGGCGCAACATTATCCTTCTTCCAGTAACTTCTTTAGGTACAAATGATGACATTAGTTCTATAGTAAAACTGAACTATTACAACATTTCTTACTGGTTTAGCTGGTTGATATTGGAGTATCTGCAATGCAGCTCTGATGTATTTTGAGGTGATGTTAATATACCAGGACCTGCAGGAGCTCAACAATGAGTAAATCTGAGTTCAGAAAAGGTTATCTACATTTTTTCCACACAATGAATTCACCCAGAGACTGGTTGGTGAGGTACACTCGAAACATAAATCAAACTTAACTCAATTTTCACTTTAGGTTGTCAGTTCACCTTTAGAAAGAAAACAGGATATTGTCTTACTTAGTCTAAGGCCACCTTAGTAATACAGAAGAAAAGAGTAAAAAATACGAGGGGATATATTTTTTAATGAAAACTTGGTAACCTGCAAAAATAAGCCTTTTTTATTCTTTAGAAAGATGCTAAAACTGCAGTATCCACAATGCTGGGGCAACTGAGGTTTTCAAGTGTCCCTTGTGATAACAGGATCAGTACAAGAACCAATTGTGTTCAGTTTATGTACCAGCAACTTGAAGGTAGGAAAAAAAACCAGGCACAAAGGAGGTGAAATTTGCTGATGATACATAACTGAGGAGAGCAAAATGGTAAAAAAAAAAAAAAAAAGACAAGGGTGTTATTCTACATACTGAAAATTAACAAAAACACAAATGTGGGCATGAGGTTTAGGCGGTTTATTATGGAGAGAGGTGGGGAAGTGGAAAATGAATCTTGACAGGACTAAGGGCACATGAAAAGGGAAGATAACTCCAGCAGGCACCAGACTACTAATATTATAAGTGAGGGAAAGCTGCAGTGGAGACAGGAGTATAACTTGAACACCCTCAAAACAGTTGGTAAACCACAGTAGAAACCACAAGAAATAAAAACATAAAGATAATAAAGAGCTGGAAGAAATTTCTATAAAAACTCTTCTGAGTCCACTCTTTTTTGACAATCAGCAGTGTTCACTACAGCTTCCAAGCCTGGGCTGATTTAAGACTTAACACAAGTAAACTTCCAGGCAGCATTTTTCAGCTGACTATTTCATATTCACAGCTCACTCCAAGCTGAAAGTCAAAGTGAATCTAGGAAAAAGAAAAAAATGAGTGAGCTTTACTGACTATGAAATATAGATTTACACATTTCTGCAAACAAACTCCTCTGGTTTCTCTCTTTATTTATATATTTTTTCAAATCACACATTTTATTTTTCAAAAATTGACTGTCTCGTTATTTCTCTTTTGGTTTTGTGAATGTGGGTGCATATATTCACACCTCTAAAAATGTGTACATTAATTATAAGATGCAAGCTCTGTAGAGGATTTAGTAATTGATCTGAAAAGAGTACTAAATCATTCTTTTGTTTAAAGACAACTACATCAGCTTTACCCTTCTTGAAATACTGGAGGAGGCTGTGGCTCCATTTTGCATACAAAAGAGTAATGGGTAAGAAAATCCAGGCTTCTTGCTTACTCACCCACATACAGAAAACAAACCAAATAGCTGCATGGAGATACCTTGACTTCAGCAACCAGACCTTAAGTCCATCCCTTGCTAAAAATGTGTTCATATCCACAGAGGTAACCAAGATCCTTCTCAATGTGCCTTTAAAGAGGCGTTAATCTTGAGTCATTTTTGTCCATTTATTACAGAAGTCAGAGGTCTCAAATTGTGTCTGCCCCAGTGTTTGTCATATCCCGACACGTGATATTAAACGGTGACCTCCTACAGAGCTCTGAGGGTTCTACCTTCTACCAGTGAGCAATTTTAATAGCAAAAATATGGGTAAAACCTGAAGAACAAATAGATAATACATAGATTAAATGTATAGTTGTATAGAAAGGGCAATTGACTGTGGCAGTCAGAATTTCTTGAATATTTTTGAGAATAAATGTGTATTAATATTGAAATAAAGTGTTTTTTCACTGAGCCTGAAGTTCATCACACATATTTAATTGTTATGCAACATTTCCTACTTTTCTTAGTCTTCCAAATCATTGTTATCTCACATAACTTTACAGAAGATATCAGTATGATTATTGCAATTTTATAGGATAGACAAGGGATAAAACCTGAACAGAGCAAACAATACTTATAACCATACCTTCATCCTCCAAGTTCCACCTCTGTGTTCATTCCTTTAAAGAACAATCTGAAGTGCCAGGCCAAAAATTTTCCTTGGATTTCTTGTTTTCTTAATCCATTAATTTAATGAAGATTTTTGTATTACATAATAGTATATTTACATCATGGATCTGTCTCATTTTACCTGCATCTGAAGGAATAAGTAAAATAAGCTCTGAGGAACAAGATATAAGGTTGAATAGTGTAATTATTTCTTCTAATAGTAAAGAGTTTCTTTTTTTATATATATTTTTAATCACATCTGTTTTACTTCTCCATCTCTTCTTAATATTTAGTGCAGATAAACAAAACCGTGTTGTACGTTTTGTTTGAAATATGCTGCTTTACCTCTGCAAAGCAGAGTTTGAGCTTTCACTTGACACAATCAGATGACCAATAAATTGTACAGGAAAAGACTAAAACCCCTTTGGCAATAATCAGTGGTCATACAAAATTTGACAAGCACAGCAGAAACATAGACATTCCTGAGGGGAAATTCTTAGTCTTATCAATTCTTTTGCTGTCTGGGAGATAAAAACAAGGTAAAAATGGATCTAGAGGAGAAAAACTAAAGGAAGGAAAAAAACAAAAGAGAGCGTTATACAAAACTCAGTTGTGGCACCCGGAATATTATTCTCTTTCCTTGAGAGATTTTGTCTTCTTCCCTTCAGCATGAAGCTTGATCCTGCCTTGAACTTTCAAGCAGATTACTTAGCTTATGAAGTCAAGAGAGATAGTTTTACATCCAGAGACAAACATAACAAAAATCATTTGATACTGGGTAATATTTAACTTGAAATTTTGAAGTTATTGCAGAAAATGTAGTGAATTTCTGACTTCTAAATGTATAAATTATCCCCTTTCACTCTGTATAACAATGTAAACATAATTTGTATCATATTGATAAAAAAATCCACTAGAAATATCATGAGATTTTTAGATTAACTTAGTTTAAAAGAAATTAGATACTTAACCTGCTCAGACACTTTAAGACATTGTTAATCATCTATTTAGAGCCTTAGGCAATTGAATATCATTACAAACCTGATTGAGAGTGCACACTGATCCGGGTGTGGCAATGATCTCCTTACTTAAGACAGTATCAACCACGTGCTTTGACTGTTAGCCTTTCATCAGAAACTCTTTTAAAAGCCTCTAAATCTAAAGTAATGGAAGGAAACTGTTCATTTTATGTTATCTCAGCACACATGCAGCCCAAAAGAACCTTACATTCCTGGCTGACATAGAGCCTCATCCTCGAAGTCTTTCACTACAGTGTCCATTTCTCTCAGTTAAGATTTCAAGAGAAAAGATATGATGAGTCAGCAGCGTATATTGCTCAAGAGATGAGTACCTTTCGTTCCTTCCATCTCAGCAACTACCAGTAAATACAAATTGGCTTTCAATAAAAGAGACATGCCAAAACACAAAGGTGAAAATATGTTTGTTATTGCTACAGGTGGGAAGATCCCCCACTCCCAGACATCTCTACCTCTGCGCTTCGTTGTGGGGGTGTGGAAATACAGCAAGCCAAAGTTGATTTCTTTGGTTCACGTTAAGTCACTAGTAACCAAAGGTTGATACAGTTTGTAGCATGAAAAGAAAAGTCTGTGCATTCACTGCTCTTGATTTTCAAAGCTCTGCAAGCCAATTCTTTGTAGAGAAAATTGTTCATTTCCATGTATCCCTGTGGAATTCTGTGGAACTGTTTGTTTCTAATTTGGTTTTTTGGGGGGTTATTTTTTCTTTGTTTTCTTTTTTCTTTTCCAAGTAGAAAATGGTCTTTATATTTAAATAATGTTCTGCAGAAAAATGCTAGAATTTTAGATATGACAGGCTAGACCCTAAAAAGCCCAAAACTTTTTACTTCTCCCTGAAGTGAAGATCACAACAGTTTTGGCAACCAAACCCTCTTCAAATTATATTTCTTATCAATTTTTAACAGAAGCTGTAAATACACAATTAAAAATGGCGAGAATGAAAAATATGTCTGTATTTGGTTTTATGCTTTTTCAACCACATTATTTTAACAGTAAAACAACCCAAATTTATTTATTTATTTATTTATTTGTTTGTTTGTTTGTTTATATAAGAGTGAAAAAGATGGTAGTAAAGCTGTCTGTAGACAAAAGAAAAAAGTAAGAAAATCTTCAACTAAATGTAATATCTTCATTATTAAAAGCTGCTAGGAGCCAATATAATTTACCTGAGACTGTAAGTCAAAGGACTTTCAATGCTCTGAATACTCACTCTGGCTATCACATAATACTGATTTAACAACTACAAGAAGAACTTTACTGTTTAAATATTTAACATTCCGTTCAAATGTGAAACAGCACAGTGGAAATTGGTTCACAGTCCCCGACACAGGGTCCTTTACAGGAGAAAAGTAAGGACATGTAAGAGCAGGAGTCAGAGAGTCAAAGGCACAAAATGAGGTACTAATAGAAAAAGGTGTAAAGAAGATCAAGAAATAGTTTTCCAAGAGTCTGAGAAATGAAGAGTGGACAAAAGAAAATGTTAAGTCTGCTACTTAGCATAGGGGGAAGAAGCAGATAATAGATGATAAGGAAAAGACTGAAATGCTTAATGGGTGTGTTGCTTTAGCTTTCACTGAAAAGGTTGGTAGTAACAAGGTACTTAAGGCACTGATAGTTAATGAAGGAAGAAAGAGGTCACAAGTAGGGTTGTGATAGCCCAGGTTAAATAATATTGAGATAACCTGAATATTGTCAAATCAGCAAGCCCTGATGAAATTTAATCCGCACAGTTAAAGTGTCTGCCAGAAAAAGTTTAAGGGAACCTGTAGCAACTGCTTTTGAGAACTCTTCAAGAAGGTCCAAATGAGCTTGGAAAGGGCAGTTATACTCTGGGATTTGAAGGAAGCATGTCAATGAACCTACAAGTTACCAATTTTCTCTTCTTTACTACTATGTTAATTATCATTAAACTCTAAAGCTGCTAGAACCCTTTTGTCTGTCCTGAAAGCAGATATAAATCTATTTTTCTGCTTTTCAGGAGATTAAGGAGAACCAATGTATCTCCTGCAGTCTGAGGAACTTATGTCCTGATCCAACGATCACTGATGTCAGAGGAAATATTTCTGTGGACTTCGATGGGCTTTCCATCAGCAAGTCCATTAGTGCTCTGAATGAAAATGAGAAGGGGATTACAAGTGTAAACAGAAACTGAAATGTTCTAGTCTATTTTCATAGGTCCAGCAGAGAGGATTACAGAAAGCAAAGAAAAAAGTATGAATACATTTATTCGAGGTGTTTAATAACTTTAAGCTTAGCACATAGCACAAATATATATTTTAATTTTCTCCTGGCTTAGGCTAGACAATACAGAAAGTAACAAATAGTTTAACAGTTGTTGGTTTCAATTACATCTTAAAGAGGATTCCACTTGCGGTTCTCACAGTCCCTCTAAAAAGCAGAAAAGTAACTAAAGGCAGAACACCTTATTCTACTCAAGCTTAAAAGACATTTGTACAGTTAGTGAGAATTGTCATTAAAAGGAAATGTGCAATCTAGACTCTTACAAGTGAAAATACAATCATAGCTATAGTATCGTTATTACAGTTTGACTAACCTGATGTTTTAGCTAGATGACTGTGAATACTCATTCAACTAACTTGTAGATGATGTTGCATGCCTAATTTGCAAGCATTAAGAGGGTTACTTGTGCTGATTGAATAATTATGTACACGCACAGTTATCTTTTGACATTTGCCCACACAATTATCTAGTCTGTGCCTAGAATTGTGGACCCAACTTGACTATATCTGACACTTGCTGTCAAACAATGTGAAGTTCACAGCCAACTTCCCTGAGATCCTGTGCTTTAGCTAGCAACTTGGGAAAAAGAATGCATTAATTTTCTTTAGAGATAATGTCTCCCAAGGACCTGAACAGCAAAGAAGATGCAATACAGTCTTTTTATTTGGAGGCATGGCATAAAATCAACAAAAAGAATTTTTTAAAGATAAAGAAGATATAAAAACTTTAACCATATTATGTAAATACAAGTTCAGGGAATACTGTGTATGGTCCGGTACAAGAAGTTATCAGGAGGATACAAGGAAAATAACATTTTCCAAACAATATTACCTTGAGTGTTATATTGGTCTGAGAACACTCACAGGTGTTCTCGCATGGTGGAGGAAATAGTCACAGGAGGATGAATGTGGTTACTCAGTCTTGTGTGTAACACTTTGTAACATCAAAACTTCACACGGCTTATTAGAAGCATTATGTAGGTTGGGTAGTGAAAAAAAGCGACAGTTAAAATATATCTGCATATTCCAAATCCATTTGGATAATCATTGCCACTCGCCACCATGCTGATTTTAATCACATCAATTCAATTTTCATAAACAGCAAGTCCTGAATTTGTCAGACATATCAAATATATGCAGTTAAATTGCAACAAACTGCACTTTCGGACTTGCAGATATTGACATGTCCCTCTCTTTCTCCCTTTCTATTTTCTAAGAAAACATTGAAACTCTGGAATATTATGCACTGTATTTGAAAAAGAAAAGACTGATAGTAATGGACTCAGAGAAGAGCAAGAGAATCTTAAAAAGTACCAAAAAACAATGCTGCCAGTTTGAGGAAAGGTTAACGGAGCTGGTCATGATCATTCTGGCAAAAAGGAGATTGAAGGAAGACGTAAAATATCTGTCTGCAAATATGTAAAGGGACATTGTAAGAGGAGGAGGAATTAATTATTCTGCCCAGTCCGTAAGGAGCAAGAGAGAACAGGCTTAACGCTACAGCAGAAAATATGTGCTAAAAATCAAGGTTGACGAATAACAGAAAAATGTGATTGCAAGTATTCTTGCTAAACCTGAGCTGGCATTATTTATCTCCTTTTTGTTTGGTTTAGTACAAAAATTCTGACAAGCATTTTCTCTTTATATACATGTTAGTAAAAGGGCAATTATTCTCAGGAACAGAGAAAGCACTCAAAAAGCATGATAAAGGATGTGCTACTGAATACACTGCCAGACTGATAGAAAGCATGCATCTGTGTTCAAATGCAGAAATATTTATGTTGAAACTTTGCTGCGAGTTTGTGTTTACAAGGACATCACTTCTTATTTACAATGTTCAATACTATTACGATAGGTTTGGCTCTCACACAAAAGGTAAAATTAACTTCTCTATTCCAGCAGGTTTCTTCCTTTCACTAAAAACAAAGTTAAGTGGCTGCCTAAAGTTAAGTAGGAGAGTCTTTTCCCTGATGGCAATAAAGTCAAAGGATCTGGTTTTGCCATCTATTAAACGCTTTCACCTTGGTGGAATGGATCACAATTTATGTTTCATAAACACCAGGATCAGGCCTGCGTTTCTGAATCTCCTCATTAATTTGAAATTGTCTTCTAAATGATGTAAATTAACAGAGCTTTATGGACTCTGGTGGAACCATCTTAATGTACGTGTCTTTACGTATTCCTCATAGTGACTATGATACCACACATTAAAATCCGACTGTTAGCAGTCCACAAAGTAGTCAACTTCTCTACTCCAGTGTCCTCTAAGTGAGTAAGCACTGGTCTGTTAGTATTTTAGCAGCCATTAAACGCCACTAACTCAGAGGTGGAACGTGGCAGCTGTTTAACAGTGGGCAGCAGCAAAGCACATTGTTGGAGGGGAGGAAGTGAAGAAGTCTGCAACTGAAGAAGAAGGGAGCATTTTAAGCGGATTACAATGTAATTATTCCATTTGGAATGTAGCCAGATCATCTGGATATCCACCCTGTAATTGCATGGGGAGGGAGAGACATAGATTTCTAATGGCCAAAAATGGCCAAAGTCTTGGGTTTATATCCCACGCATCTAAAAAGACTGTGGTTTCACTTAGCTATTCTTATTCAGAACCACTTAAAAAGGTGAGCTCCTATATAATTGGAATTTTAAAGGAGTTCATGTTGTGTTTATGGAGCAATCACTACTAAATGATTTCATTTAAATTTTTCATAAGCTACACTTTATGAAAAATTAAAAGAAATAGACTCTTCAGAAGCCTTGCTAAGAAATAAAGTCTCTTAAAGGAATACACATGCCATCTAATCACACGTATTTTCGAATGCTGAATTTGCTGAATACAGATAAACAGAAAATGACATTAATGGGGAGAGAAAGAGGCAGTCACTTTTTCTTACTGTGTCAGTAGTCTGCATTCAACTAGAACATAAGAAATGGACCGTAGTTTACAGCAATACAGGAAGATTCAATCCAGCAGCGCTAACCTTCAAAAGGATGTATGCTGAACGATAGAGAGATGAGGGAGAAAGGCTACTGTTTGTCCTTTCAGTCGACACAAGCCTACTTTTTAGTCATAACTGTGGGATACATAGGATCAAAGATAAGCTGAAGAAGCAGGCATGGTCCTACTGGTCAGAAAGAAAGACACTGTTTGAATGTAGAGTCCCTGGATTGAGTGCTTGTCCAGTTGTGTTATTCCGGTAGGCAGGGTCACCACTTGGTCTTTGCTGGAAATTGAGTGATGGATCTTTTCCAGGGAACTTAAGAGCAGACATAGTGACTGAACCTCTTGTTTCTTGTAGAAGCCAGAAAGTGAGTTACATGTACAGTACTTGGGCAATACTTTCACTAGGCACATGTGTTTGAGGAATATTAATTCAATTAATATCTAGATCCTGAGATAAATAACCCATTGCTAGGTAAGACATTTATGAACTGATACCGAGTAAACTCTATTTAAAGTGTAACATAAGTTCTTAAAATGCTTTTGGCATCTAAATCATAAAGCTTTACTTATGTGAGCTAACTTGCATATCCCAAACCTGTAGAAGAATCACAGAGCTATCAGAAGGATGTATTTTGTTTTCAATGTAGAGCTTCATTTTTAACAGCCAGAGCTCCATTTGGATTTCCAGTACTTCCACTGAAAAAAAGATTATAACTAAAACTCCCAGAGTTTCTGGAAAAAAGAAATGAAAACTTATTGGTCAAAATCTGTAGGAAACAGAAAATGAAGAAATGATCATGCACCAATCAATGGAAAAGTTTGTTCTTGAGAAACTCTTTAAAATATGAAAAAAAAATGTGTCTCATTAAAATGAATCTAGGTTGATTTACAGTAGCTGTAATCAAGGGTTACCCGACCTTATAAGCTGTGCTATTCCATTTATAATAAATCTCAGCTGTTAAAAATAGATGAGCTTAGGACAGATAATAAAAGGAACAGTTTTAGAAAGTTACATGATTATTACAGAGAGGTTTCACCATGCCATCTGTCGACAGCAATCATGGTTGTGCTGTGATGAAGTAGGGAGATGTTTCTAAAAGGTGTTTGATACAATTAAACCTCTACCTGTTTTTCTGTCATTTCACTTCACCCTAATATCTAGACACATGAACTGAGGTGGAGCTGCAATTTCTTCTTTGAGAAAAGGCCCATTTCATATGAGAGCTCTACCGCTGTGGGAAGGCTACAGAAGACACGATTAGCAAACCTCCCTTGGCTTTTTTTTTTTCCTCCTTCATTGTAAATGATGGAAATGGCAATCAGACAGACCTTTTACGCTTTATAACATTATTCCATTGCAGCTAACACTGTCATGAACTGATGGATTTCAAAAGCGTATCCAGACGTATGCTACAAAGGGGAAGATATTTAATGTATAGGTCTGGTTTAGAAATAGAGGTGTTCTCAGGAGCTCATTGTCCTCCTGTGGAAGTGGACATACACCATCACTAAAGCCAGCTGGGGCCCAGGCCTTTTCCTCAGCACTTCTGGGACGTGCTCCTAACAGCCTAATAAGTGCCACACCAGCAGCCCATGTCAATATCTGCTTCTGCATCTTGCTTTCCCTCTTTCACCTCGGCAGTGGCCGTACGTTTTTGATCTGTGGCCAGCAGTAGTCATCTCTTCCCACTCACAGTGACTTCAACAACGATGTGACTCCCCATCTATCTTTAAGGCCATTCTACATCCCCAGACAGTACTCAGCTGCTTAAGCCATGCTGTGAATTTGTTAAAACAGTGCTATATCATTGGGTAAGTGATGACTATGTGAGCTGTTTTCTTGTGACCTCTTCCTCATCCTCTTCCTTTCTCTTTCAAATTTTTCTCTTAAAACCTGAAAATAATAATAGAAAAAGCTTTTTTTCTTTTTTCTTTTAATAAATGCGTCTAACAAAAGAAGTGTAATACTTGAAATTACAAGAATGAATAGAGAAACCACTAGAAATAATGCATACAGTTTGAGAATACACAGGTTTATAAAAAATCCATTTTAGCTCCATGTATTTTTTTGGCCCAAATATCCAAAAAACACTCTCTGTCCATCAAAGAAGGGCTAGTTTCTGAAAGCTTTAGAAGCATTGGGCTGTACAGCAAATGTGAGGAAAATTTAAAAAAATACTTTACTTGTTGAGCACGCTTTGTAAATTAAAGAAAATAAAGAAAGAGTCTTGACCCTAAATAAAAGTGTGAACTGAAATTCTCCCCAAGTTCTTTGTCCAGATAGATCTGCCCAAGATATTTATCATCTTCACATGCACACGCAAGTACATAAATGCACGCAAATATTTGCTGAATTCACCAATATGCGTGCAAAAGTTTTTTATAATTTCCACACTATTTATTTATTAATTTAATTGACCAGCAGTTATCTGAGCTTCCAGTGGAAAATCGAACAGCCTGAAAAAATTAAACCATTTGTATTTTAGGAGACTTTTTTTTCATTATTTAGTATATTGCAACTTTTATTTGATGAAAGTTACTATTAACATATTTTCATAATCTTCTCAGCCTAGCAACAGCAGGAGTAAAAGGTGTGAGGGGCATGCAATATTCATGAAATTAAGGAGAGTTGAGATGAAAGGGAGTTCCATTAGGGAGACCAAGTGTGACAATATGACACATATTTGCATATTTTACACTTTAAATCTTTTCAGCACATCCAAGTTGATATATGGATGTAAACACGCATTGCCAGTTTTTAGCATATTATAAGCCCTCAAGACTTTGCATGCATTTTAATATGTTTCATTATTGCTGTAGATTTTAATTTCGAAACTACACAGCTTTGATGGAAGAAAGCTGGAAGTCAAAGCATCTGGCCTCTGCTTCAGGCGTGCACAGCCTTTCCCTTGAACACTTTTTCTATAAGCAAGTCTATTTATTCGTGTGTGTATAGGAGGTGTCTGTGTGTGCATGCAAGGGGTGACAAATCTGAGATACACTTTCTTTGACACATGTGCTGCTGAAGGGTTAAAGGAGAAAGCAAGGGGACGGGGAAGGGGACGGGGAAGGGAAAAGGGAAAGGGAAAGGGAAAGGGAAAGGGAAAGGGAAAGGGAAGGGAAGGGAAGGGAAGGGAAGGGAAGGGAAGGTAAGGGAAGGGAAGGGAAGGGAAGGGAAGGGAAGGGAAGGGAAGGGAAGGGAAGGGAAGGGAAGGGAAGGGAAGGGAAGGGAAGGGAAGGGAAGGGAAGGGAAGGGAAGGGAAGGGAAGGGAAGGGAAGGGAAGGGAAGGGAAGGGAAGGGAAGGGAAGGGAAGGGAAGGGAAGGGAAGGGAAGGGAAGGGAAGGGAAGGGAAGGGAAGGGAAGGGAAGGGAAGGGAAGGGAAGGGAAGGGAAGGGAAGGGAAGGGAAGGGAAGGGAAGGGAAGGGAAGGGAAGGGAAGGGAAGGGAAGGGAAGGGAAGGGAAGGGAAGGGAAGGGAAGGGAGGGGACATTCTTTGGGTATATAGAAGTGTTTCTAGTTGCTGTTATTTTCTGATTCTCCGAAAACACAGAAAATACAGTAAGGTCTGTGATTATCGTTTTAAGGCACTCTTTTTTGACATATACTTTGGCGTCTACATCTTATGTATCATTTAATCCTATCAGAAATGTAGTGTGACTCAGAGATGTAAACAGTGCCATGACTCTTAATAGTAATGTCACACTTAGGACTTATGATCTTCATCTCACAACACTTTGCAAAACTAACTCATCCTTTATATTTCCATAAGTGGGTACAGTAACATCATCTGGGTTCAGCAGATAAAGATACTTTTACATAGAATAGCCACTCAGCAGAAACCAACGCTTGCCACAAATATCTGTGTAGGTGGATAGCTAGCAAAATCCCTGTTATTCTTAAAAGAGGAAATAATTACTTGAGGGAAGGTATTTTGTAGAAAAACTGTAAGAAAGGTCTTTTTTTCTGCATTGCAGAATTTAATAGGACACAGCCTTGCCTGCCTGATGGTCAGAACCCCTCAAAGATATACAGTATAAATTACTTGCTTAGATATTACAGCACAAGGTCCTTAGAAATTTACATCCCTTGCTATGGCACTGACATCTACAAAAAAGGAACAACTGGAAAAAAGTACCAGACATTCAGCCATTAACAGATGGGAAGTCCACGTAGATGACCATGAGCAATTGGAAGACTGTCTATTCTCGTGCACCAGGTTTATCTGCACATCAAAGCCTAATGTGCCAGTGAGGATTTGCAGAAGCCATCCGGTATGTTCGTTTACCAAATATATGTGAAAGCTGATCTTCTTGTGCTCATCACAAGCCTTGTTTAAGCTGAGGTTGTAATTCATTAATTAGTTTAGTGATTCTCTCCAGTTTGCACAAGTGCATCCAGGCATACTAATTTATTTGTAGAAATCCCACTCAAAAACAATGGGGAGGATTTCACATGCAACTAATGTAAAGTAATTGCATTAAGGAATTTTTAACTTGATCTTCAGAGCTATCAAAACTGAAAGACTGCAGTTTCTGCCCCAAACCATCTTGATCTGTTCTATTAGAACAGTACATCCTTAACAAGTGGAGCATTTGGATTGTACGCAACCACTAACAATAGTAGTGGATTTACGATTCCACTCATTTTGTTCTTGGCATAAAAATTTGTCCCTGAAAATTGTTTAGATTATCGGAATGACTGTAGATCCATTTAAATAACTGAATTGAAAGCTTATTCCAGCAATGCAGATTACAAATGGCTCTTTCCATAAATTTCCTTTGTTTTTTTAAGAGTGTTTGTCTGTTTCCTGAAGGTGAGGTTCTCTAGCAAGTACTAGCCTGGCAAGAACCAGCCAAAGAGAAATCCTAACTGTATGACATTAAGTAGTAGAATGATGTTTTTCAGTCTTAAAAATCTATAAAACTCTGCTGTTGTCAGGGATGATAACAACCTTGTCCTGAATTAGGGGAGATAGGGAGGAAGAAGGTAGGAAGTCAGTGCATGTAATGTTCTGCAAAGGGTGAATTGGTACGAATAAGTGGGATACAAGCCCTATTCAGTGCACTGTATTAAACCAACCCCTAATTTATTTGTTGCATATCAACAGAGCAATGTTGCAAATATCAGCCTTATTTTAATGTTATAAGATAAGGATCTATTGTTTTGCATGATACTTTACAACGAATTGCATCGAAAAGTCTTATGTAGAGATGAAAGTGATATCGATTCTGTAGTATTATTTTTGTGTTTTGTATTGTGATATTGCACAGTGTTCCCAGGCAGAAGTAGAAACCGTGTAAAAGTAAAAAAAAGTTCTTGACAACGGCACTTCACAGTGAAAGCAGAAGGGAGTTGTTTTATCTATGCTTGGCTAGTGGAGTTCAGGGGTGCAGAGGTCCTAGGTGAGGTTTCTGCTCCAGAGAAGCCAGGTTAGCCCCTTCAGATTTGAAGCTCAGTGCCTGCCAGATACAGATATCCTTGATGTACCCCAAGATGAATACCTGTGTGATTAAATGTTGTTTACTCAGTGTAAGTGCTGCAAGAACCACACTTTGTTAGGCATCAAGAGGAAAGAATTGAAACAGAGGAAGAGTGGAAACCATAACAGTGACAGAGCTTGATCCGGGCTTGTTGTTACATAGGCATTCTCACAGAGGTGTTGTACAGGTGAGTGCGTCAAACCTTGAGACAGTCCTTGGATGAGAAGACTGTAGACTCAGAAATTACTGTTATTGCTACAATCAGTACATGATGATGACATAGATGTCACCTCTTCCCAGTTCACATTCACCAGAAGCTGTTGCTTCTGGTAATTAAGGACATCTGTGTGTATATAAAGAAGCATTGGCACATCTCCATACTGGCAAACATGGCCTTGGATTCCTGAATTCTTACCACAGCTCTGCTTTTAGGTTGAAAATTTTGACTTCGCACTTTTCAAGTTAGATGATAAGAAACTTGTTTATAATTTTATTTCTTAGGGTGTGCAGAAGATCTGACACGCTGGTGTCATTGGACAGAAATGTTTTCAAAGACATTTTTACTTTGATTAATTGGTTTCATTTCCCAGAATATGACACCACTGAAACAGTCAATGGGAAGGCAATGAATAAGACTCCAAATTTCAGACTGAGTTTAACCCTTACGTTGGACCACCCATATCCAGGGATGATTCTCAAGGTAGTGGCACCTTCCACACAGTTTAATTACACACTATATTATGCCTATCTTGCCCTCCTTTTGCTCTTTCCTGCATGATTACCATTGGAGAAGAAATCTATGCAGGAAGAATTTTTTCTTTTTATTTTTACTCTTTTTTAAACCCTGAATGCTAATATGTTGTTTCATTTTAGGTAAGCGGCCAATCTTTTGTTTCTACTTATAACATCCACTATGCATTTGTGTGACCTTGTTGTGATGGTTGAATGATCTGAGCTGCAAACCCAGACATAAAATAAGAAAAAGCAAATTAGCTTTCAGTGTTTAATACACATGCAGTCCAACAGAGCAGAGATAAGGGCTGTCACAAACATTTTGATATTGACATTTCTCACCATAAATCCATAGAAGACACATACTTCTGCCAGCGTTAAGTACACTATTGGGTGTTAAGAAACACTTTTTGTTGCTACTTATTCTCAAATGGGACAGGGATGAGAAGAGATGAAACATATTTGTGCAGAAGACATTTCCAAACCTTTCTTATCTCAAGTCTATCTGCTACAATGTGAAAGTGTCCATGTTTATATTTGCAGCCCTTAAAAAAAATATTTCTGTCAGTCCTTGTAAAAGGGATATCTTTGCCAAAGCTTAGGAATAACCATTTCATAGTAGTTTTAAAGTCAAGGTCAGAATACACTTGCATTGGTTAAAAAGACTGAATGACAAACTGCAGTCTTACCCAAGAAAAATGGTACAATTTAGAATAATAGTTACTACTGATAGTGCATAATTTAACTTTTTTTACCTGCAGCTTTCAGATAGAAATCTACAACAGAGCTTGGAAATTCGGGTAAAAATCAGTTTCTCCTTTTTAAAAAAACTACTTAAATATAATGTTGCATACATATTAATGTCACAGTGATATTGTAGCATCTCAAGAAACAGACTCAATACAGCCGAAGTGGGGAACTATTCTGATCTGTATCAGATGAGGAATTTGGTCCGTAGACGAAGGGATGTCTTCAGTTAAACAACAGCATGATTAATGTTGCACACTTAGTCACAACACTGGCTAAAATTTTCACATGATGGCCTAACCAGAGTGCAGATGGTGTAGAAAGAATAAGAAGGGCAAGGTGAAAACCAATGCAGCCAGGCAGTATTTCTTTAAAACAAAGGAAAATTTCTTGTCTGCGTGGAAGCCGAAGAATGATTTTCTCTCTTCTTTATGCTTTTCAAGATAATCCTATTTATGTTCAACAAGCTCAGGGGCTGTGGGTGGCCGTCTGGATTGGTTACTGCTCTTTCTTTTAGTCTGGGACCCATCCAATTCACCTGCAAGGTGAACAAGGACAATTTTAACCAGATTCTTGTTTATGTGCACACGTATACATGCAAATGTACACAGATAAGCACATGGAGATGGAAACAAGAAATTAGATCATGTAATATCTTTATTCTGAGCAATCCTCAGGTGATAATAGTTATAGCTGACACAGATTTGTTCTGTCTGTGTGTATCCAAAGACATATATATCAAAATATGTATGCATATACACATATTCATATGCAAATATAAAGAATGGGGGGTGTGTGTGTATGTACATATATGTACATAAAGAGAGAAACAGAAAGCATAAGCAAACATAGCAAACATAGCAAAATGACCTCATCTCATAGATTTCTTAGCTAATTTTCAATTCCTTGGAAGACAAATGTATTTCTCCCTGGGAACAGGTATTAAAATGCATTGATCTTTCAAGAAGATACCTGATGACAATTTGAAATACAGATAAATTATAATTTCTTCTCCCATTAACAAAATCTAGTGTCAGCAATCGTGGACATTAAATTTGTTATTAAACTTTGCCAAGACAGATGCTGGTAACAAGAACGTTTTTCTTAGTACTGTTATCTACAGACATACTGATTTAGGGTTTTCTTTTCAGTGCTTCTGCTTTTCTCTAAGAATTAAACTTACATTGGAAAAAAACCCTATTCCCATAGCTTTAAAAATACATTGATTAATGAGTGTTAATTGTATAGTTAATAAAAATCAGTAATTAATAAAACTAGTATCGTAATTTTGAAGTCTTAAGACAGAATTAAATCACTTAACCATTTTTTTTTAAGTTATAAGAAAAGCAAGACTGTAAGACAAAGGAATAGGAACTCAGCCTTATTAAAACCTTGTAATCGTACTAAGTAGAATTAGTTTAACTTTTAGAGAAAAGAGAGCTTGAAGGCATTCACTCTTCTACCTTGCTTTGGAAAGATCCTTACATATTCATTTATGTGAGTGATTCCCTCAAACAATTCTGATGTCCAGCCTTACCTTACTGCTGCACTTGTAGTCATTTATGGAAAATAAAGCAAGAACAATGCTAAATTAGTCTTGTGCTCAAGGATGTTAATCTTGGCTTTGTTAGGAATTCAGTAGTCACCGAGTTCTATCATAAACAAGTGAAAGGGAGTACTTTTTATCTTGGCATTCAAAAAAGATATCGGACAGCAGAGAATGGCATTTCTCCTTGCCTGGCTTCTCTCCACGATAATAGACAAAAGTGCTAACTCTGTACCAAATGTCATACTAAAAATGAGGGGGTTATCTTCGTATCAGCAAACCAAGCGGTAATGGGGAAAAAAATACATGTGTACCTGTGTATGTTTATTTCTGTATCACACATTTGGACAGGGAACTATGTGTTTAGTGATCTTTGCCTGGTGTCTATGGCCCACTCTACAGCTGTTGACATGACAAACTCATCTGACATGCAGGTCAGTATAGACTCATTTGAAAAGGACTATCCTCCTGTCATGAGCTGTTCAACAATAGCATTGCATTGGAGGTCCCTAAAATGAGGTCCTGGACCTAAGTAGACAGATGTGCTAAAGATCTTATTGCCTTGATGTTGACACACGATTACAAGACAGAGCTGAATAAAAGTCATACCGTTGGCTGAAGGAACTACTTTGGGCAAATGTTTAGATGTGCATTCTGTTACGGTAGTGGTAGAAATTTGCCATGTCTTTTTTACTCTATCCCTTCTGCTAAAAGTCCTAAAATGCTGCAAAGAAAGGACAAATCACAGAACTAGAGTTGTAAAGAATTTCAGCTATGACTACTGGGAAATTTTCCTTTAATCTTTTTCTCCCTTCCTCATCCTTTATCTTTAATAAGAGTCATAAACCAATGATATTTCATCTCATCTTCTGACATCGTAAGGGTGTGGCATAGTATCCATAATCAATATATTGTTTTGTGCAAAATGCAGTTTCATGCATTTAGATTACTGGATCAAGATTTTTATGCAACCTCTCTTAAGCTTAAGGAATAAAAAGTACCATTTTGTTTTGGCATGCTAGCAAAATAATGAAATAATATCTAGGAGATTTTGCTAGCTTCTTTTTAATGATGTATTCAAATCAAGCTGCTACTTCCCTCTGAAATCAAAAGGCTCAGTTCTTTTACTAGTATAAGAGGGACTGGGAGAGAAAAAGAACAATAAATGAGTCTGCCTATGAGCATAAGTTTCTATGAGTTTATGTGTGGGGGAGACAGAGGGATAGAGAGGAAGGAATAGGAAGACAGAGAGAGAGAGCGATTTAATGAAAAATTTGGATTACAACAATGTTTCTCAATAATAAGCCCAGCCTTCAAAGCAAATTACATTTCTTTTCCAACACTGAAAATCTTAGTATTAGCTCTGACACTTTAAAATATGCCCACGTGACCACGCTACATTCAAGTTGGCAGCTTTGGAAACACTTCAAAGCCAAAGCAGAGCATAAGATTTAAAGAGAGCAGTCTAATTTCTGAGCAGAGGCTCAGTAAAGCATGTAGACAAAATCCCAGAAATGAAAATGGACTAGAGCTTAAATAAATATACTCTGACTTTCCCCAACCCTTCCTTCTTGCACATATTCTATTCTGTAAATATTATCTGGAATTTTCCACTCCTGAGGTCCTGGCAAATCCACTTGGCTGTGACTGAAGAACGTATCAAATATTTTTTTGGACATAGGGCACTAACAGGGAAGGTGGGAGATTTGGAGACTGAGAGGTTTGAATTCCTCTCTTTCTCTCCTTATTTCTCTGAGATATAAGATTAACTTCCATGCTATTAACAGTTCAACAGCCAAATAATGAAATCTCTATGCAAAATCAAGAAATTAAAATTATTTAATTGTAGTGTGTATTGTGGCCAGGGGAAATGCTCCTATTGTAGGCCCCTACCTTATGACAGATATGCAGATGCTGTCCATTTTCTAGTATTGATATCAAGAAACAGATGATGACCATACTAGACCAAGACTCAGAAAGTTAGGTTGAGGTAGATGAGTCACACCTTTAATTACTCACTGAAAAAAGACGTAGGGCTTCTATTTGCAAACACAAGGGATTTATTTATTTATTTATTTATTTATGTAAATATTCCACAATGTCACTAGTCTGCATTCATCTACAAGTCATGGGTTTGTTTTTTTCCCCAGCATAGAGCCCTGTTAGGCAACAGGTCTAAAGTGGTCTAAAGGAAGAAACGAGAGTTTGTTTAATTCCATAACATTCCCTGCAGAATCTCAAGCTCTTCCTTACCTTGTAGTCATGCACAGAGTGAAATATTGAATTTGGCTGCACTGTTGAGTGTGCCTCTTCTAACATTCCTCATTTCTAATATAGCTACACCTACATCTAGTATATACGTTAGGGTCTCTTCTATTTATATCAGGGTTCTGAAGATACTGCTTCACACAGTTAGTGACTTTTTTGGCTAGAAAAGATTTGTGCTTAGCAAGTTGATGTTCTGTAATGGATGAAATTCTTGAAGAGTAAACAGCTTCAATAAGTGCCATTCTGTGCTACAGCTTCAGTGGCATCTTTATTTTTAGTCCATTCTTACGGCAGTCAGATGCTTTTCAATAGGTTCTACGTGATTGCAAGTAGGTACTGTAATTCTGCAAGGTGTGATAAGGCCTGCTAATAACAACAAAGAAAGAAATTACTCTTGACACTTCGTGATCTTTTCACAGACAGGAAATCAAGAAACACCAATTGAAAATTGGCTCAACAAGCCTGAGAAACAGAGCAGGAAAATTCACCACCTGCAATGATAGTAATGCATTGCACCTTTAACTAAAAGTTCTATAAACACTTCATAGATATGAATTACTTGATCTTTGAGGCACATGTCCAGTTAGTGAGTCTGGAGGCAAGAGGGCAGGAGGTCGGGTGACTTATGAAAGGGTGTGCATGGGAGTACTAAATGTAAATATGTTAGCCTAATGTGGGTTGGTTTGCATTAAATATTTGTGTATGGGTTTGTCTCCTTTTTTGTAATAAGAGTCCCAAACCCCAAAATCAGTAACAATTTTTTTTTTTTTTAACATAAAAATACCAATGAGGTGAATTAGGCCACAAATTCAGGAACACCAAATGTTCAGTGTAGACCTAACCCTTCTAAATATCACATTCCCCTTGACTGTCTTGCCAAGTTGTATTGGAAATCAAAACTAGGAGACCTTCTCCTCTCGCCTCTTGTGTTATTTAGTTGCTTATCTGCATGATAGAAAACTACTGTACTTACCTAGATTCAGTGCTGCAGATATTCAGAGCAAAAAGATGTTATGTCTTTATTTTGAAATGAGTAATCAATCAGCAAAGCAACTTACTTAGAATTAGGTTACTTAGGATTTCATAGATTCACTAACACCAGAAATGTTGAAATCAAAATATTCTAAGAGGTATATTATGAGTTCAAACAAAATTCAGTGAAGTCCTATGACTTCTGTTATAAGGGAGGTCAGATGAGATGTTCACAATGGTCCCTTCTGGCTTCATAATCTATGAAGCTATGAAGCTATATGAACCTCTTTCAAGAAATAAAGATGATGGTAACTCTCTATAAATACTTGATAACATGAAATTGCTGGAGGAACTATTTAAGGTATTTAATGATGGTATTATAGGGAATAATGTCCTCAAAGTAAAAAAGACCAAGGTAGAATATTTAAGAAAGACAGTATTTTCTAGAAGTGAGGTCAATTGCACAGTGGAGTAATTTGCAAAATTGAGCTCTATAAAAAGAACTGTGCAAGAAAAGAGTGAATAAAGTATGTGATTAGTCTATGAAACAAGCTTGTTCTCAAGCTGAGTAATTCAAAACTAAGTTGTTTAGAAAGTCCAGCACTGTGTTTTATTTGGTAATTTTAAAAAATGGGTGTGCCTTCTTTTAATTTACTTGTCTATTTATTTAATTTATTAGAAAATGGTTAATCAGCTAATGGTTTCTCAGGTGAATAGAAAATTTCAGGCAGCAATTATTCCACCTGACATAAAATAGATCCTGCCAGGCAAATGGCTAGTCCATGAAAATAAAGCAAACTTTCTTCTTGTGAGTTTTTTTGCTTTGGCCCTCAAAAGTGAAAATATTTCCTTTGGAGATACATTCTTAACAACAGTCAAGCATACATCCTTTGAGCTCAATGCAGACTGACTCCAAAAGGCAAAGTTTGGAATATAGAAAGGACTGACATCTTTTGTAACTGCGGTCATGTTTCCAGCAGTTTTCCTCAGCTTTTTTTGCATGCTGAGGTGGTTTGTCAGGGCTTTGCACGCGTTCTGTGTCTAAAGGAGCCTCATTACTGGCCTGTGCAGAGACAAGGGAGGTGGAGAAGGATGACAAGGTTTGCATTAATTGCACAGCTATCTGTTGTTCCAGGGGCCATTCAAGCATATAATAACTTAAGTAGAGTTTCAGTGAGTTGGAAGCTCTTGCTTTTCGTAATGTTTTGGCAAGCTGTTTTCTTATTATAGCACAGTTGGTATTTCTTTTTAAAATCTTGACAGAAAGCTGTAGGTGGCCACATAACTTTTATCCTACTAGCAAAATGTCTGCCACATTCCATTAGTCAGGCAAGAAGTCAACTGGCACAACTGGATTTTACAAAGTTGAAGTTCTTGATAGAGGTCATCTCAGACAGTACAGTCCAAATGTGAATCTGAATCAAACTCTTATAAAGCATGGGATCAGCTAGTGATTGTTTTGGTCTTTTAATCAGAGATGGTTGCAGTTGGAAAGCTGATCTCAGTACTCATTTTCTGATTTTTCTATATCTGGAGTATCATGGTTTTAATCAAGAAAATTTGCCATGCTTTTAAGGTATCCTTCAGTAAATTCAGTGGCATTAACCTGAGATCCTCAAGCTCTATATTCCTTCTGGTTGCCTGTCAAAGGAAACTTCCCAAGTTACCCAGAGGTTTGAATTTGCGTGTGTCTATCTTTCTGGTTTATAAAATTCTTGATGTTAAATCTGATACTTCTGCAGCTTGAGAATTCATGGAAATTGGTAGAATAAAGCACAGAAATTTAGCCAAGAAAACGTGAATGGTGATAATTCTCTTCTAAGATTATGTTGAATTAAGTTAGAAAAGCACCTGGGGAGATAATGGTAACTAAGAATTCTGGAATACTGGAGACCAGCATCTTATGCAGCACCACTAGAAGGCAATTCTCTTTCTCACTAGTTCATCATTTGTCAGACTCTATCTCGAAATTAATTAGTTTTTCTTCTGTGCCATGAGCCAGAACAACTTCCACTACATCAGGTTGGATGAGGCTTTGAGAAACTTGATCTGGTGGAAGGTGTCCTTGCCTGTGGCAGGCGAGTTTGGATCTAGACGGTCTTTAAGGTTCCTTCTATGTTCCTATCTTTAAGTATCCAGTCTATGATTCTATGATCCTATCTATTCAGATCTTCAAATGAGTCTGTGTTTAAACTTTAATTGTTCTTGGTAAGCATCTTAGCAATTGTATTTTTTTTGGAAGGAATATCCAGAGAAACCAAAATATAAGAAAATACTAATATAGGGAAATTACTTAAACCTAGATGGAAGATGCTGGTTTTCAATCCCTTTGAAAAAACAGCCAATTTAAAAGGCTGTGTCAATGCACACACTTTTTCAGATTGTTAGCCCAAAACGCCAATTACATTTTGTCCATTTTTCCTCAGTGTCTTCTAGGACTAAGTTGGTAAAGGTGGGTCTATTTTGAATATACTGGAGTTCTCTTATAACAGTGGTTCTCCTCTTTTAGCAGTCCATATCATTGTGGCCCTTTTAGGTCTTTAGGTCACTCTTGGTTTCGTAGGTGACATAAAACAACCCATGCAATAACAGAACTACAATAAAATAACTTTTGCTTTATGTGGAAAGCTCAGATTGAAGGTTAGGACACATCTAGTTTCTACCTGGATTTTCAGGTTTTGATCTGGTTTGGTCTTTGACACCTGCCATGCACAATCAAACAAATAAAGCAAAGAGTCACAGCTATGTTTGAGTCACTATTATTAACAGTATGATACAGATATTTTTTCATACAGTTTTCTATAACAGTTAAAATCTATGAAATTGTACTTCTAAGATTAAAAACTAGTGGATTCTAATTTACATCTTATTAGTAAAAGAAAACAAAAAGGATATCCATTACCAAATGTAAAATTAAATTATCATTAAGTTAATTAGCCAGTTTGTTGTTTTCATTGAGTTTATTGTTTCAATTGTATCTGTGTAAATTAGCAAAGAGCTTAATTTGTGCAGAAATCAATAATTTATTTTGTTGTTGTTTTGTTGTTGTGATAGTGCATGTGTATATTGAAATTATTTCAGCAAAAAACACTATAGTGAAAGTTTACTTTGGGCTTTGCCAGAAAATCTTAGTACCTGATCTTAAATGGATCAAGGATCTAAATTACTGCTTAAATAACGTTCATGGTCATCTACTGAAGCCAGTCCATGGACAAAATTTGCTGAATGTTTTCATCTGCTTGAAGCCCAGCAGCTATTATAGTTGAGTTCTTTTGCAAAATATAAGGTATACACTCCCTACTTGAATTATAGGATTAATCACAAGTGAAGACTTGTGGCTGTAAGTTCAAATGATACATCATATTTAGGTGTCTTGATGGTGAAACTCATAATCCTGTTTGTGGATCACTCAGGCTGAGATTTACCTCACCTTTCTTTAGCTAAATCTTCCACATATTTATATCTGAAGTTTTCTCATTAAAAAAAAAAAAAAAAAAAAAGAAACGAAAAAAAAGAAAGAAAAGAAAAAAAAGGAAGAAAAGAAAAAAAAGACCTGGTATATGAACTCTCATATATTTTTAATGACTGCATTATGATGAGAAGAATCACCCTTACAATGGACTATTTTTCTCCATGGATTATAGAGGATTATTAAGATGATGAGCTTTGATGAAGACATCTGCGTAGTAGACATCTGCATCTGAGCAAAGAAAGTACACCCTTAGAGTCTATACATAATGCATAGAAATAGGCACATCAGTTCCCGCATTGTTCCCCTGGCAAGATGAGGACTACAGAGAAAAGCAGTGAAAAAAGTCAGAGCACTTCCAGTTTACTTTTAAAACAAGAAGGGAATTTATGTATCCTACTACAAAAAAAGATGAAAAGTTAAATAATTGCCATGGCAATGTAGTTAAAGATTCTTTCACGTTTCTATATTTTTCGGTTAGCACCACCTACCATTTCTTTATTCCTATTATTTATTCTCAATAATTATTTTAGTTTCATCTCAATAATTATTTTAGTTTGTACCCTGTTTAATTCCTATTTTAACCAGAGTGGAAGTCTCGTTTCCCTGAATAGCTGCTGTGTAAAAATATCTAAGAACTATATCCTAATGATTTCATTAAACCCTTCAAACCTCTCTGGCATCCTCCAGAGATATTTACTTTGTACACAACGGCTGCCATTACATTCCCTCCCTGTTCCTAAGGGGTGGATAAAGTAAAGAGGAGAAGCTGAATAAGCAAATAAATAAATAAATAAATAAAAACTTTCCCACCCACCCCCAAAGATGGATCATACAAGCAACAATAATTCATAAACAGGGGAGGAAAGGGATAAAAAACAGCAGCAACAAAACACAATTCCCCAAACAGTTGGCGCATAAAACAGCCCACAGGCAATCTCAGTTGTAGAACACCAGCCAAACACATTGGTATTTATGTGCAAAACAATTTGGTTTACTTTCCCTAATCCTCCTGATTCCTCCCTCCCCTGACAAAAAAATGTGGTGCTTATCACAGGAAAGCTGGTACTTTGCCTTGTCACTCATACAGCCCTTGGGCATGTGTGGCCTTAAAAGAAGCTTAGGTATCCTTCCCTTTGATATTTTTTAGGGATGGGGTAATAAGAGAGCTCAGATGACACAAGTAAGGATAAAATAAGATGTCAGAACAAATTGAGGGTAGGATTCACTAGACAGAGAAATAATTAAATTGTCTCACACTAATGTAAATGAAGTAAGTTGGAGGGTCACATGTTAAAAATAACTACTTATCTCCACTCATTTTAAAGAAAATATAGTTTATCTAGATTGCTTACCTAGAATGACTAGCTAAAATATATCCAATTTTTGGTGCCGTGCATGAGGCAGATAAACGTCATCAACTGTGGTCTATACTGATCTGAGGGTCTTTTCTACAATTCCTTGTTATAGCCTGAAAATATCCTAAACTGGTCAGTCCTTAACACGTACTAAACTCTTTTCTTTAGTTGAGTCATAAAAGTGATGAGAAAAAAATGAAGTATACTAGTGAAGAACATGTAATACTATCATAAATTTCATGTCAATACATTCTTTAGTACAGCTTGCTCAATCACCAGCAACGAGTAAGAAATTAGCTGGGGAAAGGAAAGGAAAGGAAAGGAAAGGAAAGGAAAGGAAAGGAAAGGAAAGGAAAGGAAAGGAAAGGAAAGGAAAGGAAAGGAAAGGAAAGGAAAGGAAAGGAAAGGAAAGGAAAGGAAAGGAAAGGAAAGGAAAGGAAAGGAAAGGAAAGGAAAGGAAAGGAAAGGAAAGGAAAGGAAAGGAAAGGAAAGGAAAGGAAAGGAAAGGAAAGGAAAGGAAAGGAAAGGAAAGGAAAGGAAAGGAAAGGAAAGGGAAAATCCATCTTGCCTTGTCAAAGAGGGTCAGTTACACCAAGTTGCTCTAGACAACATGACTATCACTTGGTAGGCAAATAATGATATCAGGGATCTGTCTACAGGAAAACACTTACCAATCCCTTTTCTCTGACCTCAAATTTTGAACTCATATAGTGTTTCTCACCAAATTCCTGATTAAACTCATTAGGAATGATGTTACCTGGAAGAACTCGCAACGATCTTCTTAACCAAACAATGGCAAAAAAAGCCCTAAACTATAAGGCTCTTAATTTTATATCAGAAACTTGGAAAGGAGCCAATAATTGTAAAAGCAAGCATTGAAAATCAAAAGTTTGAAATTTGGCTTTTCATCTTTCCACCATGAATCTCTCATGGTGGAAAGCTACTCATTTTCCCTGCTGTAATTGTTACAAAGGAAATAACAATTAGCATGACATTGTTGTAAAATTACTGAGACCACATTCCTGATTATATAATTAGAATTATTCATCCAGCTTCACAATTAATTACTCCACGTGGTTAGATGAAATTATTTAATAATCTTTCAGTGCCTCAAGGGCTTTAGCTGTGCTAGACAACATACACCTACTTGTAAGACAAAAGTCCTTGCCTGAGAGAGTTAATAGTCTGAATAGCAAGGAAAGGACTGAAGGACTGAAGGAAGCTAAGGGCATGGGAAGCTGAAATAACATGCTCAAGGCCCCAAGATGGTTCAGAATTAAAATTGGTGGTAAAACAGTTGATTTCAGAATTCCATACTCAGTGTCATGCACAGGGCCATGTTTGTGTTAAACAGGCTATAGTATGGAAATATTCCCAAGTTCAAGCATTCATGAATTCTTGCAAGTCTACATAGTGCACTCGTCCCTAATTAAAGGCAAAATTACTAAGTTGAACAAAAAGGAAATGCATTTTCAGATTCTCCATTTTAGAATGTAACACAATTTCTTCCACCAAACTTTGAACTGAATTAAAGGTGAAAATGAGCAAATCACTAAGGGTGAAACATTACTTGAAGATACATGTTTGAAATTACGTAACAGTGCTTACATAGTGGCAGATATGACTATGCTCAGAATATTTTTCCAAGAGTGGAGGAAAAAAACTGCTGTTCAAATTTAATCATATAATTTTCTTCTTTCTTTTATCTTTTTCTTTTTTTTTTTTTTTTTTTTTTAAGATCTTTCCTAATGATACATGTTGGTCTTGGACTCCTGCAGAATCACTTTTTCATGATATATAACATAATTATAAATGTAATTGATCTTTGACCTAAATCTCAACAAAATAAGTAGCTAGGTGAGTACTGAGGTTGTGGTTAAGACATTAAGAATCTTTTCAGCCAGCTAATACAGGTCACATAGCTTTGCTTAACCCTGTATTTTTATTGGTTTGCCTTGAATGCTCTAATACCACGAAGATAAAAGAAGGAAATGATAGAAAAAAAGCTACTCGCTTGAGATAGCTGTGAAAAAACTGTTAATATGTAACATGCATAAGACTGAGAAAGAATATTTACTATGCTCCTAAAACTGAATAACTTACCATCTTCTACAAAGTTGAGAAATTTCTTGAAAAAGCAATGCAAAAGTTAAACCAAAACACTAGAATTTATCCATAATGTTTCTTCTTGGGATCGTAGTTTCCTGAGAATATACCTCATCCGAATGTACTTAAAAATTATAAGTCTTGTGGCCATTGATGGATGAATTCCTTGATCTGTATTAAAAAAGATGATTCTTTCTCTCTTTAAGACTGATTAATTTATAAGTTGAAGGCATTTTGTTTTCCTGCTCATGCCTATGATGAACAACCGGAAAAAAAATAGCTGTAGAGAGGAGATATTTATTCAATCATTATTTTAAAATACTTTTATTTCTTGTTTACCATTGTTTACCCTATTTTTAAAAAGTATTTTAAAAAGTATTTTAAAAATTGTGGTGATTTAAATATCTTTTTTAAATATGTAGCCTAATAGTGATGGCCTCTTTATGTGAAGTGAGTAATGTGTACTGAAAAAGAATTCTGAGACTTTACAATATTACAAAATAAAATCTCCATTAAAAATATCTGTGGAGGAAATACAATCTGGAGGTCAAAATTATGTAGATGAAGAGGTAAATTAAATCTGAATTTGACTAAATAGGATGTATGTGACTTTAAGTAAGTTATTGAATTTTTCAGTGCCCTAGTTCCTAATCTCCAAGAAACTACTGATAATACTTCACTTACTTATCCTTGCTTCTCTTCTGGACAGGATAGAAGATCCATATTGCAACCTGTGCACCACCAGCAGAAACAAAATATCTACATGTAAAAGAAATACTCCTGAAGGTCAGTAGGTATACAGACACCTGGATAAGAAATGTGTTTTCCTGAGGCAGCTAAACTGCCAACTACAATATCACCGTGGGTAGATTAATTGTCTCTCACTGATTGGAAATAATGTAAAATTACAATGTAAGTTCAGCATTTAGAAGTTAAACTTAATCCATTCTTGGAAGGAAATGTTATAGATATCTGACATAAGTACCATACTACCTTCATGTCGATATCTATATCATGAATTTTTATATTTAAGCTAGCTTTCTTGTCTCGTTTATAGCACAAGAGAGATGCTACCCTTAGAAAATGATTTCCTGAGTATCATGCTTTGACAGATGCACAAATACATTAAACGAATCATCCTCTGGTGATCTGATATCATACTGTTGACTAAAGGGAGACCTATATGAGATATTTTAAAAATCCAATATAAAAACAGATAAAGCACTCTCTAAACATACTTAGTCTTTTTTACTGACTGGAAAGGGAATCTAGATGTCTACACCTCAGAAATATGGCATGTAATTTATAGGCACTCAGGACACCTTAGTACTTCACCTGGTCTTCAGTAACCTCTCTTGGAGGGTGGGAGTTTGCCTTGGTGTCAGGAAATGTTAAAATTGGTTAGACCTTTGCAAAGATGGACATTGATTCCCTGCAGTCCAGAATGGAGGGGGAAAGGGTCAAGCCTACACTCCTGTCAACATTTCTTAATAATGCTCTCCCTTTTTTCTGACTTTGTTAACCTTGGTTATCATCTATTTGGTGGACAGTTACTGTTAGTCCTGTTCTGTGAGGTTTCATTCTTTCCATTTGTTGTACACTCGAGGGTGAGCAACGTGTGAGAACATCTGGTTCATTACTTTGTTCAGGACTACTCAGTATAAAAGAAATAACAACTAATAAGGAAAGCAATATATTACAAACAGAGTTGTAAACAGGTGATAACAGAGATAGTCATGAAAACCAGGGCTCTTCAGCCAATAGTGAAACTACTCAGACATAGCCTTGGAGAGGATCAACCTGAAAAACGGAACTCAAGAGTGACGTGAGTATTATGAGATGTCAGAAAGGGCTTGTAGAGCTGTGCAAAATTTGCGGAGAGTTCATCAGCAGCAGTTCCAAAGTTGAGAGAAGAGGGACCTGGGGATGGATGAGGGAAGAAAAGGTGCAGGAAAATAGAAAGGAGGACAGATAAAAGCGGCAGCCACATGTTAGCAAGCTACTGGGGTGCATGCTTTTCTGATGGAGTCCTCTGCCTGATCACAGCAGTCTGCCTCATTAAATACTTTCCTTGACTGTTTTCCCCTGTGCAATTTTATTCTCTGTCCTAAATGTACATGCTACAAGGTTTTAGTGCCAGGGACTAGTAAAAAAGCCAAGGTCAATGGCCCCAAAGATCAAGGCAAAACCATTCAGAAAGACCAATGTTCAAGAAAAATTTAGGTGCCATGAAGTGGGAAAATGACCACTGGTCACAAGGCTCTTAGGTCTTTTTGTCAGTAGCTCCATAATTGTATGTGTATGTCAGAGTATATGTGCCTGTATAGGTTTATTTTCCCACAGTTAATCATGCCTACGTTTGTGTGTGTAAGTGTAACTCTTTAGCTCACTTCAGCCTGAACTAGCTAGTGAGTAGGAGAATACGTGCATCTTCAAAAAACTGTAGTTTTACACAGTGGTTCATGGAGCGTCTGTGTTATGATCATGGATATTATGTAGACTGAGAGTTTGTGCTGATACTCAAGACGTCCTTGAGAGTGGGGATGCTTGTGAAATGACTGTGTGATTGCATGCATCTGTTTGTTATCCAATGTCAAGTGGGACTAGCTAAACATTACGAGGAAACTTCCATGCTAGATACTTAGACAGACCTAGAGGCCATACTGATATTTGAGGGTCGGTAAATATGAGAGTGTTTTTGAAAATAGACAGTAAGGGTGTGTGTCACCTTCAATCCTGATCAGCTGGAGAGGAGCAACAAGCCAAGGCTGTCTCTTTTTATGTTTTAAGTGAACGTTGGTGTGCCTGTAAGTGCTGCTAGTGGCAATGTTGTGTCTGTGGTAGCCTGTGTGACTGGTTTGGGTATCCACTACCTCTGAGTGTGTGTGTTTGTGTGATACTCCCTCAACCTTGCTGCTGGCCACACTCACAGAGTGAAACAGCAGTAGTTGTGCCTTTTGGATGGGGAGGGAGAATCTTCCGTGTTCTGAAAGTGCAGTGGGTGGGGATGCAGTAGCCTGGAAGGAGGAATCCCAGGCTCCTGGACTCTTCTTGATAACATGAGCGGAGGCAATACAAGCACTTCCCTGAAACTTCATTACATTTCAGAGGTCAAAAACTGGAACATTGTAACATTAAATTTTCAAATGCTTCATTTTTTTATCATAAACAAATATATATCCTAGAAATATAAAATATATAAGAAGTATAAGAAATAATAATCATGTTATTCCCTCTTTGTAGCCTAAGAAGGACAAATTTACTGCAAAATAACATAGCTCCAAGAGGAAAGCAGGGAGTGCCAATCTCTCTATCACTCTTCCCTGTTCCATCCACCTCTAATCGGGGCAGCCTCCAGCTGTAAGCTTTAAAATGAATCTGAACCCACACAGTTTCAGATGTGTGTACTTCAAAGAAAGTAGCCAAATTTGCATTTTGGGAGAAAAACAATCTTTATTTTGTCAGATTTCCAAAGCATGTTATTTGACCTCATAGCAACTTGGGCAAAGAAGCATCAAAAAAACACAACTGCTTGTGAGTTGACTGTTAAAATGACTCTATGAAGACAAAGTCAGATATAAATAGACTCAAAATCTTCCCAGGTGTAATCAGGAGAGCTTTGATATAAAATGAGAAGCTAAAGGCTGAATGGACACAGGCCAGAGGTTTTCCATTCCTCTGTCTTGGATTTGTTGTATCTAAATCCTATTTTGGTGTAAATTTAGGAGCCTAAAGTCACATTGAGACAAATTTTTGGAGTTTAATACTGATCTAACTCTTGCTTACGCCCCTTATTTGGTTTTTAAGTGGTAGTTCTCACACTCACTAGCAGGCTCAGGAAAGAAAGTCAGGACTGATCCACAGGATTTATGCAAAAACTTTCAGGTTGCAAGAAGTAGTATTGGATGGATATAATATTCTAGCCTAAGAAACATTATAAAAAATTGCAGACTTAATATAACTGCCATCCGTTTGGAAAGCAAAGGTAATTCTGAAAAGGTCTGAGCAGCAGATGTTTCTCAGGGAAGATTATTGTCTTTTATGTATGTCAATGGTTTGATGAATACAAAGAACACATCATTCTTTGACTCTGAATACTGTGCCTTTCTCAAAGCACTTACTTCTACCCATGCAGCCCTTTCACTAATGGCAAAGTCAGTGTTTTTGTTCAAAATTCTTCAACTGATCTGTTTTATCAAGGGGATAGTGCATGTATACAGCCAAACCTTGCTGCTTCTTCTGTAACCTCTCTCTGGTTTCCACCTTTTTATCCGGTACTAAAGAGTAGCTTAAGGAGAAGCAGAGGTCACTCCAGATTTCACAAATCAATATTTCACTTAGCAATACAGTCATGGATCAGAAACACAGTTGTTTCCCAGCAAAGGAAATCATGTCTTTATCCTTCCCCCACTAGAATTATATTCAGAAAAAAAAAACCAAAACCATGAGTTAAACTCCTGAGCCAGGATTTGGAGATACACGTTACCTTCCACAAAGTAAGCCACTTTCCTTTGATTATACTGTGAATTTGCACTTAAAGCATCATCTGACTTGAGACTGTCATAAACTCTTCTTTTGATGCCGCCCAGGGTATGGTTGGCTTTCTAGGCTCCAAGCACACTTTGCTGGCTCAAACTGGGCTTCTCATCCACCAGCACCCCCAAGCCCTTCTTTAGAGAGCTGATCTCCATCATTCTCTGCCAGCTAGGATTTGTGTTTGGGATTGCCCTGACTCAGGTACAGGATCCTGCACTTGGCATGACTGAAATTCATTAGTTCACACAGGCCAGCCTATCAAGCCTGTCCAGGTTCTTCTGGATGATGTCCCTTCCCACCAGCTAGTCCAGCGTGCCACAAAACTTAGTGTCATCACTTTCAATTTATGTTTATTCTATTTGACCTGTTCACAGCTCTGGAACCCTGAGATCTTCACTGGCATTTCTATGGCTGCATTTTAAATGAAACACATCCTTACCAGAGATGTTCTTCTAATACAGACAAGTCACATTCCTATTCTCAATACTATGAGTATTTCCATAGCTTTTTTTCTCTTTTTCAAATGCACTAGGTAGTTGGTCCTTCTTTATTGCGGATTGAAACTGCATCCTGCATCAAATTAACTCTGAGATTAGAAAAATATGCATTTTATGCTGGGTTGTTCTGCAGCCCCTTGATTTCAAAAGCTTTTAGTTAAGCGTTAAGCTTTGATATATATTGATGAAAAAAAAATGTAGACAGTCAGACTGGGACATATTTGGAGTTTATTGCCTTGCTTTTTCTAAGCCATGTGTTCCTAAAAAAGCCATTCCATCTTGGCTGTACAACCAAGTAGGCAGAAATATAACATTGATTATCTATTCCTCCTCTTTGTACAAAAACTATGTACAAAACAAGGAGTTGTGATATGAAACTTAGGAAAAAAGTTAAAGAAACAGATTTTTCATGTGAACTACAGCCACACTGCTGAACACTGAAGAGTTCACCAACTCAATGCAAAGAGGAGAAAACCTAATGCTTGTGTTGAAGGACCCATAAGCAAATTCATTTTTTGAGACCTGTTAGCAAGTTTCCATGTAACAGACTTCCAGGGGCACAAGATACAACACATTTCTAAGTGAGTCTGGTTATTTTCAAGATTTGACTTCAGCTGTTGGGTTATCTGGCTTTCCACAGTGAGTCCTAGTATACCAGCCATCTGTATGACTATAAATTAAATATCTATATACCAATGACATATACTAAACTGCAATACACAAAATATTACCAAATTCATATACCAAAAAACCCCACAAGATATCATGGTTATATTGGAACAAAAAGCTAACCAGAAAGCTTTGATTTGCAATCTCCCACCAAGGAAAATTCATGATCTGTATTGTTTAATCATTTGTTTATGTTAAATTGCTGTGTTGATATGCCCTCTGCTTTTGTTTTATCTGGTCTGCTTTTGTCTGTCTGAGAACGAACACAGCAGTCATTCAAGACCCTAAGAAATCTGCCATTTGTCAGCTGATACATGGGTTTCTTTCAAGAATAACAAGCTACAGTTATCTCTGTAAATGTTCAGAAATACCCAGTTATTTTGAATTGTCATAATGTTTCTAAGATAGAAAACTCTGATTAGTTCCAAGGAATGTCTACATTATGAAAGATAACCTAATTTTTCTTAAAAAATAATTTTTCTCCAAATAGGTCAGGGGAACTCTGTTGATATCTACCAACCCTAGTTCTTACTCACAGACAAGATCTGTTTTCCTGTATTTCTTTAGGGCTAATTTGAAAGTAAGTCATCAAATTATGCAGAAATGCATCCAAAGTATCAAAGTATTCATCCTTTTCCTCAGTATATCTACAGGAAACATTGCTGTACGGGATGAAACAGATATATCCAAGTAAAGCTTAGATTTTTTTTTTAGTGATATACAAAAAATTCTGTTTAACATCAGGCTTTTACCTAGAAGTGGTTTAAAAATCAGTGGAAAAAGTACCTCACTATACCTATTTAGGGTTCCAACACTTGACAACATTATTAAAAACTACTTAAGAAATAAAGCCCATAAATGTCAGAAAAATGTGGGGGATCCTTAGGGTCCAATCTCAAACCACACCGAGGTCAGTGAAAATATTTCTAAAGATCTAATGATTTTCACTGAATTATTAAAGGATGTTAAGGTTAATATTCATTTTAGTTAACATTATACATGCAGAAGTTGGACATTCTAAGACATTTGGTTTGGCTCCAGTGAATGGAGAACACTAAATGTTAGATTAGATGTCAAAGATATATGGAGTGACATATCTTTTGGGAGATATCATCTTTCTGTTTTGACTTTAAATGGGGCACAAATAATAAGTTTTAACTAGACAGCTGGTATGTGGATGGCTAAAACTGAGTCAAGATCAGCTGTAACTGATAAATAAAAGATACAGTCAGCAAAGGCACAAACTTTAGTTAGTTCCACTACAAGCCATATGAAAATATATACAAACTAGGGAGTCCTGCTCCAGCTGTCTTTTACTCCTTCATCAGTATCTTCAGAAATTTGTCACCAGAGAATAATTTGAATCATTGCAGAGAATGGGATCTGCTTTGCCAGGACTGGATCTGATTTTGTCTGCTTTGCGTATGTGAACTCTCATATGATGAAAAAAATATTATCTGGAATCTGCTTAGAGACCAATATGAGAGAAGCAGCACAACAACCATGCCAAACCCCAAAGCAGCAGTACATTTCTCATTCACTACCAGAAACAAGTCTTGCATAAACTAAGGAGATGGCATAAATCAAAACACTTCTGAATAAACTAACATGCCTCAAGTCACTTCAGAAGACAGCCAACATGTCTTTGCAATACCCATCTCCAACCCTTCAGTTTCCCTTTTGTCTCTTCTTTTTCTGCTCTTATGCGCCAAAAAAGTTTAAAGAAAACTTTAATTTAAGGTCAATCTTCAGCAGTTAGACTGAAGGGTTCCCTTTGATTAAAAACAGCAAAAAGCCCCCTGAGGAAAAGCATGTAAAATTCTGACTAGCTTTCAGAGTCTGCCAGGTGACAAAATGGTAAATGCAATTCTCTTCAAAATTATTTTTATTTGCTGGCTGTTCTTTTGGATGTCTTCAGTTTAGGAAGAGTCCGTGCTGGATATATAGAACAATGGCACTAACTATAGTCTTAATGTGTGGTTGAACCATATAGTGTATAATGGCTGTAGTGAATGCTGACCATATCACAATCAAATGAAAAGTGATCACAATTAGATTTAACAAAATTCAGTTGAAGAACATAGACCTCTGGACAAACTACACAGTTAAGGCCATCTAGAAAGTAAAAAAAAAAAAAAAAAAAAAACAAAAAACCCCAAACTGTTCTCTCAGTATCCGACTATTTACCAGACAGATATATTTTTTTCTGCACTGTTGCAGGTTAATATAACCCCTAGCAAGTAAACAGGTTATGTCTTTCATATTAACACCTTATTTATAAGGGTCCAGATACACTAGAGTGGAAATTTATGAGATTCTGGCTGCTCTTTCCAGTTAAACAATGTAACATTCACACAGATGTAGGATTCTTTTCAAGAGTTCTGAATCAATGGGATAAGTTGGGCTAGTTACCTGGACATTTTCCAGCGTTAAGATATTGACAAGGCAAAACCAGATTCAGAAACTCTTCCTGCTCCTGCAGAAGGCTCCAGTGTGTCCATAGCAGAGATGGGCAGAGCCACCTGCATGGTCTGTGGCTGTGGTCGGAGCAGACAGTACAGCTTCACCCACAACATCTCTGTGTCTCTCTAGGTGACCAGCGAATGGGAAGGAGCCTGCTAGCGACAATTTGCAGGCAGACTGAATAAGAGACTGAACTTGAGACTGAACACCAATTTATAATCAACAGGAATTCAGCAAGAGGGATTGTAGGCATTGTCAGTGTCCAATCTCTTATATAATGTGTTCCCTAATAACACAATAAGTTGGATAAAATTCTTAAGCATTTGCAGAGATGAAACCATGCTGCAGGGAAAGGCAGGCCCTTCCCACATAAATCCATGGAAAACTGGACCACCTGGCAAGTATTCCTGACTCCAGTTCTTATGATTACTTAACCTTAGGTGCATCTATGGGTTTATAAAGAAGACACCTGGGATTTTTTTTAAAAGTGCTAAAAAACTTATAATCATAGAATTATAGAATAGTTACAGTTGGAAGGGACCTTAAAGATCATCTGGTTCCCACCTCCCTGCCATGGGCAGGGACGCCCCACTAGACCAGGCTGCCCAAGGTCCCATCCAACCTGGTCTTGAACACCTCCAGGGATGGGGCAGCCACAACGTCCCTGGGCAACCTGTGCCAGTGCTTCACCGCTCTCATGGGGAAGAAATTCTTCCTAATGTCCAGTCTAAATCTGCTTTTCTCCAGCTGATAAACTTACCTGCTGTGATGAATGAATAAAATTAGCAACCCAGACCACTTTCAGACACAAGAAATGCTCAGGTACCCACAAGACAAAAATCATTTTGGGAATTACAGTGAAGTTCCTTCTATGTGCTAATTATTTTCCATCAGAACCAATCCAGGTTCCTTGCACTATGCTATTGCTACTGTTACTACTAAAACTGCTACTACTTTTCGTGGCTCCACCAGGCTGGTATCTCACACCCAACCTGTGATCAAGATATATGTAAAGATCCTTTCCGTCCTCACTGCTCCCAGGGAAAAAACTCCTTATTTTCATTTCCATGCCTTTTCTTCTAGACACTAAGGTCTGCTTTTTACTAGGATTTATCAACTCTCAGTATCCACTTAAAAGTTTCAGACAAGTAAGTGCTTAACAAATGGAAAACAGAGAAAAAGTAAAGTTGTCCATATCTGTAGCCTAAACAACCTAACATTGGAGGCAGAATGACATGAAAAATACTATCAATCTCTAATACACACCAGCTTTTCAAATTAAATTCTTTCGGGGCATATCACAAGTACAAAATACATGGGAAATCAAAATGTTTTTACTTTGCTGACAGCTAAGATGTGATATTTAATCCTGTCTCTATTATTTAACAGTACTGTAGCAGTCCTGAAACAAGTGTATGCATCTTCTTTGTGCAAGTTTTTCATTGTAAACATTTAGCTGGTTTGTTTTTAAGATCAGAGACATTAAATACTTCATGCTAGATATAGATTTCCATGGCATGTCATGTAGAAAGGTGCACTAATGCAGAAATAACAACTGGGAACTCTGTCACAACTAAACCTAGAAACGAAACTGGGAATGAAACTTCTTTTCCATTTGCAGAAAATCAATGAATTGTTTTGGGACCAAGATAATAAATGGAAAGTCATCACCTCAAATATTCTTAATGAGCAGAATTGAATGGAGATTTTGCCCGAACACTGTGAACTGAAAGAAAACAGAAAGAAAATAAATTTCATTTTAAAGTTTGAGCTATAACATCATCTCTGGAGGTGGGTAAGGTGCTGGCCTCTTGACTCCAGTCATTACCCAGAGGAGAGAGAGAAAAGCCAGCTACTGCCTGAGAGCAGGAAACATGATAGCCCTCCTACAGAGTAAGAAAGACTAAGAGGATTGTGCGATCAGACAGCCCCTAGGAAGCTGCTCTTAGAACTGTCTACACAAAATTAAAAAGGTTTTGTTATGCTTTCCTTAAAAAAAAAATCGCTCTGTTGTTGTCCCGATAAACTTTAAAAAGGTTGTATATGCTCCATACAGTCAGCAATCTTGGGAGTAAATGCTTCTGCTTTAGTAATGGGTCACAGCTGGTTTCAGCAACGGGCTGAAAGCTTCAAGTTTGGCATGACCGAGCATTTACTCAGCTTTAAGCAGAGGCGTTTGACACTTGTGATGGCAAAGCTGGATAGATTAAGTGCATACTTTAAATACAACAGCAGCAACAAAAAAATCTACAAAAGCGAGTAAAATAAAACTCATTTAGTGGACAAAACAAGACTGGATGACACTCTCCACCTAAACAAGGAATGCAGATTAGAGGGGAGATACACTGTGCAGAAATATGAACCTCATGTACCAATCTTGGCCTGAATCTATTTTTTTTCTCTGCAGAATTTTTCATTGTTAATCCATATTAAGTAAATGAGAAATATGGGTTGAAGAGTTAGGATAACAGAAAATGTTTGATAAAAGAACACCTCTAAACTTCAGTAGGAATAATTCAGTTGGTATTAATGAGTCTTGGATTAGGATACAGATTCTTATCTCTAAAAGTCCTGTTTCCTGGTCAAATTCATGACAAGTAGGAGAGGGTTATTTTCACTAAACCTTTTTTAAAGACTTTATTCAGGTTTTGCTGAAAAAAAGTGCCAAAAGGAAGTTAGACAATTTGAGTTGCATTAGAATCTTCAATGCAAAATTAAATTTACAGAATTTACAGTGATTACTCATTTCCCTCATGATATTAAAACACTATATGATAACAAATTCAAAAGAAAATATTTCATGCTTTCTTTGTAAATGCAGGATGATACAAAATACTTGAATTCAAGAAATTAATGATATAAACCTGGATGCACAGGGCACAGCCTGAACGTAGTGTCACATTTGATTATAATGTTACCACCAGTTATTTAATTTTGATCCTGTTTGAAGAACAGAAAGCCATTTGAATCCACGCTCTACTTTGATAGTAAAAGCACTGTCAAATGCCACAATGACATCAACACCTTTCATGATGGTGCAGAACTGTTTTAAGATCTTTATAGTTAATATATAGGTTGTTATGTACATTCTTCACAAAACCAAATTTTGCTAAAGCATGTTCCTCCATTGCTAGCTAGTTGCTTCTATTTTAGCAACATACGTAACCAGCAATAGACACAGAGGACCCAGGCGGACAAAGCACCTTGCAAAGGTCTAACGAGAGGCTATTCTAGACCTGAACAGTTTATCATTGAAACAGAAAGCAACAGCCGTTTACCAGAGAAGATAAATAAAGCAATCATTTCTCACTGTTTCTTAAGTCTTGATAAAACATGTAGAGACCTAGATTCATTATTTTCATCTACTTGGTATTTTTAGCAACAAACAGCTATGGACAGTAAATGATGAATACCAAATAATGATATTCTCTTCTTTTTTCACCTAAAATGTTCATCAAGACATATTGTTGCTTACCTCACACACCCTTAAACCTGTCCCAAATAATAAAATAGTAGCTAAAAAGAAAGTACCAGCAGACTTCTGAAAACAGTCTTCTCTTTAAGTTGACTTAACCCAAAACAAAAAAAGATTCCTTCCTCCCTCCCTCCCTTCCTTCCTTCCTTCCTCCCTTCCTTCCTTCCTTCCTTCCTTCTATCCTCCTTTTCTTTTCCTTCTTTCCTTTCTTTTCTTTTCTTTTCTTTTCTTTTCTTTTCTTTTCTTTTCTTTTCTTTTCTTTTCTTTTCTTTTCTTTTCTTTTCTTTTCTTTTCTTTTCTTTTCTTTTCTTTTCTTTTCTTTTCTTTTCTTTTCTTTTCTTTTTTTTCTTTCTTTTCTTTCTTTCTGTTCTTCTGTCATTAACACTCATCCAAACACATCCCCCTGACTCTTCTGCTCTCCTGCAGTGACAGGGAACTGAAGAAAATTGATGCACTAACAGTTTTAATATGACATTAGAAAAGTGACTTTTTGATTTTCAATTAACCTTGCACAAAGAGGAAATATTGAAATTCACCCCTTTTTTTCTTAGTTGTCTATGTTCGCCGGGCTAGTGTTGGTAGGAGTGAACAAGAGGGTTTGGGCTGGGGAGGGGGAAGATTGGCATCTTGTTCAAGCACTCCACTGTTATTTGCTCAGAATGAGACAGGACTAGCCTGCAGTAATTATTCTCTGAAGGTGGAAACAGGTAGGAGAGAGAGTGCTCTTGTCATTTGTTTGACTTAATTGTATGCTTTCATGAGCCGTCTGGCTGGAAGGATTAAAGTTACTTTTAATAACACTTCCTTTCAAATGAATTTGATTTGAGATTTCCCAGCAGGGCTGCCTACTAAGCAGCGGGACCCTTTTCTTCCTTTCAGCCCCCTATTCCTTCAGCATTTGCCTCTCCTCCCTCCATGAACACTGGCATTGTTCTATTTGTCCAAGAGAAACCAGGTTGGATAATGTAATATAAAGTCAATTTTATGTAAGCATAAATAAATAAATAAGTCTAGGAAAAAATATCAATAAGACAACATTTCCTAAAACACTAGGCATAGGAAAAGAGGGTCATTGCCCTATGGTCGTTTTTTTTGTTCAGTTAGTTTGGAGAAAATGACAATATAGGAGACAAAATATTCATTAGGTATCTGCAGAGTAGGCTAAAGGAGGGGTCAAGAGTATTTGTACAAAGCATTTTTGATTTTAGAAAATAAAAGAACTAGAGCTCGTTAAATTGAAACAAATCTGAGGGAATATATGAAAGATACTGGAGAATAATTTCTTCGTGTTGTTGAGCATTATTTCTAAGAAGTAGGTTTTCAAAGCTATTTATTGGGTCAACACGTTTACGTTCTTTAATTTAGTTTATCTTTTGTCAATCAAAACAAAACAAGAAGCATGGTCATGGATTGATGACATCCATGACATTTGATGACACCAAGCTAAGTGGTGCATTTGCCACACCAGAAAGGCAGGGCAAGGGAGGGGATTTTGCCCCTCTATTCCTCTCTTGTGATACCTCGTCCAGAATATTGTGTCCAGTTCTGGGATCCTTAATGTAAGAAAGATACGAAGCTGTTGTAAAGGGTCCAGAGGAGGGCTACAAAGATGATCGGAGGGCTGGAGCACCTTCCCTACAAGGACAGGCTGAGAGAGTAGAACCTGTTCAGCCTGGAGAAGAGAAAGCTCTGAGAAGACCTTACAACGACCTTCCAGTATCTGAAGGGGCTACAGGAAAGCTGGAGAGGGACTATTCATAAAGGCTTGTGGGGATAGGACCAGCGGGAATGGGAACAAACTGGAGAGGGGCAGATTTAGGTTAGACTATAGGAAGAATTTCTTCACCATGAGAGTGGTGAGACACCGGTGCAGGTTGCCCAGAGAAGCTGTGGATACCCCATCCCTGGAAGTGTTCAAGGCCAGGTTGGATGGGGCCTTAGGCAGCCTGATCTAGCAGGATGTCCCTGCCCATGGCAGTAGGGTTGGAACTAGATGATCTTTAATATCCCTTCCAACCCTGACTGTTCTGTGATTCTATGATTCTATGATTCTATGATTCTATGATTCTACGATTCTACGATTCTATGATTGTGGGAATTAAACTGTCTCTTTTCTTAGCCTATCACTCAAAATATTCCATCTGTGGATAATTTAGGTTATTAACAGTCTATATCCAGCAAACTGTGGACTGATAGATGAGTGTAATCCTGTTAAATATATGTTCCCTGACTGAGTGTGTGCCTTGAACTTATTATTTAAGAGTTCTTGTTGGAAATATTATGCTTTGGAACAGTAAAATCCAGAAACTCTGTGTCTGCTGTTTTCTATTGGTATTATGTCATTTACTTTTCTAATAAACATAGGCCATTTTTTTTTTTTTTTTGTTCTACTTGTTTTCCTTGCGGCTTTGGAGAAAGAATGAAAAATCAGATTATTTCAAAGGAAAATAGTCCCTCTTTTCTGTAAAGGAGATCCCCCAAGATCCTGAAACTTGATATTCTCTACGATTTCACTATTTACAGATTCTATCCAGTGTTTAGTCACTTTCTAAGCGTTATGTTAAAATGAATTATCATCCTTTTTATGAGACCACCAGAATCAGTCTTACTTGATTTTTCATCTATCTGTGAAAGAAGCCTGATTTTTGCTAATGTTTTAAGGTACCTGATGTCTAACTCTTATCTTGCAAAATTTCGCACCTGACACATTAATACATTGCAGGTCAATCACTCTTCTGATTCCTTCAGAAGGAAAAATGTGTAATTTTGTACTGAATATAAATAATAAATATATTTAATTCGCTTGTACATCCAAAATCCAAAGTTGAAACCATTTTTACATCTGTAGCAGTAACTAGTAACAACAACAAAACCTCTACCATTCTTAAAGCCTGAGTTGATTTCTAGTTATGCATCTTCCTGGCCATTAGCAAGATCAGTCTTTGGATATTCAGCATCTACTTGAATATAATCAACAGTATCCAATATGTAAGTAATTGTGACATCAACTTCACGTGTCAAAAACATCTATGCCTCATCATGATCATTGGTTGGAAATGATTTCTTCTGTATCTGAAGTTAGATTTGTTCATTACCTAAATAAAGTACCTCTAATTGACAGCAGCTTAATTCCTCTTTTTGACCTGCTATACTTTTTACTTACTGAGTAATCAAAAAAATAAAATAGAAACTGAACTTCTGTTATTAATTTCTGAACTAAATTATTTTGCCGTTACTTTGTTTTCAAAAAGCTTATTTGCTCATCTATTTCCTGATAAACTTAAAAGATTTGTGGGATAAAAAGATGAATATCACAATATCTGCATATTTTGTATTCTTTTCTCTCTTCAACATTATCAAAAGATGAGAAGCGTATTTCCTTCACAAATCTAATCAAATATATATTTTACTTAAAAAATCAGTTTAAATGTGAAAGTCGAAACTGATGTCCTGTATAGAACAAACATAATAATTTCCTAGTTCAAAAAGACAAAAAATAGGTCCCTGGTTTTTACACCTGATAAAACTCTTTTTGTACAGGTGTTAAAATTAAAAATTGTGCCCACCAACACACTGCATCAGAGGATTTGGTCAGGTGGAACGTTTTAGCCCTCCGAGGTCAAAATATAAAATACAAAAGAAAAGTACTCTCTGGGAGGTTTTAATTTGAAATGTCCAATCACCCCCAGGCAGTGACTTAAACAGGGACTCTCCCCTCCTTTCAAAATTACAGAGCTATGATGCTCACGTCTCTGTACTTGGAATCGTACAGACACAGGTGAATTGGTATAATCCACAGACAGTTGCAGGTTGGATAGCTGTTTTGAATGAGGAATGAAAATTTAAGTCTTGCAAAGGCAAAGCTGTCATTTATGATGTCATTACGACTGGTCTCAAAGCTGCATAGCAAGAATGAGCTGTTACTCGTAAACCTGAGGGTGGTTCTTTACAAGATTTGGTAAAGCTCTACAAGAACAATTGGAAAATAGATAAAAATTATGAAAGAGCAATTGGAAATTGAACAGAAAATACAGAAGAGATTGCAGGATCAGCTCATGGAAGACCACAAACTTATGCAGCACCTCAAGGTGATATTGTGGAGTTCATTTGACAGGGAAAAGAACTAGCAAAAGGAAATATACAGGGCGGGAAAGTCAGTTGTGCCTGGCAAGTTGTTTTTGCCTTTGTACTGCTCTGGAGAACTTGAGGAAGGTAAACAGAAGAACAAGGAAATGGTTATGCATCCCTCACTTAAGGTTGAAATGGCAGATGCAGGGCAGGGGTAACAACAGGTTATTACCTGTACCATCCCATACTCCAATACTGGACTAGCAAAAATTGAGAAGAAATTCCCAAAGGCCTGGGGAGAAAGAAATCAAGTTCATATGCAGGATATTGCTAACGAGGGGGTTAAAGAGTTTTATTGAGTTGAAACGAACCAAGGATCTACTGGGGGCCTGGGGTAGTTTTAACTACAAATGACAAAAGGGAATGCTGGTCTTTAATGCAGCAAGGAGCCTGTTGGGCTGCTGGTTTTGATCATATGGAAAGAGGTGATCCTTATGTGATAAAAATCGTCACAGCGCAGCAGAGTTTGGAAAGTGCATGGAAAGCTGCTTGTTTAAAACTGATGAATGACTGACTATTAATTGTTAATTCCCCCTCTCCTGTGTGATGCATAGCTGACTGTGACAGATTTAGCCCCCTTATATGGGCATTGTCAGAAGCTTTAAAGATGTATTCAGTGCAATTACAAGAAAGATTACATGTGCTGCAGCCTCAAAGAAGAGGAGGATGACCTGATTTAACCTGGGAGGATGCGGCTCAAGAATTGAAAAATTACAGGAGACAGCTAGGTGTATCCTGTAAAGTGACTCTGAAAAAAAATCCAGGGCTTGCACCAAAGTGCAGAAGTTGGGGGAAGTCAGGAAGCCACTTGACTACAGACAGGGGATCCAGTATCTTCCTACTTCTTGTGGACAGACACAGACATACCCGAAAGTCTTCCCTCAGCTGGATATCCAGCATGTTTTATTGGCAAAGGGAATTTCTTATGAGCTAATGAGCTGTTTCACCCTACGACACTTACATACTCTCCCAGATAACTGGAAGGGGTGGACGAATGCCCACGCAGTCTTCTTTAGACTCTACAGATCCTCCTGAAAACATTCCACTCGACAATGCAAGCTCAAAGCCAGGAAACTGCTTTTGCCATTCCTGGTGACTGGACCAAGAGATGGCATACTGATGTGTTTAAGAAGGTTCACCAGGAATGACAAGGGAGACTTATTGATAACTTTTTCTCTAGTTCCTTATAGAATTCCAGTTATGTTCATTGTGCACAAATCTCAGCTCTCAAAATAGATGAGGTTGAGTGTTGTGGTATAACAGCTGACACAGATTTGGGTGGTTGATGTGTTTGGGGTTATTCTACCATAATAGACAGTTCAAGTTAAGGGCTGTCCTCTTACATCTGCAGTCACTCACATTGCCAAATTGATTGCCACAATTCAATAGAAAGCCCATTATGTTTTAGGCGCAACTGATGTAAATGGTGGGGTTTATCCTACCCTTAAAAAAGAAGGGGATACAGATAGGTTTGCGTTTATTGGGAAGGCATTCAGTATACATACACCTGCTTTCCCCAGGGTTACTGACACTCACCTACCCTTGCTTATTATGCTATGGCACAAGAATTTGCTCAGAGTAGCCCAGAAGAAGGGGTTAAGGTGTATCAGTATATTCACAACATTCTTGGATGTGACTCACAAGTTGAAGTAGTGGGACGAACCTAAGAAAAAATTACTGTCCATCTCAAGTGATTAGAACCTCAGATCCCAACAGAAAAAATACATCCTCAGAAGCAGAATTTTTAGTATCTAGTGGAAGGGAGGAGCACTGTGGCTTCCCCTAAACACCACTATGGCCCTGGAACAGGCGAAAATACCTGAGACTATGGAGTTACAGCATGCTTTGTGGTTGTTAGTGTTTTGGAGGAAGCACATTCTTGATTTTTCAATCTTTGCCTGGCCTCTCTATGATCTCACCGGGAAAGCAGAGGCATGGGACTGGAGCCCAGTCCATGGGGAAACCTTGAAATTACTAGTCTTTGAGGCTGGTATGTACCAGCCATTAGGGCCTATAGACCCATCTGAGTCTTTGCAGATTGAATGGGGATTTAAAATACGTGGTCTATCAGTACACGTGTTGCAACATGGACCTGAAGGCCCAATGTGACCAACCAGCTTGTTTTCTTGAAGTTTTAAAGATGTAGGAAAATGTAATTCAGCCTGGGAAAAAGCTCTTTTTCTAGATGTTCTCACATTACAGGAAGATGAGCAGCAACCTATCATCTTGCAAGGACCTTTCAAGATATGTGGTACGCATAGATCACTACTGTCACACCCAGGAGGTAGACAAAGGAACCCTTAAAATGTTTCCTATTCAAGATCCTCCTGTGAATTCAATCAATGATGAACCACCACCCTCGTGTATTACCTCTGCTCTCCCTGTACAGCTCAAGTTAGTCAATGTTTTGTTCATTGATGCAGCCACTGAAAGGGAAAGCATAATCTGGAAATATCAGGCAGCTGCCTTACACATGAAAGCCTGACACAGCATAATTACAGGTGGATGAAAGATTGCTCAGGTCTAGGAGGTGATAGCAGGTTGGAGTGTGTTTATTCAGGAAACAGAGACAAAGCAAGCTGCATATATTTGTACTGATTCATACACTGTCTTCAAAGGATGTCCTGAATGGTTAGGGGTTTTAGGAACAAAATCAGTGGGAAGTTAATCGAGTACCAGTTTGACAAATAGAAAAATGACAAGATTTTCAACACTGCCAAGCAGGGAACCTTCTTTGTATTATAGGTAGCTGCGCATCAAGACAATAATAACCCAGCACGCCTCAAGGCAATAATAATGCAGAATGCCTTTTGAACAATCAGGTAGATCCGTTTATGTGAATGGCCCAACTACCTGTTGACAAGGAAGAGGTTCTCCAGGAGCACTTGGTAGAATGGCTACATATTAAAGGGGGTATTCAGGAATTAAAAACCTTTACAGGGAAGTTATTCCTCAGTGATGTCTGGTAACTAGAGAGTGGTGTGAGACTGTTATTTCTGATTTGACCAGTGCTGCATTTGATTGAAAGAGCCTTATCCACTTAGAGATCAGTCGCTGTAGCTATGAAATAATTAAGCATTATGATGTACATAGCAAGTGGATTATATTGGGCCCTTCTGAAATTCTAGGAGAATGCGATGTATATTAGCTGGGTAAGGTAATTTTGGGTCTGGTTCAAGTGGAAGCCATATCTCCTGCAACAGAAGAAAATTCAGTGAAAGGATTAACCAAGTGGTTCAGTTATTTATTGAAGCCACAACTCATCCTATCAGATAATGGTAGCCACTTTACTGCCAAGGAGGCCCAGGAGTGGGTAGAGAAGGAGGGAAGTGAGTGGGTCTTCCACATACTCTACTGTTGTCAAGAGAATAACATTGTTGAACACACCAGTGGAATACTCAAGTGAATACTGAAGCCCTATGAATCAGGGTGGGCCTTAGGTTTATGGGATACAGTTAATCAAGTTAATAACCAATTTGGAGTTAAAGTTTGTGCCTTATTTATGGCTTTATTTGCACACCACCATTCATTGTACCCAGGTCAAGTGAAGACAAAGATCTTAAACTTCCACTTCACTGTGCAGGACAACCTGTCTTAGTGGATATACCCACTGTGGGACAAGTGCCTTTAACCCTCAAAACACTTAGAAACTCCTGGTCTTGGGTAGATACTGATGTCCACGGAAAGGTGTATAAAATCAATACCTGGTGGATCATACTTTCTTTTTGAGACTGGTTCAAAGGAGAATGGAGTTCTTGGTGATGACACCAAGGTGAGTAATGCAGTTGTCACATCAGAAGGATGGGATGGCGTTAAGAGGGATCTAGACAAGCTGGAGAAGTGGACGTGTCTGAAAATCACGAGATTCAACAAGGTTAAGTACAAAGTCTTACACCTGAGTAGGGCGATCCACAGTTTCAATACAGGACAATGTGACTGAGAGCAGCCCTGCAGAGAAGGACTTGGAGATGCCAATAGATAAGAAGCTTGACATGAGCCATGAGCCAACAATGTGCACTCACAGCACAGAAGGCAGACTGTATGATGGGCTGCATCAAAATAAGCATAAAGAGCAGGTTGTGGAAGATGATTCTGCCCCTTTATTCCACTCTTGCGAGACTCCACCTAGAGTACTGTGCCCAGTTCTGGAATCCCCAGTATAAGAAAGATATTAGCCCAGCTGGAACAGGTCAAGAGGAGGGCCATGAAGATGATCAGAGGGCTGGAACAACTCTGCTACTAGGACAGGCTGAGAGAGTTGGGATTGTTTAGCCTAGAGAAGAGAAGGCTCAGAGGAGACTTTATAGTGGCCTTCCAGTGCCTGAAGGGGGCCTACAAGAGAGCTGAGGGGGGACTTTTTACAATCACATGGAGTGATAGAATGACAAGGAAAGGCTATAAATTGAAAGGGAGGAGGTTTAGGTTAGACATTAGGAAGAAATTCTTCAAAATGAGGATGGTGAGACACTGATACAGGTTGCCCAGGGAAGTTGCAGACACTCCCTTCCTGAAAGTGTTCACAGGCAAGTTGGATGGGGTCTTGAGCAGCCTGGTTTAATGGGAGGTGTCCCTGCCTGTGGCAAGGGAGTTGGAAATAGATGATCTTTAAGGTCCCTTCCAACCTCACCTGTTCTATGATTCTGTGATTCTAGGATTCTAGGATTCTACGAACATGGGAATTAAACCTCCTTACTAGAGACAAAATATCTTCCTTTCAATGTTGATTTTTAATCCTTGCTTGGTTAGTAACAGCCTTAATATGGTTTTGTTCTAAATCCTCTTCCTCCTTTCCCCTCCCTTTGTGGAAGAAGGTGAAGATGGAGTAGATACTACAATTCTTCAAACCTTATGTGAGAATTAATCCAGACTTTCACAAGAGTGTGGAGCCATACAGACAAGGGATTGTGTATGGTTCTACCCTAATCCGTGGAAAAAGGCTTGTGATTTTTTGGCACATCCATCAACTTTACTATAAATATGACAGAGAATCAGACAGTCTCCATATAATGTCCATTTTCTTTGTACATGGGATATTGGTAAGACCATTGTTTAATGGGGGGCTGATGAAATCATAGATGATGTATTACAGGAAAACATTTTTAGGCTGTCTGTGAAAAATTTCTCACTCAAAGTCAGCAATATCTATTTGGCTTATTATGATAAACCTGATACCCTTCATCATTTTTGGAAAAGAGATAATAATACTGTTTTTATTCCAAAATTGATCTTTACCTTATGGAAGAGAAAGGTCAAATTTTCTTTTGAAATGTTTACATTTACAAGCAAAACACAGTTACTCTACACTTTTTAGTCCTAAACTTACTCTTCTGAATACATGTGACTTATTTCCCCCTGATCCTCATCTCCTACCCTAGTGATGACCAGAGTGTCATGCGGCCAAGCAGATTTTTGCTACATTTTCCTAGTTTATACAACTCCTTAATAAGATCGGGACAGGGAAATTAAACCATTTTGATATGCAGTGGATGTGGTCAAAATGGACCCATATTTTAAAACCATTCAAGCATATTAAGTCCCCAAAGCAGTCCAAATCAAACTTTGGAAGCGTACTGAAATTTTAAATTGTACCACTGGACCAGCAACCCACCCAGAGACTTGGTTTAAGAACTTTGATAAAAGACATGTATGGGGTTACCCTTCTTAGGAGTTAAAAAATGAAACAACATAATGCAGTGAAACTTATAATTGAGTGAGATTTTATTCAAACATCCCTCATGACATGACACAGACTACTTTTTGTGGAGTTCCACATACCCATTATCTTCTTCAAGACGTTTCGCTTCTCTTTGAACAACCAACATATCTGCTAAACTCTATGAATACATAGATGTGTCAAATTAGTGTCTGTCCAGCACCATTGGGACTGGCCTGGCCTGTTCCCATGGAAAATTTTATTCATATTTCACTCTAGAACAACATGCAAGACTACAATGCAGAGTGATACTGCTTTCATTCTGTCCAAACAAGGGTTTTAATTTTTCCAAATTCAAGGGGTGAAACAAGAGACCTTTTGGACATCTTAATGATCTGTGGGACACCAGACTGATCCTTACAGTATCCAAACCTCTAATTGTTATGCCTGGAAACAAAAAACGTGCTTAAAACTGGAGGCATTTTCCTTCTCTGTTGCACCCCACTAGAAACACCAATCTGTACTATAAAGTTTAATCTGACAGGTCCATGTATTTAACTGGACCAGATATCTATTCAGAGATTTAAACCTACCGGATGAGCAAATTTCCAAGATGGCTTTACAGGATTGCTTAGCTTTGAACATGTTATTACATAAGGAATATATGGAATGTTAAACTTGACAGAAAGAGAATGTTGCATTACCATCCACAACACTAGCATCTCCCTAGAAGAAACTAGGAGAACTATCTAGGAGATAGTTACTTTTGTCTTTAAAGTTTTACAATAGTAACTAATGCAATTTTTGATTTTGAAAACATCAGTGGGTCATCTCCCCAGTCTTAGCAGTATGAGGAATTTTGAGGAACTGTGTAGAAAACAATGAATGGATTTAAGTTTATTATATTTAGAATAGTTTTTTTCCGAAGTGGAAATATGTGAGAAATGACATCTCACTGCAAACAGAACATCTTATGTAAATGACCTTTATGAAAACTAGTTATGAAATATTGTAAGTAAGTTGACTAATAAATTGTTCTATACAAACAGTAGGCATCAACGAGCTGTAAAGTCTGTGTAGCAAAATCAAGACACAGGAGAAAAATGAAATATGATTGGGTCATATACAGGCTTTGACCCTCTAACACCTAAGGCAGTGCAGGTACTATGAAGGTCATGACACACTCCCCTTCCCCTCATAGGATTACATCAAGTGATTAGTTTTAACAATTTGTCTACTTCATTTGTATTTGTAATCTCAATCCAAGGGTGTCCAGCATCATTTGAGTGATGCTTTCAACAAGAAATAAACATTGAACTCCTGTTACGTGCTCTTATTTGTGCATTATGAGTGATTAATGACTGAACTACTCTTCATAGACTTTTAAGATTTCTACCCTTTAAAAAAATGAAACCAAAGAAAATTTAAAAAAACAAACAAAAAAACCCCAACACTCAGAATCTTTTGCAAACCTCATTAAGACCAGACAGATGCCTTAAAAAGGTAGAAAATATATAAACTGTTTCTTTCGTCTATAAGTACAGTTAAATTGGATGAAAGTTCTTTGTCTTACTCTCTCTCTCTCTAACCTCATGCTGCAGGTCATTACAGTAATGATGTCTCACAGCTGGTTCCCTCATTAAGCTTCTTAGTGATTATATCTAACTAGTTCTCTTATGTAAAACCCAAAAGTTACATACGTGATGAAATACGTCTTGATTTATATTCACATACACGTAGAGTTCAAGTATGATACATGTAACTTTATTGAAGATATAGAAGTAGTATCTGAAATGGATCCTACTGACAATTTTAGCAAAGCATACTCAAAAACAAGTTTTGGAATCAAGCAGAAATCCACTTTCCTACTCACTGCATAATAACAGAGGAAACAATATGCTGCACTGGATAGAAAATTAAAAAGAAGATTGCTTCTTCTGGTCTCACCCATGACAACAATACTTAGATGAAAAGTAAAGTACTTAGATGATCAGACTGAACAGTCCCACGTATTCCCATGCTGCATCATAGCTTTATTCAGTGCTAGAAATGTTTTTCTCTTATTAGTGAATTGATCCAAATGTTCTTGGCCATTTCCATCTCAAAATAAACATCAGTCTCCTTGTTTATAGCTTGCTACATTAACATTTGGGACTTTGTGAGCTCCTGAATTCTGGTGTTATGTTTATACCACTCCATCAGAAGAAATTGTCTTCAGTTCAAGAGCTGATGGGATTGATAAAACAGATTTCTTTTCTGCTGTCTAGTCATTATCAGTCCTGAAGCCCAAGTGATTTTCCAGTGCATTTTCTTCTATTTTCTTGAATGACATTTTTCCTTCTTTTTCTTCCCTGTTTTTTCAAAATCATTTTTCATTCTTGAATTGTTATGTTCTATAGGAACTCTACTTCTTTCCTAATTAAGTGTCTACACTTAATGTCTTCTATTAATATTGTGAATAAGTTTACATCCAGTTTTTGCTGTCAAGTGAGTTACTTTCTTCTTCAATATCTCCTAGTCACTGCTGAGCCTACATTCCTTTAACTATCTCAGTAACTCGAATTTGTTTGGTAATGACTAGTCCTAGGTACATCTGTGTGGAAACAGCACCGCATCCATGACTTTGTGATTCAGCAAAACAATCAGAGCAGTTAAGTTCCATGCATTTATTTTGTAATGTAATATGTGCACAGCTTTTCCAACATGTGGCCTATATGCTTACATTTCCTAGGTTTGGTCTCAGGCCAATGGTGATTCTTTGTCTGAAAAGTTTGAGTTGAATCAGTTCAGCTAGTTCTGAGTTATGTACAGAAGAAAAAATACAGTGAATTTTCCATATGTTCCATTTGGGATTATTGCGCTTGACTGACTCCAAATGGCTGAGACTGGAAACATCAAACTTAGCAAGTCTATAATACGAAAGAAAGAGACAAGAAAGGACAGACCATGAAGCCTCAAAGAAACAAGATTTTAAGTTATGAATATTTATGTTTGGCATATTTACAAATGCATAGAGACCATTTTTCATTCTGTTTTTCATGGTGGCCTCAGGCTAACACCTTTTAGTATACTGGATGCACATCAAGTGCCTCTAGGTTCAAATTGCCTTAAAAACTTGAAGTTTTACAGTAATAAGCAACACAGTTTTTCAAGATCTATTCAGCAAAACAGTTTCTCTTACACATTTTGGGCACAAACTTGGCCTTCCTAGGAATATGGAGGCAACTCATCTTCACCAACTTTGTAATTCATCCGTTTAAGACATGCACAAAAGAGTTCCTTTGCAAATTTGCTATAAAACTGATGAACAATAGTTACACTTTGGGTAGTTAGCAATATAGCAATCTTTACTGAAAATAATTGGTATTGACTACTCAAATGTAATATCACATTTTGACTGTTCAGACAGTAACATAAACATGTTTTTAGCTTTATATGTCTGATGTTTCATGCAAACACAGGAAGGCAGACTTACTCTTCCCTTTCCCTTAAATGTTTATGAAGTCAAGAAACTTTCAGGACGATTAAGGAGAGTAAGAAAGAAATTATCTCTAAAACTTGTTTATGCTATTTACAAATTTAAAAGTTAGGCAGTTAAACCTAAGATGACCACCCTGGTTTGGCTTTATAGTCAACATCAAGCAATAATCAGTTTAAGAGAATGATTAATCTCATCGTATGATATATTCTAATATAAGGTGGATATAGCCTTTGGAAAAGGTTTAGTTTCTCTGTGGACAATAAATTTCATAATTATTTTGAAACACGTTTATTCATAACTATGCACTAAAAAAGTTATACAATGTGTATTCACATGCAAAGTAAAGTCAGTAGCTAGTTGACAATTCAAAAGTTCTGTATTTGATATCTAAAGTTAAGTGAGTTGAGTAGTGCTTTTAGTACTTAGTGGCTTCATCGCAGTATAAAGATGAGGCTTGTTTTGTGCTGTGTTCTCTATTGTAAAACAATATGTGATATCATTATTGCAGGGGCAGAAGTATGAATAGGTAAACATGTTAGGTGGAATCTAGTCCTGTAGAGAAGACTATGGCTTAAGTTTATGTTCTCACAGTGATCTTCAAAATGATCTTCAGCTAATTTCAAGTCAGGTCCTGACACCTTTCTCACATCCAATTTTCTACTGCTTCAGGTAGTAGGTTAAACATCATTATAGGTCTTCTGAGACATTTATGCAGAGCTGACTGTATCCACTGAATTACAGCCAAACAATGTTGATGATAACTCTTCACTCTTTGATATACATCTTTTTGTCCCGTATGTCTTTTTGTAATGTTCAAGAGAGGTTAAGTTAAACTCATCTGAGCCTTAACTTGTCTCTAGTATGTCCAGTTCTCATCCCTTATGTTGCACTTCGTTATGAGTAGGATTGTCATAAAGCTGCTTTCTATTAACACTCTTTTAATGTTGAAAGGAGATAAGTTTATGTTTTGGAGGTTTTTTTTACACTGCTATGAGATTTAAGTGATTAACATAACAAAGCTCACAGAAAATCGGAGAAGTTACTTCAGTAACCACGGGGCTACTCCAGTGCAGTGCATGCCCTTCAGCTAGGCTTTCTGCAGAGTTTTAAGTGATTTCTTAAATGACTTTTCCACGGGAGCTGGAGGAGCTGAGCAGATCCCAGACAACTCTGCTGGTTTTAGCCACAGGCAAAGTTGGCAGTTTCCTAAGGCAGGAGATTGCTGGTGGGAATAATATAGTTATGGTACTGTTCTCTGGGTTTTTTTTCTTCAAAATGGATAGACAGGTCTGCTGTTATTGCCCCTGAGGGAGAAGCTATGGGAGAGGTACTACTGCTTCAGAGGAGAAGGTAATTTCAGTCAACAACAGCAATTGCCTGTTTTCCATCAAGCATTCATCCCTTGACAGGGATGAATTTCCATCATTGCAACTGCATCAGAAGCAGCAATTCCCACAACAGAAAGATCCCAACACTACTTACTGACTCCAGAGGTCACACTGTTGAGAGCTCTAATGTTAGCTTTCATACCCATTCCAGGTCTTGTGCTGTAATTCCAGGGAATTATTAAGGGTATTCTATCCAGACTGGACTTTTCTTCCTATCAAATTTCAACTACTTAAAATAGGGATGTTTAATAAAGGAAAGAGAATGAATTTTGAGGCTACCAACTGTTAAGCAATTTAAGTCATAGCTGTACTAACCTTAGCACAAATGAATGTTGGTCTGGGAGCTACACGATCAAATGCAGTTACAGAATAATTTAGACCAATAGAATATTTCAGTAATGAAATAGAAATCCATTCCGGGCACATTTAAAGCTCTCACTTGTCACTTGCTCCTGAGAGTCAGGTTCCATTCAGAAGTGTATGTTCCTGAACAAACTTAGAATAAATTGTCCAAATTCTTATCACTAGCTGGGATTGCCAGCTGATGATTCCGAATTCCAAAATATCTCATAAGTATGTCAGAATATGACCATTTCCAGAAACTTGTACAGCTAACTAGAATATAAATATCCAGACACCAAACAGTCTTTGCTGAGAGTAGCTTATAACCTTCTGGGTCAATGGCTTTTCTCTTACTACACTGTTCTTATTACAAGGCTATTTTTAAGTGACTAATAGCACAGAAAAGGATCAGAGGTCTCAATAATGACCACTCTAGTATCTTCAATTTTATAACGCAAATGATCGAGCAGGGGATTGTGTATTAGAAATTGCATATTTTATTTGAAGACTAACCTATTGCCAAATGGAAGCTTTAGATCAGTTATTTTAGTGCACTCTTTTTCAGTTATTAATAATCTAGGCATGATGACACAACATCTTTAAATACAAGAGCACGAAAAAACTTAAAGGATGTTTATAAACTTGACATAGTATTACCGGTGAAAAGGTGTAAAATATTAATCATGTTACTGTTTTCCACTGTACTTTTTAATTCTGTTACCTCTCTATACATATTTTTTTTTTCTGGGTACAAATTTCAAATCTTTAAGCAGCTGTGGGAGCAGTCATTCCATTTGCCATTGGAGCCCAGACACATAAGCAATTAAAATGATGCCTTCTAATTAGTACTGTGCTCCTTGATAGTCATAGCCACTGAGATTAGGATGATCAGGCTCAAGAACCCATTGACAGTGGATGACAGAAGCAGAGTGAGTGGCTTATTCTTCCCATTTTTTCCTTGCTCCTTGTTGATATTTTATTCTTCCTAGTCTCTACTCAAAAAGGGGATCTCATCTGCATGTGACATATTCTCTTAAATTTTAGGAACAAGACTGGTTCTGGTTCCACCAGGTATCTTTTGTGTTTATTCTACAGCCTTTTTTCTTACTTCCAGATTTTATTATGTAACTTGGTTACTTTTACTATACTTGTATAACTACCCCACAAACTTCTATTTGGCCACTTCATGTTTACATGTTTTTTTAAATATTTATACTTAGCTTTCTTAAAAATTGCTTTTTTTCCTGTGTTATTATGATGTTACATAGCAGTATCACAGGGTTATAAAATCCTTACAAGCAATCCGTGGTTAGACCATTTCAGTATGTTTGTGTTTGCTTTTAATGCAAGCATTAATTATAACTTGTTTAGTATGTTTCTACTTTGTGCGTTCAGCAGAACTGTCCTTGGATAAACCTCCAAAGAAAATTAACCAAAGAAACCCCAATCCTTAGGTCTTGCTGTATTTACACGTTCTACAATGAATGTTCCAGTTTATTCTTCAAGTTATGGGTAAATTTGGGGTAAAAGAAATGTAAAGGGTTGATAGAAAGAGCATTCCTGTAGGAACCCACCCAATATAATCCATTTTGGTGTTAGATCCTTTATTCAACAAGTCTTTCTTAACTCGTAGAAATATTGAGTAAAAAGGTTGAATAAATGAATGATTAGATAAATAAACAGACAGTAAATTCTTCTTCCTTATGAAAAATGGAGTGCACTTCTGAGGTAAACTTCATTTAGTGCAATGAAAGAAGCCTTGTGTTGATGTGTCACTGCTTTCATGACAGAAAACTTCCTAAAGACAGGAGGATTCAAGAGAACAGAGGAGTTAGCTCTATTTCAAAACAAAAGAGTTCAGTGGTTTCAAATTAAATTACTGTGAAAATTTTTGCTCTTCATGGATTTTGGTTATTTTGACCTTTCATTTCATTTCAAGATTAAAAGAGCTGTCAAAACATAAGAAATCATGGTGAGCAGAAATTGTATTTTTTGATCAACTCTAATAAGGCGTTTCATGGGAACATATCACTACAGCTATCTAAACCATCTCAATTACTATTGATTACACTATATCTCTAACAGAATAATGTTACCAACTTGTCTCTGAATCTATTAAAAAAGTGAGAGTTGGAAAATTATGAAAGATGCTTATCATTAGGAGAGTTTCTTCTAGCTGTATCTGTTACCTGTTTAAATACTTCTTACCTTCTTTTGAAATTTTCTTTGCTGTGTCTTGGAGAACTGCATTTCTTTAGAAAAACTTGACTCATGTTTAATACCTTTTTAACTTAATGATAGTGTATGGTAGAGAGTTTCACCAGGCTATTAATCAGTTTAATTTAAAATAGCTTTACATTTGATCATATTCAATCTATTGTCTAAAAAAACCTCTCTTCATGTTTTCAAAGTCATGTGGAAGAATGTTCATGAATACACAATATATTTTTATAAAATATATTGCTCTTGTATACAACTGCTATGGGTATTTTTTTGTTCCTTTCCATGCTAAATTGCCACCATTGGTTCAATATCTCCCAACTAGCTGACATTTTGAGAGTAGGTAACTGAAACATATAGGTTCTAAGGCAGCATTAAATAGAGTGTTTATTTAAACATTCTCTGAAATCTGTTTGTCTGCTTGACCTAACAAGTGACTTAAAAGCAATAAGAAGGCATTTTAACACCATTAGTATCTGGATTCCAGCCAAAGAAAAGCTTCTTACATTATATCCCTCTGGACTGCAGTGATGAAACAGCTTAAAACAAGGTTCGGTATCACTTAATTCATTTTGAATAGTAAAGTTACTCAAATTGCATCACAGAGAGACAAAAATAAGGTTCTGAAGGTTGAAAGACCTGTCCCAAGTTGGAGTTTTCCTAATGTATATAACAGTAGTATTGCTTAGTTTTGGACATCTATAAGAGAATTTAATCCCATGTTGTATGGTGACTTCAAATAAATATGCTTTTGGAATTGTGTTGAAGATAATTTCTTTTTCTCTATCAGTCCAAGACTACTATTTTTCTTTTTTTTTCCTCCTCTCTTGTGTTAATGCCTTTAGCACAATGAAATTAAGCAGTCCAGATTTCTAATGCAAACTGCTCAGGGACAAGATGCTAAGTGATTCTAAGTGTTTTGTTGAGAGCCACTGTTTAAGTAAACATTACAAATTATGGTTATATAGTATATAATGTAGATTGAAGCCCTTGAGCAATGTATTATTCATAAAATACATCACTTTATCAGTTTGATCATGTTTCTTTTCTTTAAAGAAGAAGATGACAAGGATTTTAGCCCTGTTGCTGAAGCAGAATGTTAAATGACAGGAAAGACATCTCCTTGAAAGCTCCATTTTCCTTTTCAGATCGGATCTTTGATTAGCTGGAGAAAACACATGAATTTCTTAAGATATCCTTTCACGTGCTGTAGCAGATCTAGCATACTGGCTATTAGAAAATATATTATATGCTAATTTCAGCAACATGATTCATGGCTGGGGCATTCTATTTCTCTATTCTTTGTTTGTATTAAAAAAAAAGTAAATAAAGAGTAGCGAAGGACAAAGGAATTTCCATGACAATGTGCCTATAAGGAATTATACTACAATATATAAAATAAAGTTAACAAAATAAGCTTGCAGGTTTGGATCTATTGGCATTGGGTTGTAATAGGTTCTACCATCAATCATAACTTCTAACTGCTGGTTAGGTTCTGCTGTGGCTTTTATGCTCAATGTGCAGATTAAAATCATGTAGTTGTGTGTGACAACCACCGTCCTTTTCTCGTACTCTTAAGGGGATATGAATCTTGGAAAGAAGAAAATGCTCACGCAATAAAAAAATGTCATGATATGCAATGATGGAACCATTGGCCTCATGCTTTTGTGTCCATTCCTTGCTGTATTCCTCGATGTTGTATTCCTTGATGTTGTATTCCTTGATGTTGTATTCCTTGATGACAGATGAACGTTAGCACGAATACATTCAATATTTGTTAGACTTACAAAAGAAAGAATGGACAAAAGGGACCAAGGCATTTTGGCAAACTTCCAGATGCTCTAGATGTGCTGTGTTGCGTTATCAGGAACATTTATGGTTGCAACCCATACTCTGCTTCACACATGTTCACACTGAAGAAAAAGTTTTATGGCAAGAAGAAAACATTAAAAAAAGGGAACAAAAAGAATTTTCTTTATTAGTAGTAGTACAGATAATATGATTATGCACAAAACCTTTTTCTTAGTCTAGAACTGCAATAAGTAATTTTCAAACACATTTTTGAAGGATGACTAATGAAATAATGTTCATTATAGACATAATTCTGTTTTCTCTATCTGGGCTTTAAAAATGTTACCTTTTTATATTCCTCCTTTTAATAAAACTTCATTTAAAATTAGGGAAATATTTGCATATTGTCTCTGAGGGTGGTTTTTTATTCCGCAGTTCTATCTTTCCCCTCTTGAACAGGGGAGTCAAAAGGGTGAAGGTAAACTTTTTGCCTGATATTTTTTTTTTCTATTTTTGATATAATCTGCTATCAGTGACTGTTTGTCCCTTGCTGGTTTAGTGGCATTATAAGAAGACTATGAGGCCTCCATATCCTTTCAGGATGAACTGAGAGATTTAGATAAAGTTTATATAATCTAGTACTAGGGCTCTTTAGCAGGTATGACTCAAAGATGGTTTTGGGGCGAGTGTGTATGCATGTACTAATGTGTGAAGGGGAGACAAGAAAGGGCATTGAAATGTTAATACCTCAGTCTTAAATTTCTAAGTCTGAAGAGGGAGGGAGTATGAAACAATCCGTTTGCAATACCTCAAAGGTGTCTCACCATAATGTGACAAGAAAACCTCTGGGGATTTGAAGAAGATAGGTCTCCTCTCACTCTCTTCCATCTTGGCTCAAAAAAGCTGCCTATCAAGTCATATGTAAGATGTGTATCATCTTCAAGAGGGATAACTAAGAAACTTTTCCATTAGACGTTTAATAGATACTCAAATTAGACAATCTCGGTAAATGTGCATCTAGAAATTCCTGGTTTGCATGCACTGTAGACCTTGTTTATAAAACACATAACTTAACCAGCAATAGTTCTTATTAACAAGGCACATCAACTGTAACTGACTTTATAAGTTCCAGCAAATAAATTTATTTCCCTTTGTTGATGTAAAGACCATCAGGAACATGCTTCCTACCAAGAACATACAGTATGACTTTAAAGATCATTCAATATGTTCTGAATTTGTTGCTCATCACAAACCAAGATTAACCTAGAAGTAACATATTATTATTAAGATACGTGAGTAGACCTTGTAAAGTGTGAGAAGCAGGAAACATTTCCAGAAATGGGAGCATTTTCTATATTGAAAAGTCTTACAAAGACACTACAAACTCCATTGTTTCTTTCCTTATTTCTTTTTTCCCCTCATGCACAAACATTTGAGTTGAAAGAGGTCTATGTGATTTTTTCTATTTTTTTTTCCTGTTTATTGGGGGTTTTCTTTAAGGAAAACAAAGCAAAAGAAACCAAAAAGAGAAAAGCCCAAAATACTTCTGAGAATACTTCTTGCATTACCTGTACAGATCTGGTCCATGTGAAGATGATATTGTAATATAGCATATACTACAATCACCACCAATGTGATGACAAAAGAGGTTTGCTTGTCACAGTTTAGTTACTTTAATAAGTTAAAAAATTCTTTTGTAAGAATTACAAGGTAGTTATGTGAGCAAAACGTAACATTTCTGGATGATGTAGCTATTGATTAAGAATTTATAGGAAGTTCCTAAATTGATAAACCTGATTAACTTGAAAAAATTTGGTGAATTTTCATACTTCAGGAGGTGAGAGCACCCAGCTGGCTTTCAGTTTTCACTGACAACATCACACATGACACGTGCTAGCATGTTTTTCCCTTTTTTTGGTCTGCGACCAACCAAATACATATTCCTACTGAAGGCACCCAGAGTTTGCCATTACTGCTGAGTTTCCACAGTGAAATCTGATTGGTTTGGTATGGTAGCTGCATTTCACTGCTCCTCTTTATACATAACACATTCATACTGCTTTCAGAACTAAATGTTAGATAATTCATGTATAGGTCGATTGTGGTATGATCACTTGGACTAAGGTTAGATGACAAGGATGTGTGATGTCTTGGCAGCAGTTTTTTTTTAACCAAGTTTCCTCTTTGGAGTCTTCCTTCTCAGGTGTGAAATGCTGATAGAAAAGACCTAATTTGCATATATGAGAAGAAAGATTCTTCATCTTCTACTTGTTGTCACCAATATGTATTTGAACATATGCACTATTATGTAAATAACTGTATAGCTGTTGGTTGCTGTGGTCTTTTTACCACCCTAAATAAGGACATAGGTGGGGAAAGCATTCATGAATTGTGCAAGTTACCTCCTACCAGACCAGCAAAATTATCTTCTTCACACTAATCATCAATATCATTGACCTTTGTTATAAAACTTAGGTCATTCATATCTATATCCCATTAGAAGAATCATCCCACGACCACCTCTTTGGGTCTATTAAAGTCATGTCAGAAAGAATCATTGACTTCTTGTCAAACACATCCCACCTTCCACATTAATATATCCACAGATGCCTCACTAATCACTCAGCAAACAGTGCATGATATGCACCAGGCAGTGAGAAGTGAGAGAGAGATCTTTGGAGAACCCTGTCCTCCTCCAGTCATGGATTTGACGGTGACAGTGATAAATGAGAGAGGATACACAGTGTGCTTTCTCCCCCTTCATGAGTTGCAGGATTGGGCAGATATTGCTGCTCATTTGCTTTTCCTTTCTCCTCCCTCCTTTGCTTGGGACTACAGGAAGAAACTCACTTATTTGTTTAGAAAAGTGATGAGGTAGTGAATTTTGCTGTTTGATTTTTAAGCTTATGTTTTTTTTTTCCTAAATCCTCTCTTTGTTGTTTTAACTTCTTTTACAGAAACTTAAACCGTACACAATCCTGTAGTGAGTGGAGGTCTTGTCACTACTTCTTTTTAAAATAAAGGTGTATTGAATTTGAAAAAATGCATTTTATTGAAGCCCAAAATCTGAATGCTTCAACAATGTCGTAAAAAATATTGAAATAATGTTGGACTGGATTATTAGATACATAATTTAAAATATGGGCCAGGTATTACTTCACTGGAGAATAATTCAGGAGATCTCAACTCTATTCTTATCCTACTAATTCAATGATGGTTACCAGAGCTACGTGGCTCTCAGACCCTCTGTTCCGTCTTCAGACTATTACTACTGTCTATGTCCTTTACATTTGTCTATTCAAAGCGTAAGCTCTTCAGAGCAGGAACTGCTTTCATCTATGTGCTAGTACAGCATCTGTCACAGCAGAAAGAGAAGAGTCATTACAAGCTACCATACTAGGGAGGAAAAAGGAATAGAAATCAACAATAGGCATCTGATTTTCAGGGGTTCTCAGACTCCATTGCACACTAATATTTCAGAGCACTCTGAGGCTTTGGTAGGGAAGTAAATTAAATTGTATAACCTGTCTCCAAATTTTAGACATATTACTTTGTAAAAACTGACTTTGTATCCATTTTGTGGTAATACCTTGATGGTGAAACGTTGATATTTACACAATCTAAAATAGATGCTTGGAAGATAAATTTAATAGTCTTTGGAAAAACTGATTTAAAATCACTAAATGGGTGCAACTCTCTAACTGCACGTTATAGCCATTATTTTTCTATTATATCCATTAACAAAATCTCAGTGAGGGAAACAGAAAAATATTGGAAAAGGATTGGACATTTCCCAGACAGTATGTAAATAACTGAAGTCACAATATAAAAAACAACTATAACAAAAGTTATTAATCATAATAACAAGAGTAAAAACAGAGAATTTCCTAAGGGATATTAGTTCATAGGCTTCAGGTCTTAAGCTAGTTTCTACCTATAAGGTCTCAAGAAGAAACTTGCCCTTTGGGCAAATTGTTGTACTATTCATCTATTTCTCTGGTGCACCTGATGCCAGTCGTTGTTAAAAGCTCATTCCAGATCTGTTTCTTGTGCTATGGCAATTTTTATGTTTCTGTGAGCTGAAATAAAATTGTCTTTACCTAAAACTAATTTCAAGGTAGAGATACTATCTGTGCCAATATTTTACTGGCAGGGCACTCCATAAACTACTTCTGAACTCGCAGCCAAATGCAGCCCTTTTGAAGATCTGCTGGCTTAGTCTGACAGTTTGGGCAGATGCCTGGTATACTTCAAGGGCGTTTAAGTTCGTGCCAAATTTTCTTCTTTGATTTCCACAGATCTGAATGCACACATCTGGTTGTGGGAGGGGTTATCACACATCTACATCTGCCAAACACGACCATGCTCTAACCCATGCATATTTCTTTAATTCCTGTGTACCTTCTTCTGACAGGCTAATTCCAGCAGTGAGTTATTTCGAAATCATTTAACAGAAAATAGTAGCGAAAGGAAAAAAAAGATAAAAAACAACCCCCCGAAATAGGGTTGAAGAGAAAGAGAGAAAACCTGAGCATGACTGGCTGAATTCCCATTGGACTCTGAGGGGCCCACATGTTGTTTGAAGGCTACTGCCATAAAATCATGCCGAAGAGTTAACATAGAAGGTCAGCTATAAAAAAAAAACAAAAACCAAAAAACAAAGCAAGTGATTTCAGAGTGAAGATTAAATCACAAACATTAAATATAGTTTGACACAGAAGCAAATTTCTGTATGAAAGTAAAAAGGACTAAAATAACATGTAAACAAGAGAAAATGCATAGAACTGGGGAGGAAATGTAGGCAATACAATGAAATAATATTTGTTAGATATTAACCAACACTTCCCAAGGAGTAGCTTTGTCAGTGTATTCTTTCCCCTTTCTTAATAGCACAAAAACACAGGACCTGGTTGTGCGTTGTTGTTTTTTTTTTGTTCAGTAATAGTAGAAACTGACCTGTATTTCAAAAGTTTGTTTTATTTTAAGTGTTTTACATTTCAGAGGTATTTGGTGTGTAAATTTTGACTTGTTTTTGCTGTAATTAGACTTGTGGGACACATGGTACACTTGTTTTCCTTGGACTGAACCTTAAAGCACAGCTTTAAGGAATCCCTGGAAGAAAGTATCACAATTCTGAGACTCTCACGGGATAAAAAGTGTAAATAGGAGGAGATTTCAGAGCCATTGGAGCATTGAATGGTGCAGTGTTACTCACCATGCTCCCAAATTTGCCCAAACACGTAATTATACAAACATGCATATTCTGGCTGACGAAACTTCCAGTACTACACAAGCACAATTACAAATCAGTTTTAGAGAAAAAGCTGAATTATTAATGTCATGATCACTGTCTGTCTTTGACTGATGCCGGTTTTTAGTTGTTGATTGTAATGTTCAATGTACCTTACACTATGATACATGGAGGATAGTAACAAAAGCAATGCATTGCAAAGCAAAACGTTGAGTTAATTTATTTCAGTAGCAGTCAGACTAGACTTTCTTCTTTTTTTGTGGCAGAGCTGAAAACCAGAAGGATAAATTCTGATTTATCTAGGGTCTTTCTGACTTATAAAAAGAGGAAACGAGGAGGAAAATCTTCTTAAGCACCTGAAATATGGTCAAGACCCCACTGGGATCAACTGGTGAACCCTGATCTTGATAAACAAACAAATGTATGTCTTGATACATACATATATAAATATATATGTGGTGATAGTTGTTGATTTACATATCCCCTAAATCTGATTGTAGAGTGTAATATTATAAAGGACATAAAACAGGTTTAAAAGATGAGTAATAGAATATTACACAACTAATTGGAAGTTAGGTCAGTAGGCATTATCCAGAAGGATATTTATCATCGCTTTCCATTTCTAAGCACCTCTGCCAACTGGTAAACCAGAAGATATGAACATTTGGACTCTGTTCTTCCCACTGATGTTCAAAAAGTAGTTAATCTTGCCTGAATTATGTTCAAGAGTTGGTTCACATCTCTAAATCCTAAACTGAGAGAAGTGTTTCCTTTCATCCCACAATGAGCACCTTACCTGCATTTCAGTAGCAGAGCTGAGCTTTCTTAGATTTTCAATTGCTTTAATGGTTCCATGCTGGGCTTCCCTGAATTCCTTTACCATGCAACTAAGCCTCTGCCTATGATATTGCTAGGCAACGTAGATTTGTAGGCAGAACCCCTAAAAGATGAGCCTTCTGTCATATTTTATAATGATGAGTGTTGAAATTCCCATATCCACCTAGAGAGCTTTATGTATTAAAATAGGAGTGATAACTGTTGCATACATGTCTAGTTGATTGACAGAAAAAATTGCCTGAAATACAGATATTAGCAAAGCAAGAATCTCAAAACATAAATATCGAAATATTGTGCATAATAATGTGAATAAAGAAAGTCAAAGGTCAGATCTGCACCTTATATAAACTGGCACGTATCCCCAACTGTTTTGCAACAACTGCAGAACATTTCTCTAAATTTGATGATTATAAAGTTTGTTTCACAGAATACTCTGTAAAGTTTATGAATGAGAAAAACTATTAAAAATATGGATCATTCCTCTCCATATTTTCATTTAGTGTGGATTGTCAATCTGTCACCAAAAAAAAAGGAAAGATTTTTAAAATAAAGTACTACATCATGAATAGCCACACCTTAGGACACTATCTACATCTTAAACTTGGAGAAGTTAAAAAGGAAAATCTGTGACCTGGGTTATGTCATGAGCTGCTGTTAAAATTAACGAGCACTCAAAATATCTTCAGTGTTTTTTCATTTCTTTTCCTTTCCACCTTTGACAACTTTTTATCTTATAATAAAAGTTGTCAGTTATACAAAATGGATTCTTTTTCTTATAAGTGACTTCCCCACGTAGGCTCCATTTTTGGCAAGGTAAGGAGAGTGATTCAAAACAAAGAAATGAAAACAATATTCTTTCTGAATGTGAGCTTTATGTATGTTGTATCACGGTGGTTTGAATCAACATAGTGATCTTCCAAGCTGCCTCGTGCTTTAATGAATCAATACAAAGCTTCATCTGACAGTAATTACAATGCACTGGCTCACCTATAGGAACTCTGCCGTTCACTGATGCTTCTTTCAGAGCATCTGGATACCCTTGCTGCCATTGTTAGCACTTTATGAGGACCTGACTATGTCAAAATGAATGTTATATTGTAATTTCTTACTGACAGATTTACAGTAACTGATAAAGCACTCAAGTGCACTCAACTGAGAACCTTCAACCAATTTGGTTCATTGTTATATTCAGACTAACTAGTTCAAGAAGAGTTTAAATGTAGTTGTGTCTACTTAATATCATACAGTATTACGATTAAATCCATCTACCACAGATTCAGTCTGTACCCATCACTGCAACAGTGAGGTTGTTTCCACCTAAGAAGAAAGGGTGGAGGGGACCTTTATTTCTGTCATAAGCATTCAGGCTGCAATAGATATGTTGGTCAAAATGGTATTAATTGTAACAGTTACTGATTTTTTTATATCAGTTATATGTTATATTGTATTGCAATTTCTATTCTATTCTATTCTATTCTATTCTATTCTATTCTATTCTATTCTATTCTATGTTATGTTATGTTTTATATCATATCATATCATATCATATCATATCATATGGAAAATAAAAATTAAAATAAATAATAGAAAAATAAGAATATACTACAGTCACATTGCGGATTTAGACTGTGAGCTAAGATATTATTATTTTTATTATCTTAATCCATCTAGAAATATTTAAGGACCTACTGGATGAAAACTTTGGCCTAGAATTCACTAATTTTTTTTTTTTTTTTTTTGCATTTCACCAAGATTTGTAACATTGATGTTCACTGAAAGTGGGCTTGGGTTGCTTTTTTTTTAACATTTTGCACAAACGTATATTCAGGATTAATTATTACTTTTCTTGACTTAAAGAGAATCCTATAATTTTTCAGAACACAGACAGAACTCTATTCTTTTTCTATTCTATTTCTTTTTCAAACTTGACTATCCGACAGGTGATAATTTAGATAGTTCTATAATTCCAGTAATTAAACTTCTGGTTCATCCAGAAGAATAATTCAGAGAATAAGGGAAATGTTTGGGTTGGAAAATACCTTTAAAACCATTGTCCTTCAGAAATTCTCTGCAAAACTGAATGGATCTTGATCTACAGACATAAATAATAATAAAGTTGTTTATATGGCAATTTCACAATATTTTACAGAATTTTTAAAACTAGTAAAACATACCACTAATTGCATTGTGTGCATATCAGGTAGGCTTTTATAGCAAGGGTGTAATTATGTGTTCTATTTCAGGAAACTCAGAAAAACAAAACATATACAAAAAATTCCTCTTATCTACTTCTCAAGCCATCTGAAATTTCATCATGTATAAAGAGAAAACATGATTTTTTTATTGAAAACAAAAGTTTACAGGCTTAACACAACGCAGTTTGTTTGATAAATAGTACAAGCACAGGGAGCAGGAAGATAAAGAGGTGACACCATAAAAATATATGTATAAAGATACCTACATTGCGCAGATGACACTGTTTGGGGATAAATGATATACTTAAAGGACAAAGATTAAAATGTGAGATTTGCTGTGGAGCATAGCAAATAGAGGAAGTATAAAAGGCTTGAAATTATTCTCCTCATAGAAAAATGTTACAGAGTTCAACAGTGAACAAGAACTTTTCTACGCAAATCATATTCTGACTTTTTATAATAGAACTATAACAATGAGTAAAATAAAATAATTAATTAATATGTAGATTTGAAAAAATGCAAAAAGGATATCAATGCATACCAAGACCCCAATTTAATGGACTGCTTAAGCATTTGCTTAAATTTAGGTGAATGATGAAATTTCACCGTTGTCGTTGTTGATAGTTGCACACACACAATGCTTTCATGCACTGGAGTTTCAACGCAGGAGGATTTAACTGAAACTGAAAATTACTCTAATGTTTTCTGAAATTTGATTTTTTCATTTCTATTGAATTCTATACAGTATTTCCATAGGAATAAAGAGAGTTTTTAGTTTAATTTTCATCCCAGGCCATCCATCCTTCAGAGATGATGTCACTGAGAGCAAACAGGGTATAACAGACAAAACACAGCTAATGTGCATATTCCAAGGCATTAAAAACATTGTCTGCAAATAACACATCAGCTATTTCTCTGTGTACAGCTATATATCTGGCCAGTATGTGTACTATGTAAGATACACACTGCTACCTTCAATTTGCTCTTTCTTTTTTCTTGTTCATAAGGTTGTCTCCCAGATCACTGTAATCCCCCATCTTTATTAGTGGTAAATATTAGAGATGCGTAATCTTCGCTTTATGGACCGCACATGACTTCATTAAAAATATTTTTGAAGGGTGAATGAAGTAAAGACCAGAAACATGAATGGAACATAGTAAAAAGTGTTCTGCAGGATTTTGGCATGCAATACCTATGAGCTGCAGCTAAAACAAAGTTTTGCGTGACACATGCTGTGAAGAGCTTTATCTTTCCACTTATTCCAAACTTGCACACAATTTTTCATGTATGTTTATTAATATTCTTATTTTTTTAATGTTTAGTTGAGAAGGAATGAATAGAAGTGAAGGGACAGAACTATAGAGGTTACATCCCTGGGGAGGAGAAGTACAGCTGGTGAAAGAAATTATTTCCTTCAGGAACAGCTGTGAAAGCCTCATGTGCCAGTAGCTGCATGCGAACCCTTTATTTTTTTAGTAAAAAACCTGACAGGAAAGCACAGCACAGGAGAGAGTATTTATATGCAACCAAATGCATCCATTTTGCATTAAAAATCCTTGTTAAGCAGGTTTGTGTGTTCCTGTCTGCTGTCACTCAGGATTCTGTGCACTATCAATCAGCCATGATCACCTGTTTTCCCCTACTCGAGTTTGGGTATACGGTGCATAATTGCCAGATCAAGGCAGTTTCATGCCCCTCAAAATCGCCATAAGTTAATATGTTTGTCAAGCTGTCCACTATTCTACTTTTTCACAAATTTGGAGCACTGAAAAACGGTGTTTCTTTTTTTTTTCCCTTTTTTTTTTTTCCCTCTGCTTTGATCTCCTCTTAAAAACTCAGCAGTAGATGTGCAGATCACATGCAACACCTTCCACACAGCAAGTATTCCAACCCTTCCAAAACCTCCGTTCTGGACCAGTTCACCTTTACCTGTCTTTGAACATATGCAGAAACCGCCCCAAAAACGAGTTTGAGCTCTGTCTATGGTAACTCTGGCTATGATCTTTAGAAAGTACCTTAGATTCAACCACCAATTATCTTCTCTCTTTTGTAAGATGAGGTGAATATCTCTTAGTTTTTATAAAATACAGAAAAAAAATAGAGACAGTGCGCAAATGGTAAAGAAATGCAATCTCAAGCTTACACAATGGGTGTCAGTAGGAGTTTTGCCATCAAATTCAATGGGAGCAGGGTCAGGACTGGGTATAATTGAGAGAAGTTGTTAATATACATCACTTACTGCCTGCCTGCAGTTCTTGTCTAGCTAATAAAGTCAGTCACTGACATAACAATATAGAGTGCAGGGGTAGGTGACACACTCTACTGTGTGGTTATGAGGTCTTTTATAGCACACCTTTCTCTTCTGTACATAGTGGAAGGTATATAAATATACTCCATATGCTTTATACTACTATATTGAGTAATCTTTTGAATGTATGCTTTGGCAGCTTAATATTTCTCAAGTAAAACTGACTATGTGACATCCAAAACGTATTATCAGCTTCTGTACATTTATGAAAATACCAGAATAGTCTAACACCCATAGATGTCAGTTATACCTAACTGGCTTTTGGAAAACATTAATAGACCCACTTAGCTTAGTAAGAACTGTTGGCTTGTTTGTTTGTTTACATATATTTCTTTGTTATCAAAGGTTTATATTAGTGACATTGCAAACATCACATTATGAGAAAAATCGTATACAATCAGCATTTAAGGGCAATTGCATTATTAGCGGGGAATGTGACTGTTAGCTGAATAAAAAGTGGCTGCAGAAGAAGTAGCTCCTAATCACACACCCTTTCCTTGTCTCTCAACAGTTTCTATCTTATTTAAGATAATACCCATAAAAGATGCTTAGTTATGCTGCAAACCACATTTTCAATGTGGTCAGGTAAGACTCAAGGCACAAGATCAGGCAAGGTGACACATACTCATGAGTAAGAGAATATGGCATATTATGGAATAAAATGCTGTATTTTGACAAACTTTGATGTTAAGAAAGATGCAGTGGTTAGGAAGTTCAGAAGAAACTTCTTAAGGTGCAAAATGTTTACTATCCTTGATTAATTAAATTATTGAGCTATAAGCAAGAGTAAAGAAGCTTTATATCTTCATATACGGTGGTGGGTAGACAAAGATGGAAAGACTGAATTTGTATTTGATGTTGATCATTGTAAGAGGGCAGTGAAGAAGAGGAAAGCTGATAACTTTTGAAATTATTTGAGAGTTGGAGAAAAATGTTAAATTTTAAGAGATTGATCTGTTTATTTTATCAGAAAGAATATGAAGGACTCCTTCCACTTAAACTTTTTAGAAGCTTAAGAAAGGAAAAACTCCTGATGAGAAACCACTTCCTTATCTTCCAGAGAAACACAGATATAATGTCCAAACCACTGTATACATATTCATGATAATTCGGAGAATGGACTGGGCTGTGGGTGTTTGTTGTTGGTTGTTTGTTGTTTGGTTTTTTCAAGAACTAGTTTACCAGGAAAATTTAACTGTGAGGATATTGTTGATTTCCCTGTCTTCAGGAACATTAGCTCAGTACCAGATTCCTTTCTAAGCAAAAGTTTTACAAAGCACAAATAATTAGAATCAATGAACAGTAACTACTAGTTTTTAAAAATTTTACTGATTTCAGTTTATTTATTTCAGAGTAAAGAAGATATATTTCTATACCAAAAATCCCATCGTGAGCACAGAACGGGACACACGTTTCAGCTACCTCTGGATCCCTAATTAAAATTCAATATGTGTTATCCATTCTTAAAATGATAAGAACCAGATAAAAAAATGAAAGGTCTTTCAAAGTATCAGGTTATCATTTTAAATACATATACCTCTAATTATTTTTTTAATTTCTTTTTTTTTTTTTTAAATAACAACAAATATCAAAAACCAAAACATAAAAAATCCTCAAAAGGTTTAAATGGTTTTGAAATGTAAACATAGTTCAGGTTTTATTTTCTACTTTAGGAGGAAAAGTACTATAACTCTATTTTGTGAACGTTTTATTTCCCCCTCAGTTTTAAACTTCTGTTGATGGACACATCCTTTTATAACTCACACTATGTCTGGCTGAAGTTGTCACTTTACATTGAATTGTAAGTTGACAAGAAAGTCCTAGCCAAATGCAACACTTTAACAAGACGACACATGAGACAATGGAATCTGAAATGACATGGTTTTGTGTTTTTCCTTTCACCTTTTTTGTCTTTCTTGACACACAGTATTTTCCTGAAGAAAGAGGGAAAAGAAGAAATTAAAAGTATGGGTTTACTCGCACTCTCCATTGACAATGACAAGATCCGTCCACATGCCTTAAGCTATGCCCCCAACCTCTAAATGTCAAGATTAAGGTGGAGTAAAGTTAGGCCAAAATAGCATAAGAGAGTAATAGAGAGATAAGAAGATTTTTTTTTGAAAGCATTTTTATGGTTTTGTCATTATTCTCCAAGAAAAGGAATCCTAAAAAATAAACAGATAAAATTGTTTAGCTGAAAAATGTATTCCGTTTTGTTGCTTTTCTTCTTACCTGTAACTGCTTTTAGCTAGTACTTAGTTTCAATCTCATGAGCTCAATGTCTGAAACCAGTCATGGTAAGGTGTCCACAGCTTCCCTAGATGTCTGTACATCTGCGGCTATTTGCAGACAAGATGTGATTCTCTTCATACAGGAAAGCATGAAGAGGTAGAAACAGCACAAATACTGAGCTGATGGATTATGACCTAGAGACAGAGAGCCTAGAGACAGAATTCCTCCACCTCATTTAGTTTTCATAGAAAAAGTATAGCATTCTTTCTGTTTTGGAACACCTTCTGCCAATGCAGTTAAGTTGTGGCCTTTGAGGAATTACTTTAAGATACGTTAGCAAGAGAGGCAAGTTACCCAGATCAGCTGACATTACACCGTGCTTTGGCATCTGGTGACACAGAAATACCTGAGTTAACCAGAAAAAAAAGTAAGTTACTAACTCCAAACCCTGTCAGACACACCAAAAAAAGTCCTAACCTCTATCATTACTTTGAGTCCTGAATACTTTCAGTGTGGTTTACCACAAAATTCAGCAAATCATCCCACTAAACTGGATATCAGGAAGCAACTTCACCATTCATCATGTTATCTGCCTCTATATTCTACTCATCAATCACTTCCAAATCCTCAGTAATTTAACTCTTAAAGTCTACAGCACCATCATGTAGGACTTTATTATTTATTATTTTTCAATAGGAAAAAGGAGGAGAAAGAAGTTAAATAATTCGTGGAGGTATCATCAAAAACTGCTTGTCAAAATGTACCGGGCCCCTCTGATGTTTAATGAGGAATAGTTAGTTTCAGGATAAATACAAAATATTGTTTCCAGTGCCCACTGAGCAGGAGTAGATATATGCAAATGAAAGTCTGGGAGAATGCATGGCGCCTGAGCTTCTGTGCGCTCTCTTTTTGTCTGAAGTACTTCATTTGTGAAACATGTTTTCTCCAGGGAGGGAGTACAACAAGATGCAATTCAGATTTTTCCTAAATTAAATTAAATGCAATGGCCATATAGTCCCCAGGGGAGAGGGTATAGGAATAAGCACACTTCACATCCTGATAGGATGATGACTTATTTTGAAAGCAAGTAACTTTTGAGCAAACTTGAACTGTTTATGACAGGCGGTGGAATGAATTAATATGAACATTTAATAAGCTATATTATTACTATCCTACTCTGAAAATCTAAGATTTTCTGAAGCAGTTAGGACAAGTTTGAAATGTAGAAATGATTGCTAGAAAATGGAATTTACATTTCTTTGATATTTTCTAGCGTTTATTGATTTAAACTTTTCCTCATATCTCTGAGACAGTTGGGATGACTAAAACTACTTAGTTATTACAGTTGCAACTTTTAAGAAAGGTATTCATCCTGTAGCTTCTTAATGTTAGGGCTCACAGACTGGAACATGTTATGCAAAACCACTATGTCGTAGTCTTTTAAATCATATTCCTCACTTATGAAAAATACTAAAGCACAAGCTAATGGAAATGGCCTCAAGTTCCTTGGAATAATGATTAAAGATTTTTTAGTTTATTTTCTTCTTTGCTATGTTATAGAGAGATACAAAGGATTTTCCCGAATGCTCTACATGATAAGAAAAAGTCAATCAAAAATACAGGAAACCAGAAGCATGAAGGTAAGTAACATCGATGAAATATGAAAGAGCATTCCATGGTGTTAAGGGATCCAGGAAGTATCATTCATGCAAATCGTACTGGATTAAATCTAATTTGCAACATAACAAATAATGCTTCTGATTATTCTGTAAAATGCCCAGTACTGCTTGAAAATCCCTGTTTTCCCTTTAAAATTAATGAATAGCATTACCTGATCCGAAATACGGGGTCATTAAGGAGACGCACAGTTAACCAGTAATAAACAAGGAAAGCAGCAGAGTGCATTTCTGGGACCATTTTCTCTTCATCATAAAGGCTTTGTCACTGAGAACATGTGATTCATGAACCATTTCTATTTGTGATCCAAGGAAGTCTTGTTCTGATGAAACTCTTTCCAGTCCTGATGCTCTCTTGTGCTTATAGTAATCAAATCCCAATTGAAAATTAATGTCATAAAAGATTGTGGGTAAACAATGTAATAACTCACATGAAGCCAGAGCACCACTAAGAAATATCTGTAGAAGTATCCCTAGAAGTATAAGTATCTATAGAAGTCTCTACTGCACGTTATTGTGTGATCACATTTGTAATAATCTCTGCTTCATCAAAAGAGACGAGTTACAACATTGTTCTAAAAATGATATCAACAAAATTAAACCAGAAAGAATTTAAAGAGAAAAAAATCAAGAATGTCAAAACCTCACAAACAAATTATTTATACCTTTTTTTTTTCAGTTGTCAGCATCTTTTTGAGCAACCAGTGCAACTTTGGGGAATAAAAGAGTTTTGTAAGCCATATCTTACTATAGATTTCATTATGGATTTAAGTGTATAAATTAACATAAAGTTCCAGAGCTGGAGTTGTACGGATAAATAATCACTAACATAATATAATATATTCTCTGAGAAAATATGAATACCAAAACTGTATGAAATCTCCAGTGTTCCATAAAAACATCCTTTTAGGGGTCCTGTTAGATTTTAAATGCTCAAAAAAGGTCCATAATATACAGATACGATAAAAATCCTCATTATTTAATACTCCAAAATGGCTCAATGAGTTAAATTGTCTTGTCATCATATATTTAAAATATACAAACTAAACAATGGATATGATAAAATAGAAAGATATGTCCTGCTTTCAAGAAACATGTGATTAACAGAGAAAAGGCTGTGTGATATATTGTTGAGAACATTAAAAGAATTTGAACAAATTTTATGAATATATGGATAATATATTTGTTTTCATAAAGACTTTTTAGATAATAATATCCTTCAGCAATGACAAAATGATTGCAGCTGATCTAGGGTATATTTTTCTTTATGTGCTTTATATCCATGAAGCAATAAAAAAAAATAAATCTCAAAAAAGCAAGAGAAAAAGAGAGGGACAGAGAGACTAGGGGTTCAGTGGCAATCTGGTTTTCGCAAAATAAATTTATTTTGCTGGTTTTAAGCCAAAAAATATTTTATTTACTGTGTAAATAGAGAAACAATTATTTGCGGCTCTGTTACAGGGTCTCGTTTTAAAAGTTAACTTGTGTCAGTACTTGAAATAAAGACAAGTGAAGCCCCAACTGGCACTTGGTGAAGAGTCAAGTCAAGGGCTGAGGCAGCCGTGGAACATCCTGTGAGAAAGAAATTTAATTTGTCTTTATACATGTGGTTAAGATTTTTCATCTGATGTTGAATAACCCCCTATAGTATCATTATTTCATTAGCCAATGTGTTTGCTATTAATACGCACTATGCATCATGTTACATAATAACAGAAAAATTGGAGCATTAATGAACATATCATATTAGATGTACTCCATCCTCTCTATAGCATGTTTTTGTCCAGTAGGTGCAGATAGACCAGATGTAGGAACGATATCTCAAAGGAAATAGAAGTGGTTTCTGACATTTTAAATTAATTTGCCATGAAATGGAGCAGGAGAAAGCAAAGGATGGAGAGGAAGAAAACATATGAAGCCGTTTCACTTAAATCCACAAATATGTGATGTGGTGTAGTGGCATTCTTACATGTAAAACAGAATCAAAAACTAGGAACAAAAGGCAAAGAAAAGGTGAATTTTGTGACTTTACCTCAGTCCAGCACTAGCAGACAAAGAAAAGACTCTTGTCTGTATGGTAGTATTTTTCTGATTTTGAGCCAGAATAAAAAAAACAAACAACAAATTGAGAAGATTTAACTCTAACTTATGTGTTGTCCAGATACACAAAGTAACTCATATCTTAGTCTTCACCTCCCTTTAAAAAAAGAGTGATGTACTATTGAAATGGCTGCACATTGTCTGATGAAAGGGTAAAACAGGAGTGAAATTACTGTGAGTCTAGATGGAGAAAAGTAAAGAACCATGCTTGCAACATAATATTTCTCTCTATCTTTCCTCTGTCAAATGCAGCCACACCAGGGTAGCCCAAATTTGGCCCTCTGTGTTCGAAAAGCTCTTGGAAGTTGAAAGATACTTTGTAAGTGCTAAATATTGTTATCAAAATTAATTGATAGTGCGACTGTTCTGTGCAGCTGCCTGCTAGCTTAGATTGAGTTATACTGCAGGATATTGTTTGTGTTGCACTGAAGAGGGCTGTAGTAATACTGTATGACTGCCTCTCCCCTGGGAACCCTCCTGAATGTGAGATGTGCATCTGATGACAGTATCCCAGTGAGTAACGATATAAATGCATAAATAAATTCAATAGGAATGAGGGAGGAGATTTCAGAACATCATAAATACCACTCTTCAGTTTGGATAAAAATTGTCTTTTGTCTTAATGTTGGAGGTAATGCGTGGTCCAAGGTTGACTCCAAAGTGGAAAAGAAGCCTTAGCTGAACCCTTATGCCCATTCTGAGATTGGTTTCAGACTTAAATAACTCTGATCTACTGTCCAGGGTCTCTTTTGATTTTCTTTGTCTATCGGCTGAAATTGCAGCCAATTCCCCTTTTCAAGGCATCTAACAGAGATATTTAATTCAGAACCTCATTGACCTGGACCTCCATTGCAGTCAGTGAAGAGAGAGGGTGGCAGGAGAGAGGAAAATTCAGATGATTTAAGATGATTACTAAGTGGAGTATGTCTTCTACTATTGACTAGAGGAGCCTGCAGATGTTGAGCATAAGTGTCTCAGTGAAAGGATGTCCCTGGACTGGTGTAGTTTGTCTCTCCACAGGAGAAGTCTGATCTAAAAAGGGACACGGTGGGGAGTACTGTCCTTGCTACTCTCTTTTCCCGCACTTAACTTTTCCATTTTTTAATTTTACTCTTTCTTTAAGTGTGAATTCCTCGAATCTTTTATTTGTTGCTCCTGATTTCCAGTGCTAAGTCTCCCATGCAAACAACTCTGCTAGAATGCAGATGTCTCATTTTGCATAGCAGACTTAAAACACAGCTCTCACCAGTCCATGTTATGCTAACTTATCATTGAAACATTCAGACCCGAACCCCTGGAATTTTCCATCTGCTTTTCATCTGCTGAGCTGATGCTAGAAGGGCAACCGCTGCGAGAAACCCTGCAGGGCAGGTTTTACCAGTGGGTGTAATTGAGAAACAGTAGCTAACACTCTCGGATACAGGGCAAGGGGATGGTTAATAAAAGAAAATATAGATCAAAAAGATATAAACACATATCACAGCATGATCCAAATCAGTGTTGTTGTTGTTAGGTTGTGGGTTTGTTTTGTTTAGGATTTTTTTTTGATATACACTTGCACATTCTCAAGACCATGTGTGTTATTGTGTCTCGTTGGAGAAGTAAGAAATCTAAGATTCATGGAACACCATCGGCATTTAAATGAATAGAAAGTTCTTATTGAGATTCTGAACAGAGAGGAGGGAAAACTGAGATCCACATCCCAGCCAACGGTGTCACCCAGATCTTGAGCAAATCAAGTGAAAAAAATAGCTGGGTATTTTAAGTGTTTGACACAACATGCCTTTAATGTCCCAAGTATACAAATCTAAGCCTGCAGTCTTCTGGGAACTGATAAGGACTCTGAGGCCTTCTTTCAGCCTTGCAAAATAAATGTAGCTGTAGCAGGTAAGCTACCTGCTAGAAAAGTTGGAGCATTATGTACTAACCTCTGCATTAGGGGACGAGCAGCACTAAGATCTTGAGCTCAGTGGCACCTGTACTGTCTCTAACGGAGCAGAGAAAAAGTCTGCAATAAGCACTGACCAGGAGGTTGCATTTTCTTGTAAGAAACATTGAGAAAGGCAGTGATCAAACTGTGTCTTAAAAGATCTTTAATTTCCCTCCTCGGTATGTTTTTTTGTTTCATAGAAAAGAAAAATATGAATATGAATATGAAGATGAAACCAAGACAAATGCACAGAAAAACATATGCACATGCACATGCACATATATACAGACACAGAGAAAGCATTAGATAAAATGACCAAGGCAAATCAAGGAAAATAATTATTGCAGCTGATGGAGCAGAAACCCCATTATGGCTAGATGTTAGTGCACAATGTACAGTCCTGGAGGCTGAGAGCTAAATGCATTTTTCAGCATTTTTAGCACAATTTATTAAATTAAGTTTTAAAATGAATCACATCTCTTCCCCACTCCTTTTTTCCCCTCCTCCTTGCTCTCCATTTAGGGCTTGTTTTAGTTTAGAGTCAGAGTTTATCACTGTTAAAATTTAGTTTACGTCCTCTAATTTTCAGACCTGATGCTGGAATGTGAAATTTTCCTTAGCTTTATACTGGAGATATCATTCATACAGATATTAATCCCTAGAACAGGATGTGAGGTGGGGACAAAGAAACACCTAGAATGCCTTTTTCTGCCTCTTTATGAAAGCCAGAGGTGCCTTAACCTGGAACCAAATCAAAATTTCAAGGCACAGCAATGTGTCTTCATGAATTGGTGGTATAATTGAAGCAGGTCAAATATCCATAAGTGAAATATCGTCCTGAAGTTGAAATTTAAGGGGGAAAATGGTAAATAAACTTGTTAAGTCCTGTATGCATATTGCTGGCATTCCTGTTTTCCCAGGAGGAATTTCCAGCACTGGAGCAGCTAGATTTTTACCTCTTAGACTTATATTCATACTGGTTTTGGAGGCAGTCTGAAATAAATTTGGTAAGGCCTTTTCTCAGATGTAATCCTTTGACCATGCATTTTGCTAATCCTCAGAGTCTTCAGAAACTGTGTCTGTAGAGAAATTATGCTGCAGGTATCTTTCAAATAGGGAAAAACTGTTCAAAATCATGTAGCATATGGCACACATTTTTAGGATAAATTTTACTTGAGTTTCATCTTTCTTTTTTTGAACTTAATGTAAGCTAAAAAACAATTTTAATTCCTATGAGATCTGAATCTCATGCCTTCTGAATCTTAACTCACTTGAATCATTCTCTTTTTAGTTTCTCTCCATTGATGCTGGCTCTATACTCGCAAAAATGCATTCAGTTTCAGAGTCAGTCTCATAGAAATAAGAAAAGCAGTTCTTTTTTGTTCAAGAAAACAATAGGCAGAAGTGAAGTAACAAACATCACAAACAGTGGCAACTGCAAAATAGGAAATGGAAGCCATAATACCTAGCACAGAGAAACTTGTAGATAGGCAGGACCACAGGGCTTGAAGAGATGCCCAGTTTCTTGTCTTTTCTAGCAATTCTGCAATATTTGGGTACTGCAGAATGACCCAAAGGCTCAAGAAATGATGATGAGAAAATAATGTCTGCTTTGGGTTGCTGAGAAGGAATTGCAAAAAAAGGAAATGGGGAAAAAGGCAAAGCCAGGAATATCCAGCAATGCATTCTTCTGTCTATAAAGTATGAGAAACAAATTGAGGATGTAGTTACCAATGTGGATTTTACCACTGTGTCTATTCAGGTATGCATGACATGAGTAGCTCTGAATATAACCTGGTTTAAGAGTAATTTAATTAATAACACTCAAACTATAAGCTTTCATTTATAGTAAGATGCTCTGGGGCTTATTTCTTTACATCACTGCTGGAATACAAAGGAGACTTAAAACTAGTGTAAATTACCTTTGCATGTAAAGTATAGAGAGTTACATGTATGGGAGTTTCTTGTAGATGCAAGTACATATATTTGTGTGTACATGTGGAGGGGGATGGAGTGTGTGAAGGGGTGTACATAGGAAGAATAGCTATTCTACAAAGAGATTTTTAAAGTTCTTTTTTCCTGTTGTTTTTTTTTTCCCACCTTTGTATAAAAATGAGCATGGCAAGATTATCTTTTGTAGTTATTAGCAAAGACCTATTTATACAGACGCCTTTCTTAATTATGAATGCAATCGTCATCCCACAGATAAATGTTGAGTCATAAAGGCACATGTTGATTTAATATCTGAGAATGAGACTTTTGAGCCAGAGGAATGAATCATATTAGAAATGCTGGGTTAGAAATGGTTAGACTTTGAAACTTAATACTCAGCAAATGAATCTGAAAATACATTTTAAAATAGAGAAGAAAAAAAAAAGAGATAAATAGCAGCTATGAAAATATCATCAGAGTATTTTTCGACCAAACTGCTACATATTTCATAGGTATATTATCAAGATAGTTTTTTATGTTTGAGGGTCAAATGAATAACCTGTTCATCAGCGTAATAAAGCATGAAAACATATATGCTTTAGATGGAAATCAACATACACCACCAATTTGGTAAACTCAGAAGTTTACTCAAAAGGCAGCAAAAATACTAATTATCAGATAAAATTTAAATAAAATAAATACAGGAAATATATTAAATCCCTCTAAAGGTGTGTCTTCCTACATTTAAAGTCAAATCTCAGAACAAGATAACAATACATTTGCATTTAAAGTTTTCTTCTTGCAAAGTTTTGAATCATAGAATCACCAGGTTGGAAAGGACCCACTGGATCATCGAGTCCAACCATTCCTAACACTCCCTTAAACCATGTCCCTAAGTACTTCATCAACCCGTTACTTAAACACCTCCAGGGGAGGTGGCTCGACCACCTCCCTGGACAGCCTCTGCCAGTGCCCAATGACTCTTTCTCTGAATAATTTGTTCCTGATATCCAGCCTGAACCTCGCCTGGCAGAGCTTGAGGCCATTCCCCCTTGTCCTGTCCCCTGTCACTTGGGAGAAGAGCCCAGCTCCCTCCTCTCCACAACCTCCTTTCAGGTAGTTGTAGAGAGCAATAAGGTCTCCCCTCAGCCTCCTCCTCTCCAGGATAAACAACCCCAGCTCTCTCAGCCGCTCCTCATAAGACTTGTTCTCCAGCCCCTCACCAGCTTCGTTGCTCTTCTCTGGACACACTCCAGAGCCTCAACATCCTTCTTGTGGTGAGGGGCCCAGAACTGAACACAGGACTCAAGGTGCAGTCTCACCAGTGCCGAGTACAGAGGGAGAATCACATCCCTGGCCCTGCTGGTCACAGCATTTCTGATCCAAGCCAAGATGCCATTGGCCTTCTTGGCCACCTGGGCACACCGCTGGCTCATGTTCAGTTGATGCCAACCAGCACCCCCAGGTCCTTCTCCATGCAGCTCTCCAGCCACTCTTCCCCCAGTCTGTAGCACTGCACAGGGTTGTTGTGCCCCAAGTGCAGGACCCGGCATTTGGCCTTGTTAAACCTCATGCCATTGGTCTCGGCCCAGCAGTCCAGCCTGTTCAGATTCCTTTGCAGAGCCTCCCTACCCTCCAGCAGATCCACACGTCCACCCAGCTTAGTGTCAACCACAAACTTGCTGAGAGTGCACTCAATGCCTTCATCCAGGTCATTGATAAAGACATTGAACAGAGCTGGACCCAGTACTGAGCCCTGAGGAACCCCACTTGTAACCGGCGTCCAGCTGGAGTTAACTCCATTGACCACCACTCTCTGGGCCATCCAACCAGTTTTCAACCCAGGAGAGTGTGCGCCTGTCCAGGCCAGAGGCTGACAGTTTCTGAAGCAGAATGCTGTGAGAAACTGTGTCAAAGGCTTTAATAAAGTCCAAGAACACTACATCCACAGCCTTTCCCCCATCCAGCAGTCGAGTCACTTTGTCATAGAAGGTGATCAGGTTAGTTTGGCAAGATCTGCCTTTTGTAAACCAATGTTGACTGGGCCTGATCACCTGCTTCTCTTACATGTGCTTCATGATAGCACTCAAGATCACCTGTTCCATGACTTTCCCCGGCACTGAGGTCAGACTGACAGGCTCGTATGTAGTTCCCCGGATCCTCCCTGCAACCCTTCTTGTAGATGGGCACAACATCAGCCAGCCTCCAGTCCAGTGGAACTTTCTCAGTCAGCCAGGACTGCTGGAAGATGATGGAAAGGAGTTTGGAAAGGACATCTGCCAGCTCCTTCAATGCTCTTGGGTGGACCCCATCCGGCCCCACAGACTTGTGGGCAAGCAAGTCTCTAACCACCTCCTCTTGGATCATGGGAGCTTCATTCTGCTCCTCTAACTCCTGGGTTTGTACACAGAGGGAACAACTTTCCCTGGTATTAAAGACTGAGGCAAAGAAGGCATTAAGTATCTCAGCCTTGTCCTTATCCCCTGTCGCTGTTGTTCCTTCTGCATCCAATATAGACTGAATATTCTCCCCAGTCCTCCTTTTCTTGTTGATGTATTTGTAGAAAGATTTTTTATTATCTTTCACAGACTTAGCCAATTTGACTTCTAATTGGGCCTTAGCCCTCCTGATTTTTTTCCCTGCACGATCTCACTTCCAGGACACCTGCCCTTTCCTCCAAAGTTCATAGACCTTCTTCTTCTTTTTGATGCCTCTCAAGATCTCCCTGCTCAACCAAGCTGGCTTTTCCCCAGCCCGCTCCTCTTCCAGAACACAGGGATGGCTTGCTCCTGAGCTGACAGGATTGCATTTTTTAAGAGCACCCAGACCTCGTGGGCTCCCTTGCCCTGAAGGACTGTCTCCCGTGGGACTTTGCCAACCAACCTTCTGAACAGTCCAAAGTCTGCCCTCTGGAAGTTTAATATGACTGTTAATGCAAACGAACATATCCTTAAGGATAACACCTAAACCTTATAACTGCCAGTGAGGTGCATAAACCCAGTAACTGTGAACCTATTAACTATGGCTATTCCATATAAATCTATATGTAAAGAATTGTGCCCTATGTAGAGATGATATCATTGCCTAAGTACGCTATTTCTTTATCTCATCACCTTCTTTATCTGAGATGCCAAGTAAATCCCAAACAGCAACCCAGGCTATTTTCTTAGCTGCCTGAGTTTTACGATTGTTAATCCACAGGTGCTTCAGTAATGAACCTCCAAGTTCCATTGGTGCTCAGATCCAGATGCTTAAACATTCTTGAGAATACATATGCTAAATAATGAATGGTATTCTACCAGAAACTTAACTGTAATGTAACATAAAGCATATAGATACCAGTAGCTAATGAGTTCCTTGATAAGTAAAAAAAAAATCATCACTGCTTTAAAGGTGTTTTGCCCCATCTTCTCTGAATAATGACACTTTTACTGAAGAATCTGAAGAGCCACATACTGCTCAGAACGAAAGCAACTAAATTAGGATCACGTATATGATGGTAGAGGACGGTAACTGGAGATTGTGGCAGAGCTTCAGAGAAAAGGCTCTGGTGAGAAAGGTTAATACTTAATGTGAGTTGAATGAATCATGCTGTGAAGGAAAACTATACTTATGTAGTGAACATAGTCAGAGAAGAGATACAATAAGTACACCAAAATCCTATAATGATTTTCAAAGGCTTTTTTTTTTTTCATCAACGGATATTTATGGAGTTTTACATACTCCAGATTGATGAGACACTATAGGTTTCCATAAGGCAGTATCTAAGTTAATCATCTAAATTAACTAGGCGAATCTAAATCCACTGTGAAAGAACATGAGCTAAACAATGCTGCTTTTATATCTGCTTTCTCTTTTTTCTTTCCTCTCTCTCAAAGAAGAGGTTGGATAAAGAAATTTCCAATGTCACAGTGCAAGTGGATTGGAAAATTACTGGAATCTATCCCCATGAGATTTTTCTGGTCTTGTGAAGCAATACTGGGTCTACAAGTGACAGTGTTGGGTTTACCCAGAGACTGCGAAGCTGTGTGTATCTGCTAAGGTATGGATTCCAATGATAAAAAACTATGCAGAAATGGGGATTTTTGACAGATGTTCTGGAAATAATTTGAAGAACTTTTTCTAAAGTTGCAGAAGTTGTGAAGATTCAATAGTTGCAGTAACACTGCACTCAATTTCTAAGGTACGAAACCATTAAATGTGTTCATGAAGACCTTATAATCAGGATACACTACATTGTAACATTTAATGATCTATTATGTTAAAATGCACACCTAGCCCTGTGCTGTCACAATCATAGTTCCATTAAGGTTTTCACTTAAAGTCACATTAGTCAATGGGTCTTGCTGTCTGAATAGCCATTTGTGAAAGAAAAAGATGATTACGTTTTCTTTTAAGAGAGTAGTTTTCTTTTAAATTTTTCAGATCAATTTTCCTTCTTTTTCATGCTTCCGTTCACAGTGAGAAGCACTGACCAAAGTTTCCTTTAAAATACAAACAAATGATAATAGTTGGTGGTGAATAAAAAAGGGAGAAAGATCCCAACTAAACTAGACATTGAGAAATGTATTGTCTGTTCAATGGGAGAAATATCTGGTCTTAGTTTTATTCTGAGCTTTGGCTTACCTTGATTCAGTATAATAAGTAAAACCACACATTTACTTTTCAAGGAACATTAGAAATTTTTCTAGAAAAGCGTTATTAGTTCTGCTTTTGCAGTTCTTAACAGTGAGAAACTGTGAACAATGGTAGTTTTTACAGACTTAGTAAAATGTGTTATTGTCCTTGCTTACAAGCTGAGCAATCTACTGTGTGCATGTTTTTACAGTACAATGTCAAAATTTTCTTATACAAAGCCGAAGGACCTGTTCAAAATAGCTACAGCAGTCAGAGATCAGCAAAATCCCACTGTAGCTCTTTACAGATATAAAACTTGTGTATTCATCCATGGGGCATCAAAGTTGTGTATTGAGCATTCATAAATCACGCGGGTCTCTGGCCTTGTTATGGAAATATGACAATTTTGTTCAGCACCTGCTCCACCCTCTATTTCTGTCACTTGCCAAAATGACAGCGGGCTATAAATGTCTCCACATACTACAGCCTTAGCTCTGATTCAATGGAATTAAATGACCTTGGCCAAGATGATATTTTTGATGTGGAGAACTTATCCCATTCTTCATGCAAAAGAAGCGGGGCTCTAAACCTGAGTGATAGAACTTATATCTTCTTGAAGAGAAAAATAACAAAACACATTGACTTTATTTTAATATTTCTTTTCCAGTACGCTAAAGTTTTACTAGGTAATTGCCCGACACAAATATTTATGAGTGTCAGACCATATAGTTCTATAGCATTTGCTCAGAGAATAACATCGCTTAATGAATTCTACCATGCACATGGGACTCAAGTCTTTAATGAATAGGTCACTGTGATTTCTAGAGATGCCTGTCACTTTGAGATATGAGAATCATTTCTCTTTAGTGAAGAGGAGCTTGGTTATGTGCATATTTAGGGGTTCTATTTCCCACAACTTTAGACCTCTCAAGAATGATGCAGAGCTTGGGATAAGATTTAGGAGATTTCACATGTTATATCACCGAGTTTCCAAAAGATCGGGAGAGTACAAGCACACATACACACACACCAAAATGAAAAGCCCAAAACCTCAGTTTCTCCTACAAATTAGTTACTTCTGTGTTACTGCTTGATTTCTGAAGCACCAGATATGCAGGTTGGGGCTTTTTTTCCAGGGCATTTTTCCTTCGTGGTTCATTGCTGTTTATTAATTTGCAGGTTTCACCTGTTGCCAAAATTTCATGTGAAGAGATAGCAGTGTGACCATGCAATATAGTTATTTAAGTGTAGCTATATCTTTGCCTTCAGGTTGTTCTTTCTGATCCTGTATTGGATGAGGAAATTGAACTTCATTGCTGTGTATGGAAGAACTTGATCTTGATTTTCCAGTAACAATCTCATGCATAGAAGAACTGACACAGAATAAATGAGGCTGTACCTATAACTTATTAGTCAATCCTGTGTAAATTTTGGAGTAACCAATAATAGACTTTCTAGTAAGAAAAAGCTTTCACTGGTCAATATGACTGGTAGCACTGCTTAGAACTTGTTCTGGCTGTCAATGTGCTTTATAGGTTTGACTATGATGTGGCCACATCCTTTCATTTCTGCAGAAGCATGAGTGAATTGCAGCAAATTCCTTGGGTAACTTGGTGCACTAAATCATTCTCTTTCCCATGAAGAATACTATTCAACTTCTGCCTCCTCTCAGGAAACAGCTCACATTTTGAAGAAGAGCTTTTTATTCAAATAAACACCAAACAATAAACTGGCTTTCCAAAAAGGATGCTTTCTTAAAGTGGCAGTGACATCCTGTGCCTTAATCTACTCCCCTGACTCAAGCAATAAAGTGACAAATGAAATCAGTGACTGTTGAGAAATAACCATGTTCGGTTCAACTGGATACACACACAGACTTCCCTTGAACAAACTATCCTTCAGCAAGTAGTCTTTAAAGTCACAGTGTCAGACTGTGAGTTTTAAAACAAGAAAACAACAAAATTCCCAGGAAAAAAAACCTTTTAAAACACATGACTAGAGGATAAATAATAGATAAAGCTGGCAGTTGATCAACTGATATACCAGATTAGTTCCACAGAAGCAGCTGAAGATGTGTTTCTGAGACTGTCAGGTGCACTTGTGCTTACAAACCTACAGTAATATTCTATGGTAATGGCTTTAAATGGTGTTGGAAGCCGAATTTTTATATCCATTACTGTGTAATAACACAGTACTTGTTTTCAAAAAGCTTTATGTCTAGAATTCCCTTTAGTGTGTTTATGTTCACAAATGCTGGTCAATAGTTACTTTACTTACTCAATAGAGTTTCAGAACATTAATTAATGTATCTCTCAGTAATCATGACAGAACTCATCATTGGGTGAAAGAGAAGAGTTTGAAACTGGTTTTGTTAACAATGATGATATTTCTCCCTTCTATCTTATGAACTTATCCAAGGAAAGCAGAGATGTAAAATTCTCCTGGATCAGAAGAGTTGCTTTATAAATACCTATGGTGCAGGTAAATTTCTACTATTCCTGATCTGTACTTTATATTTCATATCAATTCATAAAAGCATAATCTTTAAAATTGCCTAAACAAAGGGATGGGAAATTATTCTTTTGACTTAAAAAAAAATTGAGATTAAACTCAGTTTTGGGCTTGCTTTCTTTCATTAAATTTTCTTATTTAAAATTTCATATTGTACAGTTTTGTTTTAGTACTGACAATGCTAAGGAATAATACACATCAAGCAGAAGTTGAATGCTTATGTGGTTTAGTTCAACACACTGATGATTCCTAACATTCCTATTTCCTGAATTATTATTTTACAATCTATAACACTATTTCTTGACTACACACATACAATGAGACAGCAGAAGTCACCACTGTAGGTTTATGAACTGGGACGTAGTTGTAAATCAATATTGAAAATCATGGCAGCTTGCCATGTTAATTTAGATTTCTGAGTGTCAGACAAGAGTTGCTGTTTCTCTATGCACTTCCTTCCTTGATTTTAATAAATAAACAAATAAACAAACAAACACACAAATAAAAATTAAACAGAGGGAGTCTGCTATCACTCATAAGCCATATTTTCACTAGATTCTGTGGCAGTAGTTGGTGTTGCAGATACTCATTCCAGGAACATGTTGCCAGTGCCCTTATGGAGCAGCTATACCCAGAAGAGATGCGCAATGAGGGCTGGAGAAAGGCTATTTGTTTCATGCACATCTCAGGCTGTCATTGTGTTTGCATGTACTTCTTTGCCTCTACACGTGGAAGCTGCAAGGGCACGTTCTTGAGAATTAGGATGACTGAAAGAGTTTTATATATTGTGAAATAAGAGCTTCCTCTCCTAAGCAGGCCCTACAAGTTCTTAATAACGGATGATCTGTTGAGTGATTTCACAGTCAAATCAAATATTTAAAATGGAAATTACAGCAGAACATCAGCCCTCAAAACATTTTACACTGGATGAGTCCATACACAAGCTTGAAAACTTGGGGTGCTTTGCATTGTTTAAAGCACACAGTTTTTCATTTAACCATCTTCAGACTATTCAGGGTATAAAAAGTATTGTTTTTCCTGTAAATTATATTTCTGTAGATCAAGTAGATCTGTAGACAAAATAAGAAGATGCAGTTCTAAGATAAACTAAACATATGGAATATTATTTGTTAAGAAATCCTCGTAAGCCATTTCCAATTCTTTATTTCAATCTCTCCATATTTTCACTCAACTAATTTCTGGAGGAGCAAGGGCCAGAACTTCTCCACTTCCCACTTCAGAAACAAGTTTGAAACACCTTTTCTCATCTTATAAATACCCAAACGAGAAAAGAAGATATGTTCACAAAATGCAGCAAGTGACATTTTCTTAAAAGATTGGTGTAATGATCTTAAAAATGTTGCCATTCCCTTTTCCCCAGAAGACTTGCCTGTAGAAAACATAAGTATTGTGATTTAACTTCCTATAACTCTCTTTTTTATGTTTTCCTTCTTTTGGCACTGACTTAGGTAGCTCGCCAGTACATAGTACGAAACAAGGAAAACAATTCCCTGTGTGGGTGTTCTTGTAAGTTAGATACCCATTTTTATCTAATCTGGATCCATATAGGTTCAGATTCTTTCCTCGTTCAGTTTTGGAATTTGGTTTTATAGAAATAGATTTCCAGTATTATCGTAAGATTAAAATAATACTATCAAGTATAATATAATGGAACTCCACTTCATTTGAAAACCTGAACATACCAGCATTCAAAGAAACCCAACAGAAGATAAAGCTCTAACTGTCTAATGTGTTGTTATAATCAATGTCACTAACTACAAATTAAACAGCACACAGTATATATATCCTGATTTTCCTTCTCTGAATCACAAGAGCTGAAAAATTAACAGTGTCTGTTTTGTTTCTATTTCTTATAATTTTCAAACCGTGTTTCTCTTTTGCAAATCATGGTTATTTTCATAGCATAAAAGATGTTTAACTAAGGAAGAGCCCACAGTTCTGAACTGAGGCAAACATCTAAATGTCACTCAGTAATAAAAGAAGATTAACCTAAGGAGTTGCATTTATCTGTTTAGCAGTGTGATTGAGAATTAGTCTATTCCCAAAAGAAATATATGCATGACAGTACTGCCATACTGACTTGAATGCTTGGACAATGAAGGTTTAATTGCTTTCACTCTCGTAAAACGTAACTTAAGAACAGAAATGAAGACAGTTTGAACAAATAAACAACAATATTTTTCGTATTTTCAAGGCCATTGCAATTTTTCTATAGGTAAGGGAGTTTCTCAGTATATTGAAAAAATAAGGAATCCGTAAAAACCTTTTTACTCTTGTCACTTTTGGGGTGAGTGAAATGAACAGAGTTCCATGAAAGGAAAGCAGTGACTTGAGTCACTACTCTTCCAAATCACGTTCTTTTTGTCAACAATATTTGCTACAAATTCAGGTTGCTGTTATTTCTATATACAACTCTACTGCCTCTGTATCTTTTGTGACTCAATATCTTTATAAGAATTATATTTGCTCTTGGTGACTTATCACCGAATAGCTTCCACAATGTAAGAATAGCAGTAATGAGTCAGATGAAATATCCATTTAGAGTAGCATAACTCTCTGATAATTGCAACACAGAAGGCTCTAGGAAGAATACAGGATGGTCCTAGGAACATCCAAGATACGTTTGAGAAAGAGATAATAATGTATGATACTCTCTGTCATCGACCTTTTTTTTTCTATAGAAGAAGGAATAGTGGTACAAGGGTCTAAATAGGAGCCTTTACTCAATCCAGCCGGTTACCAGGCAGAACACTCACGGGACTAAGTCTGCAATGCAGTGCAATGCAATACCATGCACTGTATATATCTTCAGTGAAGACAGGTATAATGCAGTTTTGAATTGTTATTTTAATAAACAAACCTGTCTTCCTTTGCTCTTTCCCTGTTTCTTTGCTAGGAGAAGGGGAAAGTTCAACATTTCTCTATATGTTAAAAAAAAAAAAAGAAAAAAGAAGGAAGAAGAAGGAAGAACAAAGCAAAAAAAGAAAACATGAAAGAAAGGCTGAAAAAGCTGGATTGTAGAGTTGCTTAATAGACTGCCTTGCTGCCACGCCATGGAGAGGTGGAGCAACTGGAGACTGGGCTGAAGTGTCTACCATGAGCTGGACACAGTCTGTAATCACTAGCAATCGTTATCCTGGCAAAGCATTACTATGTTCTGAAGGCTTCAACGGTTACTTCCACTTTACGTCTTTATATTTCAAACATAAACAAACAAAAAAGGAGATATATAATCAACCCCCCTGTTTTGAAATATGTTGTTTTAGAATGTCCAGTTGTCATCCAAGTCCTCCTAAGTAATGATTATTGACATTTCTCATTCATAAGTCACAGGGCTATAATGAAAATCTTCTCAGTCTAGGTGGCGTATTACACGGCTAGACCTTAACTTTCCTTGTCATCTCTGCAGATTTTTGCTGTAAAAACTTTTTTCTATGTAAGAGTTCAATTCTTTGCTTAGAAGTTTTACAACCAGGTTAATGTATGTGTAGTTAAAGGGATGTGTAGTATTACCAGTGAACTATTTGGAGAATGCTACCTAAAGGAATCTTCAAGAAGTTCTGTCACATCTCCACCTGTTTATGAGAATATTTTCATAACTTTTAGATGGCTCATGTTAGATGGAATGAATTTCCCCACACTCCTGCAAAAGTTTAATGAAAATTCAGAGATTTTTCCTCCTGCTATTGTGTCATACTCACAGTACGTGTTTAGGGGAATTATATTCTAGCAAAAGAAAGCTCAGCTCTCATTCCATAAATATCAAACCCACTGATCAGGTGGCTAACAATGTCTTTTTAAACACCACTAGAATGCCTGTGTTTCTGGATGTAGAGCGCTGGATCCTTTTTGTGTATATTACCAGAAAATCTTGACTGACAATGCAATCCACCACAACAAGCAAGCACAGATCTTGCATGTACACCCTTACAGAAAGACCATCAAACATCCTCATCCAACAGGGCAGAGCAAGTAGCTGTACCAGGAAGTCCAAGGTAGAGGAGACCGGAACAGATGCCAGAGGGAAATAAGGAAATACCGTCTTGTTTCTTGTACTAAGGCTTTGTGACAGTGACATTATTCTGATAACACCAGCTGCTTCATGTAGCTACCAATAATGTACTGGTTAATCACTGTTTTTCTCCTGAAGGTGTTTGGCCTCAAGTCTATCAAACTGCAGCTGATTTTAATGGCTTTGGAATAAACTCTGCTGGTAAGAAAAGTCTTGGGGTTCAGAGTGGTTTGAACCCCACGGCAGCTCTGTACACAGAATTGTAATATATTGTAATTGTAATTCTGTATACAGAATTGTAACATATATGCACTTCTTCAGATCTCTTAATAACTCTTTATAGCATTTTTTTTCCAAACTGGCATCTTGATTTTTAATTGTTTTAGTCTGTATAAAAGCATGTGAACATCTGGGATATTTTCCTGAACTGCTCCCACCCAGAGAATGTTCAGACTTTACAATGCTTTTAAAGTATTGTTCATCCAACTTACTTTGAACTTTAAAGCTTTTTACTGAGATAACAGGATCTACAGTGTGAGATCAAGCTTAGAAATCACAGCTTGAAATGCCCATCCAGGGGAAGTCATGCAGAAAATGAAACATATCTGGCAGAACAAGATTGTGGTCAGAGTGACAAGACAAAGTCAGGGAAAAGGGCAATGAGGAGAACCTCAGACAGGAAGAGACTCCCTGGTGTTACTAGAAGGAAAGAAGGTAAAGGTGTGGGGAAAAAGAAGAGTTAAAACCCTCCTAGCAAGGCTGAGATTGAAGTGTGTGAACAATCCCAGCTCCCCTCTCCTCCTTCCTCCCAGTAAAGGTCATTCAGTGTGAAAATATTTTCCTCTCTCTATGCGTTTGCTTTTATTTTGCCCTTTATCTAGGGGAATTTTTGTCTAGATGCAATTGTGTCTTTTTCAAACTGTTCAATCTTTTAGCTATCTCTAAAAAAAAAAAAGAGAAAAATAGAAGAGAAAAAGCAAGAGCAATGGGACAAGTCTGATGCTGTTTGGGTGGTACTGGGTTGACAGCTTTGTGACCAACCACAGAAGCTATAACGTGGGCAGAAAGGGTCTTTTATCCACAGACAACTCTTAGCCTGTCTCATATTCCTTAATGAATTGCTCCCATAGAATTATGCCAAAGTGCTCAGTGGCCCCTATGGTCAGCATCCCCTCTGTCTCTGTGTGATGCTCTGCTTAGCATCCCGCTGTCTGCCCAGGCAGCATTTGACTGTAACCTTACTTCAACCCTCTTAGACAAGAAAATTCTTTACACGCATATCCTTGAACCACTGATTTTCAGTCAGTGTCTCTAAGTGGCCCAGTTCAAAACTGAGGTATAAGCAGGAAGAGTATCTATCTCATAACAAACCTCCTGAGCAGACCCTTCCCTGGTACTCTGACACCACCGAGAATACAGTGTAAGGAAAACCACCCCTGAGCAGGCATACAATCTGCTACCTCCATCCTCCACACCTGCAGGTTGTGCTGAGAATATATTCAGTAACGTAATGTTCAACACACTCTGCTTAGACACAATAAGAGATACTGCCCCACAAAAGTGCCCCACTTCTGCTGACATGTTTTTGTTCTGGCTTGAGCTAAAATAGAATCAGTTTTCCAACCTTTCAGCTAAGTCTCGTTTAAGTAACTTTATTTTCTGAAAACTAACTGCATCTTTTTCAGACAGTGTTTCATTCTAGAAGTGATAACGTGGGATATTGGTATGCAGAAAAGCCATTGCTATACTTATTCCTATAGAAAACAAAGGCCATCCTCAAGCTGGTGGAATGCCATTAAGTGAAAGGGGTAAAAAAGGGTAGTAGAAGGAGTAGTACTGCAAGAAGGAGTAGACAGGACAGGTCATATGTAGTGATATAGTCATTGGGGGTTTGGGGTATTCTGTATATTACTACATTTTTCTTTATATTACCATTGTTTCATTATAGCTCTTTTATTTTCAGTTTCCTACCCACAAGTCTTTTTCTCTCATCTCCTTTTTCAATGGGGTGGGAGAGAAGGAAACTAGGACCACCACAACAGCTGAAGTTTAGCTGCCAACCAAGCCAGGCTGGGACTAAACCATGAGGGTTCTTCACAACCGGAAAGGAAAATATACAAATATGAACCATGTTCTGTGCAAATAGAACAACTTCTAGTGCTTTAAAGATTGAGTTGGAGAATAGGAGGGAATTGTTTGAGATGCGTTACAGGCACAGCTGGAATTGTACAGAGAAGACTTAGGGTTTACTGAGGTAACAGGAGACAAGAAGGAAATGCCAGTGAAACACCTGAAAGGAATTAAGGGGTGTTCCTCTAAGAAGGTGGCACAGCTGACAGCCGAGCTGAGATGCTCCTAAAACAGTGCGCACATCATGGAAAACAAACCAAAGGAGTCTGATACAATCTGCAATGCTGCTCGCCTTGGCCACCTGGGCACACTGCTGGCTCACGTTCAGCTGGCTGTTGACCAGCACTCCCAGGTCCTTTTCCATTTGGCAGATTTCCAGCTGTACTTCCCAAATCTATAGCATTGCATGGGGTTGTTGTGGCCCAAGCGCAAGACCTGATACTAAACCTCGTTTAAACCTGTACAATTGGCCTCAAGCCGTTGATCCAGCCTGTCCAGATCCCTCTGTAGACTCAAGCATATCAATACTCCTACACAACTTGGTGTTGCCTGCAAACCTACTGAGGATGCACTCAATCTCCTCATCCAGGTTTTTCATATAGACATTAAACAGAATCATCCCCATCACTGAGACCTGGGAAACACGATTTCTGACTGGGTATCAGCTGGTTTAACTCCATTGACCACGTGTTCCTTGGCCAGGACATCCAGCCTGTTTTTTACCTAGCAAAGGGTGTGCCTATCCAAGCTATAAGATGCCATTTTCTCCAGGAGAATATTGTGGGAAATGGTGTCAAAAGCTTCGCTATATGTAGGTGGACAACATCCATAGCAAAATCCTCCATGTTTATATATGATACAGATAACGAATGTAGATGATTTGAAAATAAAAGAATTGAACTCCATAAAATATCTTTTATTTTGGTTTTGGAAAATAAATCAATTAAATTTTAAAAAAATATAAATAGTGTAAAAAGAGGGGTTTTTTTTTACTAACAAATTATATATTAACTATTTAATACTAGCAAAAAAATTCAAACAAGATTACTCTGCTTTAATTGAGGGCAAAATAATAAAGGTGTTACTAAAAATTTTACCTGTCTCACTTAAAAAATCATTTAGGCAACATTTAAGTTACTGGAAGTGTTGAGAAAAAAAATTAAATTTATGGAAAAACGTTTTTCCTTGAAGGAGATTTTCTCCCCTTAAGTGTGGAAAGTGCAGTGAATAACATTGAGTTGCTATAAAAAAAAGTGCTTTCTGGACTTCCAGCAGGACAGATAGAAATATAAGGCATTAGGGCAGTATGAAGGCAAACAAATGATCCAATTGGTTTCTATATGATACTGAAGAAAAAAAATAAAATGAATAGAAAAACTGAGAATAACATCTCAAAATAAATTCTCATTTCTTCTCGGTGCAAGACATTTTATCTTGTAGATTTGTCTCTTTCCAAAAATATCTGAGAGTGCACATCTGAAAATTTTATACCTACATACATCAGTTTATAAACTTAATATTTACATATGTGTAATTTTTTTCTGCATAGTGATTTATAAACATGAAGCTATGCATCAATATGAATGCATCAATCTGTTCTTTGTTTGCATGTGCATGTGCATTTCTGTGTGTCAGAATAGGTACGTATGAGTCTATTTTTTTAAAGTTTCATGCAAAGACACATAAAAAATAGCCTTTATATGAAACTTTAAAAACAAAATCACTTTTCCGTTATTGCTTTGTCTAATTTCTGACTCTCCCCAGCATATGTTCCTGTCGTCTGTCTGTGTTGCCATTTATGAATAATAAGACAGAAAGACAGATTCTTAAAAAAAAAACCCAAACAAATAAAGAATACCTGGGACATCTTGTTTGGTTTGGTTTAATTTTTCATCTTAAAAAATCATTAAAAATGACATTGTCCTTTAAGTTTTGTTCTATGCAGCAGCTGCCATTGTCAAGCTGTTGTGTTTCTTGCAGCATTTTTGTGATAAAGACTGCAAACCCACGTTTGGGGAATTTCTTTTTTTATTATTATTTGTTTTTAAATATGACAGCTTGCTTTTCGTTTGAGACAGATTTTAATGGAAGCAGCCGCTCTTTTCAACACACATTTCTCTTTTAAAAGTTCCAATCCAGAAGAAGAACAGAGCCAGATGCTTCACTGGGAAAAGTGTAATAACTTCATTTGATTTACACCTCGTGAAACTGTGGGGTGTAGGAATGATAACAACGGTCTCTATATGAATTGTATTGCATGGTGCTTCAAATAAGCTAATGTAAGCAAGGTAGCCAACGTATAAACAGTAACTGACCTACTATTTCTTCAGCTTAAGCTTGGCTGTATGACTTTTTGCAAGAGTGGACATGTTTCCAAACATGAAGGAAAAATATGCTTTTATAATCTTTTCCTCTCTTAGCCAAGATGAAAGGCAGAAAGTAAGGAAGGGAAATTGTCCAGACAAATAGAACAGCACAGACTCTGGAGATCCTGTTTTTTATTCAGATATCTGAGTTTTGTGTACAATGTGAGAACAATGAACATCCAATGTTAAAGTTCCAGGACCAGCATTTATTACTGATTGTTCCTTATATGTACGTTTGAATACACCTGAAAATTCATCATATATACATAATGAATGTACCTGAAAATTTAAGTTTGAACATCAAATATTTAACCTTTTTTTTTTTGTGTGTGTGTTATTCTGAGCCCTGGTAAAATGACACATTTAGAGGTATCGAATTTGTGTAATCCAAATCTCATTGTCACATCTTCTAATTACAATCTAACTTCTCTACTTATACATGGGAAACAGAATATTTGCAGCTTCTCATATGCTAGTCCAGATTAATCCATCTCAACTTTAAATTATCTGAATTTTTAAGTTAGGCATGCATTTTCTCAACTGAGATTTGAAAGGTACTCAAAGAGAATGTTCTCTTTGCATTGCAAATATATGGGCCCATGGACAGCAACACTAATCCCTGATTAGAAGTAATATTAAATGAGATGAGTCGTGGATCTCAGTCTTGATTCTTTCATCACTCTTTCCTCAGTATACAGTTCTGTAATTGATCTATGTTCCATTACATGACAGAATACTCATAGCTCTGAGAAATCTATATAAAAGACTTTGCAAACCACAAAGCTCAAAACTTATCACATTAATTGCTGAAAATGGTTCTCTGCATGACCCCACAAACAGCTTATATTGGAATAATTGAGAAAGATGCATACATTGGAAGAATGGAAGGAAGGTAGAAATTAAACTTTATTGGTATTTAATTCCTCCAATACAATATTGCAATCTTAGGGCATGAAAAACTTTTCTAACTTCCTTTTCACACTAAGATTTCTTTAACTCGAAACCAAGAGAACTAATAATAGATTTTTCAGCTGTCCAATTAAAAATAACCTTTTCTGTACGAAATACCAGTTGAACTTCAGATTTGTCCTTCATGTCCACCTGAAGGTTCTGCTTCAAGGTATGAAATCTCCTTGTAGTTTTTTTCTGAAAGACAAAAGTCTGTACCAGTTTACTCCTCTTTGTAGGAAATAGAGATTTTTAACCAACCTCAATAACTTCTTTTTTGCTTCCTGTTATGTAGTTAATTTTACCCTGGACATGTATTTATAAACAATAGCAGGTAACAACTATAATAAAATGAACGCATTCCTGCATGTGTTATACGCGTATGGATATACATGCTTATATCATATTTAACAAGATTGCTGAATGGGAAATCTGTGTATCCCTTTATCTTTGACGTCTTGGGTCTCAATAAAAAGCTAATCATATCCATTATGTATATAGCACATCAACTCCTATTTACAAGGACACATTTATATTAATCATGTTGTATGATAGAGTGATTCCCAAGAATATCATCTTTTTATATACATAATCTGTAATGGGTAGCTCAGTTTACAGCTGATGTTTAATTAGGAGCTTGCAGTTGCAATAAACTTTTTTTTTATTGCACTCAGCCAAGGTACAGTATAATGAAATGTAAGTGACCCAAACTAAATGGAAGCACTGAAGTAGATAATGTGGCAATATATCAAGTAAAATACACTGTTTCTGCAGTCAGTTCATGCCCTAATGGCAGAAAAAGGGTTTGAAAGCCACTTTAACCGTAAGTAGTGTGTTTATGTATTATTCACAGTAACAAATAATTGCAAAATGTCAACATTTCATTTTCTTCTTAAGAATTTCCTTTGATTAGTCACCTTATTAACCATTAAAAAGGGAAAAAAGAGTATGTATTTTTATCTTTTATTTTTAAACTGTGAATGTGTGAAGGAGTGCTGCTTACTGGAAAGTAATTTATGATCTTAAGTTGTGACAATTGTCACTAATAGTTTTTAACTGATCAGAAATAAAAAAACAAATAAGACACACTACTGTCTTCACCTCACAGAGTGGTTTTTCATTATACATGTACATATGTATGTGTGTACATACTATAGTTATTAATAAGAAATAAGAAATCCAAATGAGTTTTTTCCCTTATTTCCAATTTTTTCTATTTTTTCCCTACATTTCACAGAAATTCTAAGATTTACTTGGAAGAATTGGTGGAAAAAATCACCTATAATCTGCATACATCCGTCTTACATATTGTCAGTTATCAGTGATGTCCTACTCAGCTTACTAAGTCCTGTTTCAGACTGCAATTGCAATATACACATTGAAGTAAAGCTAGATTTAGGACTTAGTTCTTTCACCAAATGATAAATGGTGACAAAGAATTACAGATGTTCACAAGTTTCTTTAATATGATTATCAGCTACCTGCAGGTGGCTCTCCTTAATTTAACATGTTATTAGACATTTTTATTGTTGTCATTATTCTTTATCTGTTTGTGTAACCGTCCCTAGAAGTATGCTTTGGACCATGACTGTCCTCTTCTAGACACCATACACAGACCCCAGAAAATATTCTTTGCTGTAGGGTATTCACAAATTGAGACCAAACTTGCTGAACAAGGAAAGTGACAGAGAGATTAGAGACACTATCTACACTTTTTTTTCTGTATTTACTTGCTGCAAATGGTGCCTACATATAAAATATAGACCCTCAATATCACTGCTTAGAGGTGCTTAAATTTCTTAGGAATTAATGGAATTGATTGATGACCAAGTCTGGATCTCCAGGTATGAGCAGAATTATATTATGTGTGAGCAGCTCTGCATGAAAACTTGTGAAGATTCCCGGTTATCTCTCCACTTCACACAATTTCTGCATGTTCTGTAAGAAAGTACACCCTCCACAATGCGTTGTCTGCTGTATTACATGTTCTTATTAGATAATATCCTGGCTTGTAGGATCCTGATTCAGAACTCTGTTCTGCTAATTTCATTCTGAGGCTCCCATTCCTTTGAGTGAGTCTTAATCATTATATAGTTATTTTTACTTTCTCACTGAGTTTTTAAAAATTATGCTATAAGTGGAATCTATACAACAGATTGGGTGGAGAAAGACTTTTAATGAATTAGTACTTAGGCTCTGCTTAATTTTATCCCTTCTAAACCCTCCATTTGTTGAGATGCTTTTCTTTTTTCAGCCATGGTAAAAATATCTGGCTACCTGAGTCAAGCTGGAGCTTCCAATGCATTCAATAGGCTTAATATCAAGATTCAGTCTTGTTTGACATCACTTAAGGAGTCTATGGAAGAAGCAAACCCAAAAATATTTTCTCTTGGTAATACATTCTTCAGTGCTACAGATGAAAATCTAGACATCGATTTAGAAAATTATTGATAATTTAGTTCATATTAATCCACTGTTTGTGGATTGTGGACAACTAGTCTCTTAGGATTTTTACAATTGACATTCCTGGCACAGCTCATCGCATACCAGATATGCAATCAAAATAGCATCCTTCTACCATTATGTCACCATTTTTCTGTGGATAATTCAGTTCCCTCAGGGCTTGTCCATGTACAGAAGACAAAATATAAATTATTTTCAGGCCAAAAATTAGGATACAGGCCATTTCACCTTATAATATTTGTTTTTTACCAAAATATAAAAAAAAAAGCAAAAAAAGTTAATCAAACCTTGAAATGCGCACTTGTTTGCAAATCCCAGCAAAATAGAGAAACAGAGGCATGCCAAAATAAAATTACTTTATTAAAATACATTTAAAGCCATTTTCACTTGATACTTGCTGACTCCTAGAGCGCTCAAAGTATCCGTTTACAATTCTTGCTCCAAACTATAGTTGAAACAAATATGAATATCCTATCTCAACTTTGTTACGAAGTTTTAATTTGTTATATCATATTGCTTCACTAACTGACCTCTAGTGAAGTGAGCACATTGCTAATAAGGTTAAGAACATTAGTTTAAGCCATATTACTTCAAGTCTATGTTGTTGCATAAGCTTTGTGTTTTCTGCAGGCTGTGGAGGTGCAAATCATGTTTACTGTGACTCATTTAATACAAATAAGTGAAGCTAAGTCAAACATGTGCCCGAATTGTTTATTATTAAGAGATTAACCACCTACCTATGGTTTGTGGCTGCTTCTACAACAAAAACCGTGGCTTGTGGGATAACTTTAGATATTTCACCTGTCCTTTTTGTGATTGGATAGAGCAGGCAGAAACGAGTAAGGGTCAAAGAATCTTGTCTAAATTTCCCAGGTATTCAGTGTCTTCTATACTAAATAATTACTTAACCACGTAACTTTGAAATATGTGGAAATTTACCTTGGTTCATTTATATTAACAGTAATGAGTTCCTATCAACTAGTATACATGCTATTATGAAATGTTCAGTTCACATATAAGAAATTCTTAAAGCTTTATTTGCTCTTCAGAAAGTTATCTTTCCTGGGGTGGATCAGGAATAAAACAAGGTAAATGAGAAATTCCTAGTCATAGAATCATAAGCTCATAGAATAATTTAGATTGGAAAAGAGCTTTAAGGTCATCAAGCCTCGACTATAAATGTAACACTAAGTCGATCGATAAACCATGTTCCTAAGCACCACAACTTACACATCTTTTAAATACTTGCAGGGATGACAACTCCATCACTTCCCTTGGCAGCCTGTTCCAGTATTTGGCAACCCTTTCAGTGAAAAAATTTTTGTTAATATCTAGTCTAAACCTCCTGTGGTGCAACTTAAAGCTATTTCCTCTTGTTCTATCGCTTATTACATAAAAGAAGAGACCAAAATCAAGCTTGTTACAACCTCCTCTCAAGTAGCTGTAGAGAGTGATAAGGTATTCCCTGAGCCTTCCTTTCTGCTGACTAAACAGTCACAGTTGCCTCAGTTACCTTTCATAAAACCTGTTCTCTAGGCCCTTCACCAGCTTTGTTACCCTTCTCTGGACATCTTACAGCACTTTAATGTATTGGGTATCAGGAAGTGAGGTAAATGAGAGGAAGAATAAAGAAACAAAAAGCAGATTCTGTAAGGATAAGCTCAGAAAAACGCAAAAACATGTATCATTTCTTTTAAGACACTCATAAACACGCACACACAGACACCCTGTAGCTAATCACGTTTACATTTATTAGCCTAGAAATTTGTTCCCCTCCCCGTGCCATAATGTATTGTCTCCTGAATTGTAGCAAAGTTTGTACGCCTAAGGGACCTTGGAAACTGAATCACTGAAATGCTCTGCACTGAAATGCTTAGGAAAGAAAAAGTGTGGTTGTTATGAACAGATATGTACCTCATACACAGCTTGTATATGCAGAGCAACAATAGGTGTTCATTTATTTTTAATGCAAACATTTTGGCAATCTGTTCTGCAATGTCATCCCAGAAAGAGTTGTGGTGGCACAGCTTAGTGGATAATGAACTGCAGTGACAGGATGGGAAGGAGTCCTCAAGAGATTAGAAATTTTGGGTTTTCTTCCCTTAAGGAAGAAAATAGACATGGAACAAAACCACCAAGTATGAGGCAAGCGGGTGTTGAAAGAGTCAAAGTTTCATATGTGCTTGTGTGAAAATGGCACCCTATGAAGATGCTGTGGCAGTTTTTAATATTACGGGGAAGCACTTGAAAATAGATTTGTCTCTCAAGTCAAAGGATTTTAATTTCTGGAATTTTCCCATCAGTTTTTATTCCTTTTGGTAAAAATTAAATTATCTCTTTCTCCACTGTCCACCACGCTGAAATGCTTATTATCAGACATGAACATAAACAAAGGCTTAGGATATAAGCTCCTAAGGTCCACCTGTGAATAGTCAATTGACAGAATGTGGATCTAGGACAAGAGAGACACGTGTGTGTCTGACACGTGTGAGCTGTTGCTTACTTGAAATGCAAAGTTCAGCTTTATGTATCTCCCCATATCAAAAGAACTACTGCACATGTACAGAGTACTGTACACTACTACATTAGTAGTGATACACTAACCTTACAGACTGGGGACATTCCTAGAAAACAATATGGGGAGAAAGACTTGGGCTTGTATAAGAAATGATGACTTCAAAGGAAGAAGCAGTAAAATTGTACCATGCTACCCAGAGTGATAGAAGGGACACAAACAGTAGCTTGAAATATATATTTCATTGAAGTCCAGTGTTAAAAGGGAGCCAGAAAGTTTTACACAGGCTTCTTCATTTTTGAAAAGCTTTTCTTGGGAAATTGAGGTTCAAGCTATCCAGTTATCCAGAAAGAAAGAGAGGGAGAAGGAAGAAATAAGGGGGATGAAGACCTAGTGATATTTGCAAGATTTTTCATTTAGACAAACATAGACACCTCAAAAATTTGTTGCAAATTATGTATTATTGTCCCTACTGAATAGTACTATAGTTAGAAACTATAGCTTACACCTCTGTTTGAGAAGCAAAGAAAATATAGCTCTCTTTGTATGTGTGTGTTTGTATAAGAATCATGATTATTTTTCCCCCTGTTTTTGTGGATTTGTGTTCAATGCTTCGTTGGTGGGATGTTCAAGGGAGTCTTTGAATGCAAATCAGGTTTCTTATCTGATTCTTTCATAGATTCATAGATCTAATGACCAGAAGGAACTGATTTGATGTTCACTTCTGGCCTCATGCAGAACCTTTGGTTTTCCTTGAGTTAATTACTGTTACAAGTCCAACAGCTTTACTTGAACTAGAGAGTTATCTTCATAAACAAAATAAAACAAAATGAAGTTTTAAATATACTTCCCAAAATACTCAGAAGTCTTTTTAATTTTTTTAAACAACTTGTTCCCAAAGTATTTCTTTGTCTAAATAAGAAGAAATACATCTTCTTAATGTAGAAATATTCAATGTGCATGAATTATACAGTACTGGGATGGCTAAATGATCACACCCAAGGACTTTGGAAATGCACTGGAACAACACAAAACATATCATTAAGTGGTTACTTCTCTAAAGCTCATCTTCCTTACAGTTCTGCTGTGTTGAGAGATGTCTGTAAAGAATAAAGTTTTCCAAAACCTCTCCATAGCATTGTTAAGAAAACAGGGCCTCTACGGTGAACCTGAGCTGTCAGACAGAAACCAGTGGACCATTTCAAGTGCTTTACTTCCATTCTGCCTTTGCTGCTCATAAATGTACACTGCCAAGCAGTCCTGCATGCTTCCAGTCTGGTTTAAAGACAGAAAGGAAAGGATATGTGCTTAGTTAAAGAATTGGAGAAAAGTAGAATACTCTACTGCCCTGTCTACTGCCGGCAATTTCAATAGCTGAGCTTTAGAAAAAGATAATTTACAAGTTTTAATCAGCCAACAATATTTCTAGAGCAATTCTTTGTCCTCAGTTTATAAGAACTTACTCAAAAGGGGGAAATTCCAGAACAAGGCATCCCAACCTCTTGAACAAATGTTTTGGAGGGAAATGCTACCACTTCCCAGCACACACACCTCAATATGAGACAGACCCTCATTTTAATGTTTAGCCACTCAGTTTTGGTAGATCCCAAGGGAAAGTTTTCAGACCTGAGAGCAGCTCAGGCTATTTGGTAGGCTGATAATCTGGATAAGAAACTGAGATAGGTATCCTTTAGTAAAGAAGAGAGATAAAGAGGAACAAATTGAGCTTTAATGCCCTGCTCAGACAGGTTAGGCAGGGAAACAGTCTAAGCCCAAGCTTTTTGCAATGCTATTTGCTAGTGTTCAGAAACAAATAGTGACAGCGTTTCAGAAAGACCTCTGGTTTGACCTTATGTAGAGTCTATTTGATAAGTTGAATAGTTCTTTTTGTATTTATTAATAATACTTTTGTTTCATTTTTATACTGTGTCGGAAGCAAATAGATACAAAAGAGTCAGAGATGCTGAGGTGGGAAAGCAATGAAGGGGGAAGAAGACAAAAAAGCCACCCAGGCTATCAGAAAAGACAGGGTTTGGTCTTTCTTTTATCTGGCATTGTTGGTTTTGAAGGTCATAATTCCTTTGTTGACCTACAAGTCCTGCCGTGTGAAGAGACAGATCAAGTTGAAACTTGCATGAAGTTTCTAATATCAGACATTTCCTTTGATAGAAAACAACTCTAACTGAAATCAAGACCAACTTTCAAGTTAGAGACAACTTCAGAGTTAGGTAAGGTTGTTCAGGGTCATATCTAGTCACATTTCAAATATTTCTGAAGATGGAAAGTCTATGGCCACTCTTGACAACCTCTTCCCGTGCTTAGGTATTTCCTTGTTTTAAACATTTCTAGTGATGAAAAATCTAACATAACCCTTGACATGTCATTCCCACACATTGTTCATTACATTTCCTGTTAAAACTTACTTTTATTTATAGTTCAAATTTCTCTAGCTTCAACTTACAGACACTCAATTTTAGTTTTATTTTGTCTGCTAAACACTTTTATTCAAATTGCGTTTCTCACATTTATAAGAAATATATTTATAAACTATGGTGCTCTCAGACCTATCTAGAAGATGAATAGATCAAGTACCTTGAATGTCTCATGATGAGGCATGTTTAATCTATTAGTCATCCATAAGACTGTTCTCTGTAGCCTCTCTCCTTTTCCATATTATTTAGAATGTTGGCCATGAAAAGTAGATGTACTATTCAAAAAAAAAAAAAAAAAATTGTAACTATCTCAAATAAACTTATGATATAGGTATGCAGCTTTTTCAGAGTTTAAGTCAAAAGCATCCTAATCCAGTTTCAGAGCCAATTCTCTTCAGGGGCTGAACCTGCTAGATGACAAATACAAACAGAAACAGTGGGTCAATTCCCTAGACTCATTCTATGTACATTGTACTTTTCAAGAACACATTTGACTTCTTATGCAGCAGGGAGTACTTGTCGCTGAATTTTGCAATCTTGCTTTCAATATGATAGATCAAAAATTCATACAAGGTCACTATAACAACAACAACAATAATAAATTCCGTTGATGTATAAATCAGGAACCTCTGTGGTGAAATAGTGACATTCAATACACAGAGAAGCCATTTCAAAAACATTCACTAAATTTCATAACCTTGTGATCAGAGCAAGGGACCTGGAGCATTACTCTGAGATCCAGGGGGAAAACTGGCATAACAAAACTACAATCAAGCCAACAGTTACTCTTTTAACATATCTGCATACAACTTTCTGAACAAAGTTCACTGATGTTTGCAGTCTTCTCCAGGAAGTGATTTATAGCCTCAAACTGAAATTAAACGTAACTGTCAAGCTTGATAGTTAACCTGGATTTAGTGGTGACAGCAACACACCGATACAGTTCTACAGCCTTGTTTGAAACTGCAGGTACTGTGGCCTTATGGTACAAGGATGTGACAGAATCTTCCAGTGACAAGCAGGCAAACCTTCAGCATTTCCACGATCTGGATTATTTTCTTTTCAGGATACACTATGCCATTTTCAGAGACCTGGCCATTTTGAAATTGCTTTAGTATTTCCAAGTGTTTCCATACTAGACAGTGTGATTAGGAACAGAAAGCATTTCTGAGCCTGAGCCTCATCTGAAAACATATTCACAGCTCGCTCTGAATTAAACCATCATTTTGAGGAAAAGAAAGTACCTGATGGTCTAAAACATCTCCTGTATCACGAAGCCAAGATCCTGAAAGTGTCCCTAAAAGTGGACATGAATTCTAGATATTTTTCCCAAGCCCCACTGGTGATATTTGAAGAGCCTAATTTTCATTACTGCTGCCTGTGTTCACTTATAAACTCCACCAGAAGCCTGGAGAGCCCAGCAGTGCACAAAATTGAGCCTCAGTCAGGCTCTGAAGAACTTATGCAATCAGGCCATAAGCTCCTTTTTAAACAAGGCTTAACAACGACCCATAAGAGGAATTGTTTTGTCTTTGAGATGTAGCCTCAGAAAACTCTGTCAATTAAAATAACATGTATTAAAAGTAAAATGAAGTCAAAATTATGAGGGTGTTTTGTTTTTCTTTTTTCTTTTCCTTTTTTCCTCTTTAGAATGACTGTGGCATACAAAGTAAACTTTTCTAATTTGCAAATCTTTATTTGGTTTTCTGACAGTTCAATACAGCAGGAAAATTTATTCTTCCAAAGAATTACTTGATGATATTCTTTAGTAGCAAAGCAGTTGGGAAAGCTTATGTGTCACTACAGAAAGCTAAGAGGAACGCAACTATGTTGGACACAATAAAAGCTCAGGTTAGTTTATACATTCTTTTACACAGGTTGCTATTACTTTGAAAAGCTTCTGGCATTCTGCAAACAATAAGAAGTTATAAAATTTTTCCTTGCTGAAAACTATCCAGTCCAAAACTTTCTGTATGAGAGAAGTAGAAATCTTTCACAACTCCGGCTAATCTTTCCTGGAGGACAAGTGCCCTGTCATTTCAAACCTATTAGAGGGCACTTTCACTGCAGATGGAGAGTGCTGGGAGACAGCCTGAATACACACAGCCTCCTCACCCAGACAAAAAACAGTTGTGACCCTGAGAAGATCCCACAGTGGCCAGAAGCATGAAAGGGGGACTGAGAGCATCCTGCCTTTGTAACTGAATAACTCATAAAGATTTACGTAGTTTTGATTCCTGAGAATCACCATAATTTCTGGAACTGGAGTTTAGCTAAAGACTACAGAAACCTGCAACAGCAGCTGTGTTGATAGATTGGTTTAAGTCTTGACATATGTGTATAGATTTACTTTATTCTAAGCAGTTGAATAAGTTTCCATGGGCTAATCTATAATTTAGCATACAGGAGAATCACCCCGTGAAGTGTTTTAGGTATTCTATAACTAACATCAAGAGATTAATTCAAATCATAAGCTTCCAAGAAATCTGTACATTTTTTTCTCAGTATAATCTTGTTCGTTTTTTTCTCAGATTTTGGTTAGACTGGTTCGTAGACACACTAAAACAAAATGTCAACACGCTTCTGCATACATCTGACATATAAGTCTCTTTGATAGATGTCCTCTGATTTCTGATGCTTCCAGTTCTTGGTAGCACAGGCATAGCTTAATTCTCTTCACTGGAGTTACTTTCTCTTACACTAGCAGTGAATTTGGTCCAGCACCTGCAAGATCAACTGCATCCTATATCTAAAAGTTTGTTGAATGGGTGTTAATGTTGGGAAAAATTCAATGGAAAAGATGTTTACCTGCTCTATTCTTCAGTCTATTTTACCAAATTAGGTAAATTCTCCACTACTTTTATTTTGAAATAAATAATACAAAATAAATAAAATATTTTTAATAATCTTCTTTTTCAGACTGAATTGCTTAGCATGAAGTAGTAAATAGTAGGTTGAAGTTCTACAGCCTCTCACACTTCCAGAACAGATGAGACCAGTAGAAACAACTCTTAACACAAATCCATAAATGCATTGAATACTTTAATGTAAAATACTTATGAAGTTTTGATTTTATTCTTTCTGTTTGTATGAAAGCTGGTAGAATCATGACAGTCCCTGAGAAGTTCAGCCTTCACAAAGAATTTTTTTTTTTACCAGGCAAAAAGTTGGGAACATGAAGCAAATACATTCCACATGCTCAGAAAACCAAAAACAAAAAAGAGAAAGAACAATAGTTCCCCATGGCTGTCTGTAGTACAAATGCCTAATTTGTAACAATGAGGTTATAGTAAAAGTGATTATTTCTCAGCAAGAGGAACATTTTGAATCTCTCATTGAGTGCATCTACGTATTTACGAGGAATCAATGTTTTTTAACAGGTTGTTGCATCATTAATTTTTTTATTATTCTTAGTTGAACCTAGCTGGCTATCAGTCAAGAGGGAAGTCCAAGAAACCAGTAGAACATATATCTTTACCATAGAAAAACCCATCCTGATCAGTGACAGTTTTCTGACATAATTCTGCACAATCCATCGTAATTTCTTTAAGACTCGTGATTTTTAATTGTGAAGATAAAGAACACTACCATTATCATAGTAACCATTGCTATTTGTCCACCACTTCCCTCCCCAAGTGAATTCTATCTTGTTTGTATTACACACAGATTTATAATACAAAAAAAACCCAACCTATAAAATCTAGCAGAGCGTGATAAACTTGCTACAGGATTTTCAAATCCAATATATATTGCAAAGATACAATTTTCCATAAAATTCTGTATAATGGTTTAACAATTGCATGGAAAAATGTCATTCTTTACTGCATTATGTTGCATCTCAGAATATCTTTTATAGAACTCTATTCTTGTCCTTCTTTTAAATCCTGTTGTGCCTGAACAAAATAAAAGAAGATTACATTTATGTGTCATCTTCCATCTGGATAAGTCTAAAATCATGTTAGAATCTATCTACCACCATGAGTGTAAACATATCTGGTGTGAAGGGTGTGCAGACTCACCTTACATGAAAGTGCACTAATAAATACAGTGCACATCTCAAAGCATAGAGTTAGTTTCAGATAAAGAAGATTGTATAAGCACTGCAGTTGGTAAGATGTCCTTCAGAATTCTTGAAAACTGAAACAAGTAAGAACAAGTCAGAAAAATACCTTTCAAGAATTATTTGGGTGTGATATATTCTGCCCTCGGGTAGGACGTACAGCGGATGACCTAATGTAATTCCTTGCTGTTTCAGTTTATGTATTAACTGAATTTGGGACCAGTAGCAGAACTTGCAAAATATTATGGTCAGGACTGATTTACAATGAAAAGAGGAGTGTTATTTACTATCCATCTGTCCTTCATCCACTATCCATCCTACTGTTCAAATTTTGAGCAGGCTGGAAGTGGTGTTCCACCTGTATCCTGTACAGTTCGGCTTCACTTTGATCCAGATACAGGAATTAGCCAGGCTTTGCTTATTTGAGCATTTTAGTTGACATCAAAAGTATTTTTTTAAACAAATCTTTTTTATCATCCTCATCTAATGGGCTTAGATTAGTCTTGCAAAGCAGTTTCAGAGCATAGGATGTGCACAACGAACATGTATTGACCTTAAATAACAGTAGTTCAATCCAGGGGATATAATTGGTCCTGGTCTGATGCAACTCCTCTCAATGTATACAGCAAAGCTCTATGGTCACTCACATCAACTGTTTTTCCCTGTAGATACTCTCCTATTCACTACACTACTTCTAATGTAGATTTAACTTCTGAACAGTTTCTGTGCAGTGTGGTGGCCTTTTGGTGCCAGGAGGATGAGGCTGAAATGCAACAGACCCTCAGACAGGACAATAGCCCTGTTCCCGTGGCTTGGAAATAAGTGTGATTCAGTGACCAAAGACCTCAGAGGAAGCAAAATGGAACCACTTAAATTGTGTTTATTTCTTTGCCCTTGGCAGAACCTGAACTTCAAGATATTTGTATTTCATTGTCCTAATAAGTGTTAAAGAAAACATGCCTCATTATTAGTTATGCAACCCACTAGTCAGAGCTTGGATTGATAGTAGTTTTTTTTTATAATAAGCCTATTTCAATTACAGAAACTTGGAATTAGTGCTATGGATTTTTACAAAGCATTGGTATTAGACATGCTGCATAGATTTTAAAACAACACAACATAGATATTGCTCTGCAATAGTATTTTTCCTAAGCATGTAGAATCCTAATGAATCACTATGCTTTGTGAAAATTGATAAGTGGTTTACAATTATTACTTGTTTTTACTCTTTTTTTAATTATGATTATTATATTTTCTAGCATTAGTCTTGCAAACACTGCTATGAACTACCTGTCACAGGAATTGAATAAATTATAGAGATTATCCATTTTATGACTATATAATCAGTGGGTTTCTGTCTTTAAATCTTGGTCACACCTTATTAAACTGTGGTAAATCATTGCCTGTTGTGAATTTGAACAGAGCTTCAGCTCATGAACAATTTCTTTCCCTTTCCTTCTCTACATTTTCCTTCCTTTTCCTTGCTTCAAAAAATGCACCTGTGAAGGTCTGTTTGCTGCTGCTGAACTGTAAGTTTCTCAGACAAACACACTGCATCAGAGTCTGTATTTGGAGCCGTTGATTTCAGCACAGGACAGGGATGAGAGGCTTTACAGGACCAGCTTTAGCATCTTGCTTCTTTTCTCCTCCTTTACTCATGCAACAGAAACAAGGGAAGTTTCCTATACTTTTAATATTTTTGTTACTCCAGTGGTAGGCAAGGATCGCCTTGTGTCATGAGCTTTACAAGCGCAGAGCAAGGCTTGAGTACAAATTCAGCTGGTGGTTCAAAGCTTCCCTGTCCTTATTGGTTTTCCAGAGCTGGACTAGAAAAAATAAATGAATAGAAAGGCTTGGTTATATCATTTCTCATTCAGGATGGAAACATTCACATGCATTACATGTAAGACAGATTCAGAATAATTTATCAAAAGAGCTTCAAGCTATCAAATAAGGCAAAAGGTGGACCAAGACTGAGGAAAGAATGTGAAGATTACCATCAGGATCATTTATCTGAGCCACAAGAATTTGTGTGGTTCACCAATTCCCAATTTTACTGTGTCTTTGTTACGAATGTCTTCTCTTCCCTTGAGTTTTGTTGCCCCTACAAGGTTAGTAGAGTGTCTTTGGCATTTCAGCCAGGAATTTCCACTATACTTTTGGGATCCCCCTCTTGACATTCTCTTTCAGACTCACTCCAACGTGCACAAATCCTCAATCTATGTGAGGTCTGATTAAATCTAACATGTTAGTTTACAACTTGTGGTCAAAGAAATGTTGGGATTTTACCTGAAACAGTGATGGACACTTGCCAAATATTTTTCTATCAAAATCAAACAGAGAATGCAACACCTCCACTTCCTCTAACTCCCACTCCTTGTTTTACAGGTTCTCCCACAAAGGAAATGTAGTTTAATCATACACAGTTAAGTAGTTGAGCGTTCCATATCTAGAAAATGCGATGGATCTTAACACATGTATCAGTGGGCTTACCCCATCGGATAAACAATGGTATTTCTATATTAGCTTGGAAATCTGAAAAGAAGCAATCAAAATAAAAAAGCTTTCCAAAATAGCTAAGTAGAGACTACTGCTGATATTTTCCAGGAAGTTCAGGATTCATTTCACATTGGGCAGAAAAGGAGGGAAAAATGTTGCAGTTTTCTTCTATGAAGACCTGCATGTAAAGTTTGAGCTCTTGAACTTTCACAGCAAGGACCAACCTCTTATATGAAACACTAGATCCCTGTATTTTTATTTAGCCCTGTGAAAATATATATGGACGTACTTTGCCTTATGTTACTTGTCTAGAAAGCCATTCTACACCCTAAGCCAATTCATTAGCTTTTTTTTTATGGGCAAAGAAGAAAGAAGCTACTTCCAGAAGTGGTTCACCCCATCCTAAGTTGGATGCCTAAAATAACTTACATGAATCGCCTTCTGATAGTAGCTTCTTCTCTTTTTAACAAAGACAATATACAAAGAGTTAAAGAATCTACTATTTGAAGTCAAAAGTTGGGGGGGGGCAGTCTTGCATTTTACAAGTCTATTTGAGTAATTTAAAAATTATATCACTTTTCCACAGTATCATTGTTTATACAATCAGAAGTTATTAAAGTTGGGAATCAGTATTATATTAAAATTAAATGCTTCTCTAGTACTTATATGCTAATATTTAGTCTGCAGAGGGAGAGATGTAAAGAAAAAAAAAATACACCTTGAAAAATGAAATCTTTGTCCCTAATATGTAAACTCCTATTGATATACTACAGTTACTGCAGTAAAAGAAGAGATACATGTCAGGATTCTGGGCCAGAGAAGTGATAAGTAATGTGGATTCATAAAGTGAAAAAATAGATCCTGTCCCAGGGAATTAAAAAATTATCAACAGTCATCCATTTAGCCATTAGATGGAAAGCTGAAATTGACTTTGATTGACGCAAAAGAAATACTGTATGTATATGATAGATGAATAGCATCTTTGTAAAGGATCAGATAGATGTAATAAAACTAGATGTAGCGGATAGACAGATACCGCTATTAGGAAGGACCAAGAGGTACAGATAGACAACTCATTAAAGCAGATGGACAGCCAGATAGAAGAAACAAGAATGAAGGTGTGACAAACAGAGAGATGGCTAGAAGGGACTTGAGTATAACACCTCGTATGAACACTCTGTCTTTATTAGCAAAGCAGTATCCCAACTTTAAAGAAAGAACTGTTGTTCTCCTTTTGCTCTGTACAGTTCATCTAGTTCATTTGTTTATAGAAACCTTGAATCATACATTCGTTTTCAAAGTTGACAAAATTACATTGGTTTCACAATTAACTCCAAGGATTAATTTATCCCAGCTATGCAGTGTTCAAAATCAGAAGATTCTAGTTTGCATGAGCATAACATCAGATGAGCCAATGTGATGATGATGGCGAAAAATGAAAAAAGTAATACACTGTGAACTCCCTATTAGAAGTTCTTCAATTAAGCATTCATTTCACAGTAATACTTTTTCTTTAAATAAATCTGAGGTATCTTTATACCTCTAAGCTCAATAGTTTTCTGCATTAGCTTGATATGCATATCAAAATGTGCACTATTTCTTAAATTGGTAGATAGGGCGGGTTTGCCATTAACATTTATGCATTTAAGTTTCATAGTCATGTGCTTAGAATACATTTCTCCTTCAAAGATTTGTACGGCTTTCAGCTTGTAATTTATTGCTGGGTATATTAGGTACACTGAGTCCTTCTGATTCACAGCTTTCTAATCGGCTATTTAGAGTTTACACCAAGCAGAAAATCAATGTATTCAATATGTAGTAGCTCTCTCGTTAACTCTAGTCATTTGCTTAAAGAGTAATGTTGAGCTGATAATTGAAATATGGTCTAAACCATGCATTTTAATTTAAAATAAAAAATCCTTGAAATATTATTAATTTAATCCTTTTTTTCCTCTCTTCTCTCTCCCCCTCCAAAGGGCATATTTATTTCAGTCCCTGCTTTGGGATCCTAATTCCATGGCTGACTAGGATTTCAGAATAATAGCATCTTTTCTTTCATGCAGCATACTACAGATATCTTGAAACACTTTATAAATATTCTGTTGAAACGCTGCCACTTCTGGGATATGAAATATAGCATTTAGCAGCATCCGGAAACATATTGCAGTATTTCAGGACATGATATAAAAAATATTAGATCCAATGGAAGAGTAGTAGTGGGATTTATAAAAGGCTGATAGCACAGACATTTGTCTAAGACTCTGGTATATTTCACAGGTTTTATATTTATTTGATTGGTTGGGATTTTTAATTACTTTTTTTTTCCCCGAAATGTCACAGAGCCCTTAAAAACAAACTGAGAAAAGAAAAAAAGATGTAGAAAACAAATATTAAAACATCTAATCTGTTCAGATTGCTTAAAGTTGTCTTGGGTTATTATTTAAATATTTTACATTCATATACTGAGTTCTTGAGTAAGGGATACAATGCAACCATAGTATTTGGTTTTGATGTGATAAAAGCTAACATGCTTACTTTGAAGTTAAATGAACAATACTGCTGTGCAGCAAATTAGAAGTCAAACCTGTTTTATTCTGACTCCTTACCTAAAGTTATGCTTATGAACATTTCAATTGAGATGTTGAAAACAGAGATTTAGGACCTCAAAATCTAGTTGCAGCAACCCGATGTGAAAACTGGGTTTCTACTTAGGTAGAAAATAAAAGGAAGCAGACATGTAGAAATAGCTATAGGTGTGTGTTCCACTGTATTTTTATTTTTGTTATCTAGCAAAAATTCCCTCTTATCTGTGAGTGTACGTGTGAGATTGCAGCTTGATTGTACAATGGTTTCTACTTTAACTGGAACAGACACATCACTGCTAGTTCCACTGTAATTCACTGTTACACATCTGCTATAGGGGAGATGAAGTATAACTGATCAGGAAAAAAAAAAGTGATAAAAGTGATTCTTTTTATTTATTATTTTTTATGTTTTCTTATTGGAAGATCTTTTGGGGGAAAATGAATATTTTGAAGTTGATCAAGTTTCAAAAGGTTGACTGCACATTTTAAAAATTATTTTCAATTTGTTCATGAATTTGTATTCACTTTCTGAGAATAAAAGATTATAAACATTCTTATGAATGAAAATAATCTGACAAAGTAAAGTTTTGTTCACAAATGCTTGTTTCCCCCCCTCCCCAGGAGTGTCTTCCTCTCTCCTTCTAGTATATTTCTAACTGCAACAGAAATGTGTTAGTATTTCCCAGTTAGCTGCTACCTTAAGCCATCACTTAGATATTACCTGTTTCCAAGGATTAGTTTTGATCAATATTTCACATTCTATAAATACACACTATTTTTATACGTGTTTTATTGGTTTGCTGGTCTGTTTTTTTTTCCTTCTCTTTAACTGCTTTTTTTGCTGTGAAATGAAATACATATTAACAGCGATATTGCCAGTGAAAAGCCTGCTCTACTGCCTCCTTTTCTGTTCCTTTTCCCTCCCAGACTCGCAGCCTTTTACCTTCTCTTCTTGCAAAGAGCATCCTGAACTCCAGAAACTGAGCTTTCCCCCTTGCCGCTGAGGTCCTGACACTCAATCTGCATAGCTCTTATCTATCCTGCACAGAAGGAGGGAGGGAGAGATGTGAGAGACTATTTGTTGCAGTTCAAAGTCAGGTTCTTTTATGTTTTGTTTCTCTCTTCTTTCTCTCCCCCCCCCTCCACAAGCCCCCACTTTTTTTTTTTTTTACTTTTTTTTTTTTTTTTTAATTCTCCTGCCCCCACCCCAAGATAAATAGAGGCAGAAAGGACAAGTGGGTTTGATTAGCATTTAAAATGTTGTCAATTTTTAATGAAAGTTTAACCTCCAACCATCAACTGTGCACAAACTGGAGACAAGGTTGCAAAATGAATGCTAATATCTTTGGCAGGCTTTGGTTGGATTGCCCTTCTGTGAACTTCACTTGTTGTTAATTTGTTATGTCAGCCCATATTAGTAGTTTCCCGAAGCCTGAACTGGTGAGAGGATCAGCCTTAAGGAGCCAGAGTACATAAGAGCTTGCTGTTGCTGATATTATTATTTAGTTGACACAATACTTTGAGGTCTGGGTCCTTCAGCACTGTACATTCGGCAGACCTAAATCTTACCAGATGGCGTTTCCCCAAAGGGGCTTATCATTTAAGTGTAAAATGAGAGACAAGAAGTGAGGATGGCAAAGGGAGGAGGTGGGGAATTAGCAGGTGAGATAATTCTACGTGACATGAGTTAGTTACATAAAGAAGAGACTACTCTTTCTACAAGCAGATGCAACTGCCTGCATAAGTGCTTTAGATGTATTTCTAACAAGCCATTGCTGTGTAGAGTGAGGGAAGAATTTGAAAGAAGTGGTGACATGGCTTTGTAAGTATTCATGAAGATGTTCCCCTTGCACAGATGGAGGAAATTGTAAATACGGTATAGGAAAATCTGAGCAGCAGAGCAGTAAAGGTTGACAGTGCTGGCACTGCACTGAACATTCCATTATACTTGGAATATTCATTTTATTATTGAACCTCATGTGAAAAAAACATAGGATAAATTGCCTCTTTCTGACTCAATCACTTTTATACTTGCCAGGAGTCTTTTTAATATGTGAAATAGTCATGCAGCTTCACAGAAACTTCTATTTAAAATGAATCAAACACAAATATTTTGCAATGTACCACAAATTATATTGTTCCTTTGCCTCTGAAATTATATCAGTTGGCTATGCAGGTCATTTAATAGTAAGCGGGGGAAGCAAGATCAAATTAGGTTGTTGTTCTATTAAAAAGCTATGAATGGGATGTCAGCTTTCTTGAAGTTTATCTTGAACATTAAAATCAACAATGTAAATTCCACCTAACTGTGCAATTCATCACATGGATATCATTACTACCTCTGTGGTATGTGCCTGTATGTGTGTGTGTGCATATGCATTTGCAGTTAGTGCATTGTTTCTGTAAATAAATTGTCCTGGCACGATTGAAATGCAGTCGGTGGTGTCATGCAATACAGTGACTGTTTAACAGTGCAGATCACTGCCATTAGGAGAAGGAGCAGAGAATAACTCCGTATGTAACTGAAAGATAAAAGGCCAAATCCTAAGATCACAAAGTCCAATGAAGTCATTCTGTAGGCCTCTCTTTCTTTTTCCTTGCCCAAAATCCTGTACCTGCATAAGCTGAAAGCTCAGATCAATGCAATACGTAACAGATACTAAATGGATTTAAGGAAATGGACATAGCTGAATACACAGACCGCAACAATCTCTGCACAATGTTTAAAGGGCAGAACTATTCCTACTACTCAACGTACTGCTTATGTATATAAGCACACACCCCCTGGTTATGGGTGCTTCTGTACCTGTCCAGATGAAGCATGTATACCTGCCAGATTTGCACACACAAGAGGGGAAAAAAAAAAAAAAAGTAAAATTTAAAAATAAAGGTCATGAAATTTGATCATCTCCATATTTAAGGTTACCCTAAGCACTCTGCAAATAACAAGGTACTTTAATACCCTGCTTGCACTTTAGTCTCATTTAATATAAAACCTATGAAAGATTATTCCTGAAGTCATTATCTTTAACTGTTGAGAGCATAGATCATGCCTAAGTGACTAAAATGCCATGAGAACTCTCAATGGGATACTGCTGAAGATCTGATATATGTCTTTCGGTCTCCATTGGAGTCAAATGACATGCAGAAGAAGAGCAATGATAACTGTAAAGAATGAAATGTGTTCTACAGGCAGCCAGGATCATGAGCCTACGGCAAGCTCAGGATGACTGAACAACAGCATGTAAAACACTGCTGATTTCTGAATGGTTTTAATGAGATATTATGGGTGACTTGTTCTCCTTATTAATCCTGTTTGCTTTGTAGATTGACTTCAGGGGTGGGATTTAACTGCTTCCTTGTCCTTTGTGTGCGGAGCAGAGACCTGAATGACTATAAGGAGTTACTCAACTTTTCTTGGTCCTGCCCAAGTGGAAATGCCTGGAGACAGCTGACACCTAGGAAAATTGTCTAAGGGGACTGAGATCTGGAAAGTAGACAGTTTACAAGCAATAGGACAGAGAATTCACGTTTTCATGCTAGGAAGTAAGTTTCAGTAAGTTTGCAGGAAGGATGCAGGGTAAAAGGATGTTTAAGAATGTGAAATGAAGGTCTGTCATTAGAGAGATATTGACTATGTAACTGGAGCTCTGGGAAAGCTCATACTACATGAACAGAGAATCACAGTATTATGGATATCATACCGGTCACCTGGGTCAAGGAAGAGGTTTGGTATAATTTCCAGGAACACCTGGTGAACAACTTATGTCCTTTACCATGACAGAGGAAAGGAATCATCCATAGATGTTTATCTGTTTGCAATGGAAATAAATCAGCAGAAAAGTTCCCATCATAGCCACTCAGAGGAAGCCTGACAAGGACACTTTCCACAATGCTCTTTGAAATAATTGAAACAAAATTAAATTAAAGCGACCAAGTGCCTCTTATTCACAATTCTTTTAGGGAAGGGAAAGGGTTTTGATCCTTGACTACATCTGTAATAAATGCAACAGGTACTGAAGACAGCAAGATCTGAATTCTGTGTTTGGCTCTCTTGAGAGTTGCTGCATAACATAAATGAGTCATGACAGTCTTTCATCAGTTTGGTTAGCCCCAAAATTGTTTATGATACTTAGCTTCTTCAGGGAGTCTTGTGAAGGGAAGCCTAGAAAGGACTTTGAGATCCCAGAATGTAATATGTTGTCTCAATACAACATATCATCATCCTATTTCAGCTATTTTCTGTCCTTTACCCTCCTCTGCCAGCAGTTTTCTGAATTCTGTGGGGTTTCTTGAAAAAAACCCAAACATATGAGGTTCATTTATACCTCTTCTCCTGACTCCTGATTAGAGACTGTCAAATTATTTGGCGAACATAATATTCTATGAGCACATAACCCCTTTTTTCTTGACATGAAGTATGCATAAAGTTATCTTCACTGTTGTACACTTTTGTATCTAAATACCTGATATATACATCACATGGGCAAACTCTGGCTTTTTTTTGAAAGAGAAAACCATGCGTGTTTATGTCTCATTTTCTTTGCTTTTTCACTGCCTGTTATTAAGAAGTGTGAATAGTCAAAGTCAGTGATTGTTCCTCACTTGATTGTGTGTCTGTGAGTGTTAGCTGAAAGAGCTCGGTCTTTCTTCCCCGCCCCCACCCCCCAAAAAAAAGGAATTAAAAAAACCCCAGAAAATGTTATTTAATTACTGTTGGATTCCTGCTGATGGCCTTGGTAGTGATGGTTTACTGGAAAGTCAGGAATAACTACTACAAGAATTCTTAAAGTAATTTCTTTAAGATATGTTCTGAAGGAGGTAGGATTTCATAATCATAACCTACCTTTCTATCCCCCAAATCCTGTGAATCATGAAAATCAGATTAAAATTAAAAAAAAAACTCAATTCCATGATTTCAAGAATGCTCTTTAATAGAAATAATTAGAAAGCATGTATAACAAAGCAGCATAAATATGCCTGAATTTAGAAACTAGCAGAACATGAATTTAGTATTGAAAAATTAAACTAAAATTGAATTACTCTGACTCTTTTATTGTTGATTTCAGTTTAGTTTCAAAAATCCTTGAAGGTCTCAGACTGCATAATGCATTTCTCAGCTGCATTAATGAAGCACTTTTTATCTCTTTCTGCATCTCACACCCTTCCTACTTACCCAAGAAGAATGTGGAATACTCAGGAATATGCAAAGAACAATATAAAGCCACTTAATAACAAGGAAAAATAAATTATCTCATTTCAGCTAGTCTTTGTCTCCTAGAGATTGTGGTGGTCAGATGAGATCTTCAGACATAAATACCAAATCCTATTCTCAGCTTCTCTGGAATTATAAATATGTTAGTGGAGACATAAGATTAGGAACACAGAATCCTGGGGCATATTCCCCTATTGCTGTGCATGGTCCAACAAATCACTTAATCTCTTTATACCTTGTTTTAGTCATCTGTAATTATTATTATTAAGCAGGTATTAAAAATGCCCAGAGTTGCTGATCCTGATAAGAGTCCTGTTGATTTAGGCAGTGTACAAAGATTTGGTAAGTGACACTTCTTGAGGAGTCTACTGGTTAAGAAACAGCCCAAAGCAATGCCCAGGGGAGGGTCACTAAAACATTTAAGCCATTCTGAGATCTCTAAAAGCATCGTGTTCTCTATAGATACAAAGCATTAATATGCACACCATCATGTGTGTCCATAACCATAGATCCAGCGTATCATAAAAGGCACAAACATACATATACACATACTTCATCCTCCCCATGTTTTCTGAACATATTTCTCCAATTGCATATAAATTTTATCCTTGTCTGTAATAATATGACAGTAAATGAATTACCATAAATAAACCAGACACAGGGATTGGTGCATAAAGTTGTCCTAGCTTCATACAAGATCTGACCTTGAACAAAGAATACTTTACATCCGTGATGATTTTATCTGCTGTTGATGAATTACAACTCCTGCTTATGTTTAATCACTGCTGACAGTAACAGCTGACAGCTAGTTAGGAAGAAAAAAGTCCTCAGCAGCTAAATTCTTTTCTACAAAAGAAAACAAAACTCTTCTTATATGGCTGGTTTTGCATACAGACAGAGTGATTGGAAGGATGTTCTGCAGAATTTTATATGCTAAATAAATGCTTTGCCTGCTTTTTTCTTTTAAATATAACTGTATTTATTTACTCATTTTCACTTCTCGTTACTATTTCAGTACTGGCATTGGAGATATTTAGTTAGCTATGTCATCATTTTTGCTCAAGACAATGAGTTGAGTTTATTTGTAAAATTTAATGAGAGAAGGCTATATTTTTTTACTTGAAGGAAGTGGGGAATTTGTTGCTATTCTTTTATCTTCACTTCACTGTATTGTTGATGGGCAACCCATTTTCAGAGTTGATGAAAGGAAGCTGTTAATATCAAAGGCTATTTTGTGTTTGATTTTTTTATCTTTATATCCTTATGCATCAATTTACTCCCATTACTGATCCATGGAAATCAGTGGACAAGAGGACTGTAGAGTTTATTTTGCATAAGCAACAATGGCAATTGGCTTTGCATTATGAGATTATATCTCTGGGTTGGAGAATTAGAATTCTTGTGTGCATTATATATTAGATGAGGGTAATTATTAACTTTCTGGCCTCATCAATGTAGAAAAATCCAGTAGGATTTTTTAGCCCGAAGTGTTTAAGAGAAAAACAAAGGAAAGACTGTGCATCTCTTACTTAATTTCAGTTTAGCTGTGAGATGACAGAATTTGGCCTGTCCTGCAAAATATGGGTCTGAAAATTAAAATCAATGTGTCATCAAACTGTTTAATGTTACTGGGAATCGAATAATGACTGTTTACCTGAAATTTATTCTTAGCTGGAAAATACTGCAACTCTCAAAAATACCGTTTTATAAAGAAAAAATTACACAGACAACAAAATCTCTATTCCTTGAGATTTTTGGCGTGCCTCTAAATACAATGCTTGCATTGCACATTTGTAGGGCCTTTGGAGTAGAACTTCCACAGTCTGGAAAGAAAGTACTTGTAGTTTTCTATATGGGTGGTCAGGTATTGCTAGATAACTTTTCTCTTTGCAAAGCAAATAATAGGACTCCTCCCAATTCTACACTTTACCCATCCCACCGAAAATTCAGTAAGTGGGGGATTTTTTAAAGAAATCACAGGGGTACGAAGGTATTGAAGTTTAAGGGAAAGTGTCCTAATTCTGGGGTTGTTTATAAGGCACGGTGAAACATTTATACTGATTTCATTCCTGTGTTACTTATACAAAATTGGTTAGAAAACAAAATTAAAAAGAGTTACTAGCAATGATTTAATAATTACATTGTTAACTAAAAAAAGAAGAAACACAGAGAATTTTTTTTATTATATCTCATAAACTGACACATGGAAAAGATTAGAACGGGAGACATCCCTTCAACAAACAGGGTAAACTACATAAATGTACTTAAAACTGTAAGCTGAATCACAAAAATGCTTAGTCTTAAAGTAAAATGAAATATTTATTTTCCATCCATTTAAACTCCGGGAACAATTAGATATTGTATCAATTTATCAAGAGTTCTGATTTCTCCAGCATATAAAGGCATCAAAATTTAAGCTAAATCTCTTTCTCAAAATGGTCTTAACATGGGATGTAGCTGATGAGATTTATATCTATGAATTCATATCTATTCTCCTATGAAGATCAGGGCAGTTGCTAAAAATTACGTGAGGTCTACCGACCTGCAAGCCATTACTTCTGCTGTGAATGGGTATGTTAATAGTAATTTTGCTTTTGGGGTATTTTTAACATTTACTGTATTAATTTTTCAGTCTTTCAAATTTCTGTTACATATAAATTTATCATATCAAACAGAATTGGAATCAATTTTAGCCAGTTGAATTTCACAATTTCAGACTTGTATTTATTCTTTTTTAATATGGTATATGTCTTCCAGATCTGATGGTCTTTCCAATATAGAGGTGTAAGCAGGTATACCAACAAGCCTAACTGAAAAAGAGCTCTGAATACATTCCTATTGATGATATGTTTTTCTTACCAGGAAATATGAAGAGGTATCCTCTGTTGCATGGCAGATGTGTAATAAAAATACCATTAATGTGTGAGTGTGTGCACATCTATTATACACATATATATACACACACCTAAAAGTGTATTCCTGATATTAACAGTGTATATGGTTTTTTTTCTAATAGTAATATTAAAAAAGGGTTATTATTCATAGTTAAGCATGGCCTAAATTTTTGCAGCTGTTTCCAAGAAGTCTAGGTGACTCTGACCACTGGATAAATCATGGAAGCTAACTGTGCATTCAGTGATAGAAAGGGTTTTGCAGATAAGCCAATAAACATTGTTCATTAAATTTCCTAGATGAAACGCAAGCTGAGTATAGGTACCAACAAAAAGTGAAAACAGGCTTTTTTTTTTTTTTTTTTTCCAGTTAGTTCTTAGTATTTTGAATTGTAGAAACATAGAATGGTTTGGGTTAGAAGGGACTCTTAAGGTCATGTAGTCCAAAACCCCTGCAGTGGGCAAGGACATCTTGAACTAGATCACACTGCTCAGAGCCCTGTCTTACCCCCATCCTCAGTCACCTTCGAAGTCAAGTTACTAAATACCTTTGCCTTGTGCAGCCTTCATACATCTAACCATTGGCACTTGTAATAGCTGCACCACTGGCCTCTAGTGAAGGTCAAGGATACCCTGAAATGACAGTAACAGCACCAAAAAGAACACGATCTGTTGCATATTTGCAGACAGTTAATTGACAGGAAATATATAATATAAGTCTTAAAAATATTGTATTTTTAATGACTTAATTAAAATGGAAAAAAAAACAGGAGGGGAAGGAAGGAAGGAAGGAAGGAAGGAAGGAAGGAAGGAAGGAAGGAAGGAAGGAAGGAAGGAAGGAAGGAAGGAAGGAAGGAAGGAAGGAAGGAAGGAAGGAAGGAAGGAAGGAAGGAAGGAAGGAAGGAAAAAAAGAGAGAAAAAGATAAACATGATTTTATCCTAAGAGATGCTAAAACAAAGCTGAATTTCTCTGCTTTAGTGCATTATTTCTCATAATTTCACCCAAAATGATATCCTGAAAGAATTATTCTTATTAATGTTCTCCTCATTTCTGCAGGGGGCATAAAAATAACTGATGAGTGTGAGAATATAAACCGTATGGTTAGTGAGGCAGAGGTGATAATTAGAACATGCTGTAGTACGCAGTAAACAAAGCTATTATGAACCATAGAGTTCTTTATAGAGTATTTAAAAGGGTGGTGGAAATAATATACTTTCCCCCAACTGGCTTAAAAGCTCTGTCTGCAACTGCCATGAAAAAATAATAAAAAGAAAGAAGAAAGAGATTTAGAGTTAATCACTCAAAGGGTTGGTTTCTAGTTAAAAACCACTGCAAATATTATCAATACTTATTTGATTCCATACTAATTTATGTAAAGCATATTATTCGTTTCTCACTTAGTTGTTTGTTTGGAGAGGATAAATCATGTCAAAACTGCAAACACAAAGTTGTAGAGGGGAAATACTATAGTTATATTTTGTTAGTAGAATTATCTTTTTGTCACTGTGTGTGTGCTATGTTTCCAATGTCAAAGACTCACACTCTAAAGACAAGTATAGTTTATTGGATACAAGAAGTAAATTCAACTCAGTGTTTCACCTTGCAAGTTTTTTTAGGACAACAAAATTCTTCTCCCCTGAGTGTGAAGGCTGAATGGATATTTGATAGTGAGGTTACTGCCATCAAAACTGATCTCAAAGATAACTGCATTACAATCCTTCATACACTTTTGATGCCTTTAGGACTATGCAACTGCAAAAATACCTCCAATGAAATCAGAGGCACCGGTCTGGGATAAAAAGGCATACGTCATCAAAATGTGCTTCCAGTAGCCTTAGGGCTCTACATACTCTTGAAATACACTTGAGGCTGAATCTTTATCAAAACAAAAAAGGAAAACAAACAAAAAAAAAGCATTATGTCCTAAATTACATACATATCTTTTGCATGTTTGATGTTTGTCTCATCTTTTTTCTTCATCTTTTTAAAAGAAAAATTCTAAAAGTAAAATCATGAGTCAAAATGAATTGAGATGAATCAGTATGAGCTTAGGAGCCCAAATGATCTTATTCTTACTGCAATGGAGATGAATGATTTGTGGACCCAGACAGTGAATGTCCACACAGTGCTTTGTTATGGCAGCTCTTGAAAGGAAGGGTTTGACCTTCTTGAGTCACCAGTTGAGAAAGGAGATGTTGGCACTGTCTCCATACCTATATACATTGAATTTGAGATTCTAATGATATGTGTGCTTCTTGTTGCCTCCTGCACAGACAGTGAATGCATAGATTCTGCATCTTATGTACTGCTGAAAATTCCTTTGTGTGTTATTAAGCACAATGTAGATGAGAATAGATTTAAGGGGCTTGAGAGCAGCCAGACAAATAATAAAACATAATAAGCCAGACTAATATGATGATATTATGTCATCCCTCTGGATGAAAGGGTTGAATGTTCCCTCAGTAACTTTGCAGATGACATCAAATTGAGTGGGAGTGTCAATCTACAAGATAGTAGGAAGGCTCTGTGAAGGGGTCCGGACAGGCTAGAGTTATGGGCTCAGGCAAATTAGATGAGGATAAAGAAGGTTAAGTGCTGTTTCCAGCACTGGGTCACAACAACTCCATGCAATGCTACAGGCTTGGGGAAGAGTGGATGGAAAGTTGCTTGTTAGAAAAGGACCAGGGGTTGCTGATTGAGAGTTGGCTGAATATGAGCCAGCAGTGTGCCCAGTTGGCCAACAAGGCCAAGAGTATACTGGCTTGCATCAGAAATGGTGCGGCCAGCAGGGTTAGGGAAGGGACTGTGCCCCTGCACCCAGCACTGGTGAGGATGCATCTAGAATCCTGTGTTCAGTTTTGGGCCTCTTCCTGCAGGAAAGGTATTGAGATGCTGGATTGTGTCCAGAGAAGGTCAATGAAGCTAGAAAAGGGGCTGGAGAACAAGTCTTATGAAAAGAGTCTAAGAGAACCGGTGCTGTTTACTCTTGAGAAGAGGAGGCTGAGGGGATACCTTATCACTTTCTACAATTACCTGAAAGGAGGTTGTGGTAAGATGGGTGTTGGTCTGTCCTCCCAGCAAACAAGTGATTGGATGAGAGGAAATGGCCTTAAGTTGTTCCAGGGGAAGTTTAGATTGGATATTAGGAAAAAATTCTTTACTAGAGTAATTTACTAGAGTAAAGAGTGGTGAAACATTGGAACAGGCTGCCCAGGGAAGTGAAGTCTACAACCCTGGAGATGATAAAAAAAACCTGTGAATATGGCTCTTTGGGGCGTGGTTTAGCAGGCAAGGTGGAGTTGGGGTGATGATTGGACTTGATTTTAGATATCTTTTCCAATCTAAATGATTCTCTGATTCTATGAATAATAACGGATATAAAGAACAGGTGATATAACAGAAAGAATGACAGGAAAAAATTGTATTGGTTGTATCCAGAATCAACACCCAAACCTGAATGAGGAATACACTCTTATTGAGATGGAGTCATTACTTGGGGTGTCTGTGGAAAGGATATAACCAAAAAGTGATAAAAATAGACGTATAGGTGAATTTTTGAAAGGATAACAAAATTCTTCAGAAGAAGGTGGCAAATTATAAGTAATTTTGTTAAAGGACAGTTAAAAAGAGAGAGTGGGGGCTTAACTACAATGACACAGTAACAGTTTCTTCACAAGACATATTGAATGCTAGAGAGACTGTACATTCAAGATGAAGAATTTTATGCCCAGAGCCCAGCAAAAATTTTTCATAATATAACAAATCTGGCTAGAGAGGTGTGTAATGCACTGAATGGCAGAATCAGTGGAACAAAAAGTAGTATGACTGTAGAAAAAATCATACAGCATAAGTACATAATAATATTACATATTTTTTTTTCAGTCACAGTGTTAGGAAATATACGTATCCACAGCAGCTACAAAAAAAAGACACTGATTACAGCTTCATGTACTTTTGCTTTTATTTTAATGCAAGAAATCATGAATACTTCTTATAGGGATGGACAGAATATGGGTCAGGAAAAGTACATGCTTGTTTTCAGAAATTTGTGATGCATTGGGCCAGGAATATTTAAAGGAAAGTTTTAGACTTGTATTGGTTTTTGGGTTGTCAGAAAATGTTGATGGGACAGTGAGGATAAACAAGATATCAGTTAAGAGTACTTAATTTTAAGACGAAGAGAGCTCACCTAAAGTTGACAGAGAACGGATGAAAGATGTATTTCTGCAAGGCAAAGGCATTTCCCTCATCGTTACAGGTGTCTTGACCCTTCACTCAGGATTTAGGTCATTCACTTTCTCCTATAACTGCACTTTTCAGTAATGAAACGTGGGTGAATGAAATACATGGGCTGCAGAGGATCTGTACGTTTTATTGAATAGTCTAGATAAGGAGACTTAGGTCAAAGAATTGTGTTAGGATATTAAAATTTGGTTATTTCTTGCTGCAAGGATTCAAGTTAATCTAACTAGGAGTGTATCCCAAGCACAAGTGCTGTGGACTGGTTTGAGAGTGAAGGAACTCAGAAGACTGGGTCTTAAATACAGGAAGAAAAAGACCTGATTTCAGTCATTGGTTCATCACCTTGGCTCTTTAGTTTAAAGGCCATTTCATATGAGACATCAGTAGTTACTGCATGAATGAACTTCATGCCTTTAAAAGAACAGTCCCATAAAGTACTCAGACTACAAACTCCTGGTAATGTCTCACAGTGTTCTTGAAACTTATCCATAAGACTGACCTGCAATTAATATGTGGTAGGAAGTATTGCTTTCTTTTACAACAAAGCAATGGGATGAGAAGGGTGGTTCTATGCCTTTAGCCTGAGGGCTTTTATTCACAAGTTCACTTCCCTGGGAGATAATTCTAACTATTCTGTTATTGAGTATTCTCGGGTACATAGTCTTTGAGTTTCTTCCTTGAAGTTATTCAACTTTGCAAGAAAAAATGAAATATTCATCAAGCCAGACAGGAAGAATGAATAAGCAAGATTCCTTTGTCTTTTGGGTTGGGTAGTCATGTGGGAGAAGAACACATGGGTTCTGGTCCCTGCTCCAATAAATACTTAATATATATCAGTTTATAACTCTGGGAGCAAGTCCTTCATAAGACAGGTAGAGACATGTCTGTTTCTTGAATCTCAGGAGGATTTAGACATAAAATAGATTTCTCATGCTGTCAAGATAGAAGTTCTTGGCATGCTCAGAGAAGAACTTTAGATACCAAGGGAACCTCCCTGTCAGAAATACTCATGAGTTTGCAGTGCAGCATCTTTGAAAATATGAGATTTAAAACTAAGAATCTGAGATCTTGGATTTAATTCTAAGTGTTTTGTTCTTTTCCTGTATTTTTATTTTTTTTTCTCAGAAGACACACAAAGTTTACATTGGATTGAACAGTTCAACTGTCAGCTACTGGGCAAAAAACTGGTAGCATTCATAGCTGCCTTCTTACTTCTTAAATGTCTAAAGCATGTAACTGGAAAGGAGAACAATAATATTACTGTATTATGACAAGCCATTTTCCCTATTCCACTGTCTACGAAGAAATCTCCTTTAAAGTCTGAGATGGAATCTGCCCATGCAGCTGAAAGTCCAGGCTTTTACAGTTGTAGCTACAGACATGTGCACGTGAGACGATGGTCAATTGTCTCTCTGTTTGTGGGAGATATTTAATGATTTTGCTACCAAACATCACAGAAGGTCAGGAGGGAGATGGATGGTGATGAACTAACAAGCAAAATTGTTCTAACAAAGCATCTGTGAGCAACTGCTTGATCAAAATGACTGACATCAATCAGAATAATAACTTCAAATATGAGATTTTCAATTAGCGAGGGAACATAAATAAATGCGTCTGGAAAATAAGCATAAGAGATTTGGGAAGGAGACAGCACATACATAACAAAAGAAAGAGAGAGAGGCAGCAGGAAGAAAAACGGACTGATATACACAAAGAAATGTGCACAGAAGCAGACTTGCAAACAAGTCTGCTGGGAGATACACAGATAAACAGAAGTATTACAAATATTGTCGCTAGCTTGCACACAGAAAATTCTTGCTATAGTTTTGCAAAGATCTTACAGTGCATTTTGCATTGAACAGTAAAAAAGAAGTAACAATAATTCAACCCCTGTGCTATACATCCCCCTTTCAAAATTGTAACACAAAACTGCTTGGAGGAAATGTTTATCTGAAGTGCAATCAAAGGCAGAAACATATTCATGCTGAGTGCCTCTTTAGCCATTTCCTTACCTCTGATGTTGTCATTTACATCAGTGGAAAATGTGTGTAAAATGCAGCTCAATCAGAATGACAGCATTTTACTTCCACTTTGCACAAGATGGTGGGCAATGAGGACTTAAATTGCAGATTTCAAACCTAAAAAAAATGAAAGATGCCACCTCCATCTCAGGAAAACCTCGATCTTCAGGTTGTTGAATGGTACAGGATATGCCAAGGAGGTGTTATGACATACAGATCTGGTTCCTGTATTCTCATCAGGGTTCATGTCAGTGGATTGGATACTGTGACAGATGGAGCCTTGGTCTGACATGGCACGGCCACTATATGCTTTCACAAGCAGTGTTAAACAGATGTGTGGGCTTCAACAATCTTGATGAATAAGACGTAAATGCTACACTTGTCCTCCTCAAATTCTTTCTGCTGTGGCCTTATTTTATTTCACTTTGTGATAAGTTTCCAGAAGCCAAACAGAGTTTTGAAATGAACCAAAACTTTAGAGATTAGAAAACAAGTGAAAAAGAATACAGAAGGAAACTAGGTCTCAGTTCCTACTAAAAAAACTTGAAGGGCTCAATTAACAAGGTTCCTTGTGTGAATCAAGACCTGCATTGTTCATGTTGTTCTAGAGTAACATAATGAACATATTGTGGAGAAATAGGTGAGAAGAAAGAGAGTCAGTGTTACCTATTGTCAAGATTTCAGAGGAATGTAGGATTTCTTCATGAAAGTTACTTCAGGAATAGCAAGGCTGAGTGTTGAATCACCATTCAGACAAGCATACTGGCTATTACTAATGTCTTAAGACAAATATACATTAGATTTTTAACAGGTGGGGTGAAGAAGAATCACACTGCATCCCATTACAGGTTTATCCTTTAATTTGCAAAATAAATTCTGACAGATGTAAATTTATGTCACTCGTGTGCTGCAAATAATTCTATAGGCAAAATTTTATATTATAAGCAAGACTGAATGCCTGTTTATTGATCAAAGTGAGTGGAAAATCAAAATGTTTTGCAACACAGGCCATCTTCAAAGTGAAGTGGAATAGAATGAGCTGCTGTAAATTGACATAGCTGCTTATTGCAGTTTCTCTTCTGCCTTCTAAACATCCTTTTTTTGTGGAAGACATTCTGGAGATTCAGAGACAATAAAGCCTCACCCAACAATAAGGAGCTTTGATGAGTCTAGAGGACATAAACATATGAGGCCTGACAGCTGAGAAATATATCTAGAAAATAAAAAAGGAGACAAAGAAAAGGTTAGGACTCTCAACAGGACATCACAAGTAGTATTAGGATTTAAGCAGCAAGTCGTTGTCTTCTGTTGAATGGCAGCTTATGTGGAATGAACCGCTACCAGTTGAGCATGCAGTGGACAAATCTACACAATGGGAAGGAAATTTGGTAAGCAAACCCACAATGTACCACACAAACAGCTCTCACCATCAGTCTGAAGTTACAACTTCATTCCTCACATCTACAGCTCTTCTGAACTCCTCTTCTGTCAATCCTGCAGACTGAGTCACTTAGACCTAAGACATCTCCCAAGAACCTAGGTAGTTCTGTTAAAGAAGGAAGAGGAATGATGGAAACACATGGGAAAATCAATGCTTCTCTCTTGCACACGTTACTCCTCGTTTCCTTCTTTTGTCACTCATCTGAACGCAGGCATTTCCCCCAAAATACAGACTTCTGTACCTCAATGGGAGAAAAACTTATGACATGCATAAACCTTCCCTTGTACTTTTCCTTCTTTCTGTGTACCTGAACAACCTGCAAAGGTGGAGGACAACCCTTTTACCTTCTTATAGACTGCTTATATCTCTACATTTGAGCTGTTTTGTCCTGCTGTTCTGTCCCTTCTGTCAAGGTATTCTGATTCATTTCAGTGCTGTTTCCTCTTCTATTCAATCATATATAGTTTATATAGTCAATTGGTATAGTTTACCTATAATCCCACAATGAATCATTAAAGTCTGGGCATTAAGACTAATTTTTCTGTTTTCTGTTCCAATCAGCCCTTATTTCCTCTTTATTTTTTTAACCTCATATAATTTTGGCTTATGTTTGTCCAGGACAAAACACAGAACCTTTAATATTGACATTAAATAATGATTTTTATACCCATCCAGGGATGAAGAAGCCTCTGAATTTGACGTGGAGAGGGTAAAAATATGGTTTGTCTCTTCATCTTCTTAGATTATATGAAAGAACAAGAGGAAAAAAAAGTAACAAATACAAGTTGAAAAGAATAGTTAGCAACTCCTAGGAGAGCCATTACAATTCATAAATGAAGGTTACACACCCAATCTCTTTCTCTTTTTATGTATAAAGTGAAATAGATAGAACTCCTACATATTTTTTCCTCCAGCCACTTTGGATATTGTTCACTCTTGTTCTCAGCTTTGCCAGTGATAAAAGGTTTATTCCATGTATTTCCAGGCAATGGTAGAACGAAAAGTATACCTAATGTGGCTGTCCAATGCATTGACATTCATATTTAGTCTCTAAAGTCAAGTCATTTCAGATGAAAAGGGAGTACAATTTGCTATGTAATGCACTGAGACAATCCTATATCTCTGACTGTGTTTCATGACAGATCTTATAAAAGATCGTAAATTACTATCTGTTGAAATATATGAATTTAATGGATTCCATTAATGCACACACCTGCACATAAAAGATTTTGCAAGCCAGAAGATATGATCAGTCAAACAGCTTTAATAGTTATTAATTACAGTTGCTCACTATTTATTCCTCACCAACACAGAAATGTTAAGGTATTTTAATACCCATACTTTTAGATGGCATGCATAAAACAGGGAAATAGTCTTTTTCTTCTTCTGTATAATCAATCAAACAGTTACCAAATGTTTTAAAATCTTTGTTAGGTGTTTTCTAAGACAAGACCCCTAATTTTCTCCTTATTCTTCAGAAAAACATAGGGAGATACCTTCACAAATATTTTTCTGCTCTTCTGATTCTGTGTTACTTAGGATGAATCCAAAAATCTTCATTTTGGGTTTAAGTTAGTAAAAGATTTGTTTGGTTTAAATTTATTACAAGTCATGTGAGAGGCTTGCAAAAAGAATTAAATCCATAATGCTGTTGCTTTGTCAAATGGTTTATTCTGCACCTAAGACATAACCTTTCACAAAATAGTGAAAGCCTCAAAACTAAGGTGTTGAGATTGATTAAAAACCGCAAGTGTCACAGAGCAGACAGACTAAAAATTGACAGACTTGAGCTACTGCAACAACAGTGTCAAATTAAATTAAAGATGTATCAAAATGCAGGATAAAGAATCCTATCAGCCAAACAAGATTAACAGATGTACTGTAAAACATCCCAAAGTATCTAACCTCCAGAATTCTAAATGGAGGCTGTGAAAGCAAGTGAATAAAGCCATGCACTCAGCTGAGACAGAGCTTGAATATGGTTCTATCTTATGCTCTGTGACTACCTCTAACCATACCAAATGAGACTTCACTGAGAGACCGTCACACGATCAAAATGGGAATTTCCAAAAAATTAGAAATCACTTTGGAAAAGTCAAGTAACATTGTGGTGTGCAGCCTGAATTACTAACTTCTCCAAGTGCCAGGAGGTGGAGAGAAATGACCTTTTAACTTCACAGAATGCATTCGTGACACTTGACCACTATATGTTAGCTATGGAAAACAGCAATGGGAATAAAAAAAAAAACAAACACTTCATTCTTATTTATGATGAGGACCTTCAACTAAAAATAAACAAGTTTAGTGGCAGCCAGCATGACTTCACCAAGGGCAAGTCCTGTCTGACCAACATGGTGACTTTATATGATGGGGTAACTAGAGCAGTAGACACAGGCAAACCAATGGATGTGATCTAGCTGGACTTCTGTAAAGGCTTTGAAACTGCCCCCCACAACATCCTTCCCTCTATATTAAAGAGATATGGATTTGATGGGTAGACTATTTGGTGGATAAGAAATTGGTTGTTTGGACATATTCAGAGAGTAGCGGTCAATGACTCGATGTCCAGATGGAGATTCATAACTAGTGGCATCCCTCAGGGGTCCATACTGGGACCAATGCTCTTTTATATCTTCATCAATGATACAGACAGCAAGATCGCATGCACCCTCAGCAAATTTGCAGATGACACCATTCTGAGTGGTTCAGTTGCTACATCGAAAAGACAGGACACACCAGAAGGGGTCTAGACAGCCTGAAGAAGTACACTTGTGTGAACCTCATGAGGTTTAACGAGGCCAGTTGCAAGGTCCTACACCTCGGCTGGGGAAAACCATGGTTTCAGCACAGGATGGAGGGATGACATGATTGAAAGCAGCTCTGTGAAGAAGGACTGTGGTTCTGACTCATGAGAAGCTCAACATAAGAGAAGGTTCTGGCTCATGAGAAGCTCAACATAAGCTGGCAATTTGTTCTCACAACACAGAAGACCAACCGTATCCTGGGTTGCATCAAAAGTAGTGTGGCCCACAGATCAAGGGAGATGATTCTGTCCCTCTCTTCCTCTCTTGTGAGACCTCATCTGGAGTATTGTGTCCAGTTACGGAATCCTCAGCATAAGAAGGATATGGAGCTGTTGAAAGGGGTCCAGAGGTGGCTACAAAGATGATCAGAGAGCTGGAACACCACTCATACGAGAACAGGCTGAGAGAGTTGGAGAAGAGAAGGCTCCGAGGAGAACTTAGAGCAGCCTTCCAGTACCTGAAGGGGGCCTACAGGAAGGCTGAGGAGGGATCTTTTACAAAGGTGTGATGTGATAGAACCAGGGGCAATAGCTTTAAACTGGAGAGAGGCAGATTTAGATTAGACATTAGGAGGAAATTCTTTACAATGAGGGTGATGAGGCACTGGCACAGGTTGCCCAGGGAAGTTGTGGATGCCCCATCCCTGGTGGTGTTCAAGGCCAGGTTGGATGGGGCCCAAAGCCACTGATTGAGTGGCAGGTGTCCCGCCCATGGCAGAGGGGTTGGAACAAGATGATCTTAATGGTCCCTTCAAACTCTAACCATTCTATAAAATATTTAACGGATTTTTTTATTATTATTTTTGAGAGTACGGAACTTTAATCGAAGTACACACACAGCCTCAGTTATGAAGCTTCTTAGTGTCTGGAATTTCAATATTTTAAGAAGAGATTAATACAAAAACTTCAATAACATCAAGCCACAAAAAAGATCTGAGTAGATGACTCAAAGGCCATTGTTAGAGTTAAAGTTAGCTGTACTTGTGGGATGCTGTTCACTGTGAGACTTTACGTCATAATGGTTGATATAAAATGTTGCTTTCATTTGGAGTGTAGAGAATTCTTAACTCACAAAAATGTTATTCTCTGCTGGAAGGACCAGGGTTTTGCTTACATAATTGTGCTACATTGTGTTACACTACGTTACCTTACATTGCCTTACTTTATGTGAAGATTTACAGGGGGTTTTATGCCATCTTTTCTTTCTGAAACCTCAGCAGACTTTGATTTTGAAGTCCAAAAGAGATCGTGAGAAGTAAAGAACTGAAATGCAATTACAATTAAGTTAAATCTGGTATGTATTAATAGCTAAGGTACAGATTTCAATATTTTTCTGAATGTTGGTCTGTATTTGTGACATTATTTCTTGACTACAGGAATGATTCAGAAACAGGCTTGTATATTCCATCTCTACTGAGAGATGGAAACAGTGCCTGAAAGTGCTTACTATTCTGAAGAACGCTTTTGTCTGCTTTAGAGATAAATTCATTGATATCAATGCAGAACTAGACTTTCCACATTGTTGTCACAGTCTGGGAAGAAACTGATCCAATAATTCATGGCGGAAGACCTTAAAAGGAGAAACCAAGATACTGAGGGAAACTGGCAGAGGGCTGGTAGTTGGACGCTGTTCTACAACATGATACAAGATGAGGGTATTCAAGGAAAAACTATATGGATGTGTATGGCATGACTTTCCTTAAAATAAACAAGCAAATAAACAAGTAATTGTAAGGTCAAAGATACTCTTGGAAAAAGGATCTAATTGCAAAACCCTGATTTTGTTGATTTACCCACCTTACCTTTCTCTCTTTAAGTTGTCTTTAGCAATAAATTTCCTCATTCCTCACTAACAAATTCCAAAAAAACCCACTCATCTTCTAAGCACAATGTGAGTTCACTTCTTTCAAAGTGAGAAAAAAAAAAAAAGTGGGACTGACTCTGAGTTGACATAAACTTGTCCCATTAACTGTAATTAACTATAATGTAATTAGCTATATAGCTAACTACATTACACTACTACTTACAGAAATATACTATTTCCATTAAATATATGGTCAAAGTCTGTTTGGCCAAAACTGAAATTAGGATTAAAAGCAAATATTTAAAAAAACATGTTTTGGTTTTCTTTTTTCTTTTTTTCTTCACTAATCTGGTCCATTTTTTAAAAACCCAGAGAAGGAAATATGGATATTCATCACAGAGGGTAATAAAGAACGGAAAAACGAAATCAAAGTCAGTAATTTAGAAGTAATTATTTGTAACAACGGATTTTAATTTCTGACCAGCCTGTTGCTAGTACAAGGTTAAAAGAGGTCAAAAAAGAGAGAAAAATTCTTCTTTTACTTTCCAAGTATCCCTATTCATTTAATTAATATAGGAGAAAATTTGTCATGTTAATTTGGAATCTTTGCTGAAATTATTGTTATTAATTTTCATCTAAGGAACAAGGAAGAGGAAGAGATGGTAAGCAGTTACAGAACAAAATACTAATGCTTGAAACAAGGAGTGGCATGTGCAATTATTGTCAAGGCAAGGAATACAGCATTGCCCAAAGAATCAACACAAAGCCTCAGTTCCACCTAGATACCACATACACCCTCAAATCAGTTGAGTTAGACCTAGGTGTTTGCCCCCTCAGTATCCCTTACATACTGTGGTGATAAATACAGACTAGCTAAGATTAACGTAGAACGACAGACCACGTTGCCTGCAGTTTAAAGTTGCTTAGGCTTTTGGCCATATAAATTATACATAATGTCGTGATTTTATGGACAGCACTGGAAATTTTCTTGTTTTCCATACTTAGACCAGCTCCCAGGCAGAGTCAGCAAAAGTTTTATGCTACTGTTAATTATTTCATTAGAAGAGAATTAGTTTGCTGTATTAAAAACCTCCAATGTAACTGTCTGGACATGACTCTGGAGAACTGGCTCTGAGTGGAAGGATTGTTGGAACAGATGACCTCCAGCTGTCCCCTCCAACTTCTACCACTCTTTCATTCTGTGAAATCTCAACTCTGATTTCACAGGATGCTTTTTCTGAACTCATACAAGTCACTAGTTTGTTCTTGTGCTGAAACCTGGAAGGACAGTAGCCCTGCAGGGAAAGCATTGTTATTTTTTTAGGACTTTAAGTATTTATTTACTGTACACTAACATGGCTTTCAGTGGGTGCTACCAGTGGGTGAAGTTGATGTTGGGAAAGCTCTCTTTCTATTTTTCAAGTGAGGAACACAACCGGGCTTTAATTTTCAGTGGAAAAAGTTTCTGATATTAGATTTCCATTTCATAGTGCTCAGATTTACGATGGGTAGTAAAACCATACAGTGAGTTTTAATATAAGTGTTATTTAATTACACCAGAGGTACCAGATATCATGTTATTATGACATCCACAAAGTTAAAGTTGTGTCTCTCAACCTCGCTAGAAGATGTATTGAAAACCAAGTTGTAAGATTTTTGTCTCTATGTTGCATATATATTTTTCTCTCTATTGTACATGTATTTTTCCATGTGCTTACCGGCATGTAGGTAAGGGATCTCTTTTATAAACATAGCCTCTGGATCAATAGAAGAAAACATTCTATTTGAAACAGCAGTTATAACCTGTTGAAGGATGGACAGGATATTTCTACTCAAATTAAGATATTGGAAAGTAATGTCATTAGACCTTTCTCTGAAAAGATGCACATAAAGTAGAGGAAAAACTTTAGTCTCATTTCCAAAATGATTGTTGCAGAAAGCTTCTAAAAATACATATTTATATGCATTTATTTCAACAGGAGATTTAAATTAAAAATAAGCCTTAAGCCCTAGAGCTGCACAAGATCCAGGTTTCTACCAATTTCAATTGCAATTAGCTACTCATAAATGTAGGATGTTCTTTAGAAGTATTTATCTGTTACACACTAACTGCTTCTCCGGCACTAAAAGAGGCTTGTCTAGTCCAGCAATCAATGCAAAAATTAGCAGTGGAATGCTCAAGAGGTTCTGAATCCTTATCTTAGTGTGTGCCAGGAAATTCATGCAAATACTGCATTTCTATGCCCAGATCTGGTCACCGCATGTGTCAAATGGATAGTTGGTGAAGTACCTACCTAGATCAGATTATATTATGCATTCTCAGAGGCTCAGACTATATGTATTTTTCAACTTGCACAATACTGAGCAGATGGACCTTGATTGTCAAAAGCCCTCAGCAGCCAATATTCTGAGTTCTTTGTAAAGCCCTTTCAGTTGTGGAAATGAGGGAAAAAATAATAAAAAGAGTATTTTACTGCCTCAATTACAGTCCACTTTTAATGAGCTCCCTGCCCGAGACAATGCATTGTCCATTAGGACTAACTCTTTGAATGGAATAAAGTCAAACACTCTTGATTCTTTCTGGTTTATAAGAATGCATCAGTAACCATGGCCTAGTAAGGCATTGTTTTTCTTGTGAAACATTTATATAAATGTAAATATAAAAATAAACATAAATATCTATACATGCATGCATATATACATGCGTATTTGTGTGTGCTCTCATATGTACACATTCCATCTGTGTATATTTTTAAATATGCAAAGAGAATCCATTTTACTGTCTTTGTATAAGTTGTTATAGTCTCCCATAGCAACAACTCACAGATAAAGAATCTCACATCAAACCAAATTGTGCATTGAGGATGCTGCTGAATGTTATACCAACATTATAGGTCTGATTTAAATCCACAGAATGAAGAAGGTTCCCACTGCAAGTCTAACTTCAGCTCGTCAGGCTATGATATATCAACACATATGGCAAATAACATCATATTGTCTTCTTTTTGACACAGAAAAATGAGTTACAGAGTGGCTGGGAATATTTATGCCACATTTTCTAACTTTTGTGGGTTTAAATCCTCTCCCAAATGTTAATATTATGGAAACTGGCATTTCAATATTTGGGGAGACATCCTGTCCTACAGCAAGTATATTCTGTTTCCCTTGTTTTGGGGAAATTTCTTCTCCTGGAGGGTCAGCTCAATGGAATATGAGAAAGACTCATCCTTCTGGCAGGACAGGTGGAAATTTTATGCTCCAGGACTGTTCAATAATGATCTTTGGCTGCATTTATATACACAAACACAGCAGTTAGCTGCTGATGTGAAGACATGAAGCATGAAAAATATAATTCATAATGCTGCCCTTTCATACACGCGCTCTTCAATTGCAGAAACTCTTCAGTACTTGTCAACACTTAGAAGCACATGTTTTTTACCTCAACATGTAGCCCCTATAAAGTAATAACGTTATCAGCGTGTCTAATCTGAAGAGACAAGAGGACCACAAGCATCACAGACTGAAGAGTTAGAAATCAGTGTTGGAGAAGATACCTATAATGTCACTTCAGAGATAGTTGATTTTTTCTTTGTTTATTTTAATCTCAAAGTTCTTTCCTGATAGGGTAATATTCCCACATGAGAAGCCACTTTTGGTTATTTTTTGCAACTGCAACATTAATTGTCAACTTTGTATTTGTTTGTTTCAGGTTTCATTTTTGCTTTTATATGTTAAGTGAATAATTTAAAACTATGAGGAACGCTAATGGTTTAGCATTTGCTTGGGACTGGTATATCAGAAAGCATGTGTATGAATAAAGTAACACAATTTTTGCTCCATTTAAAAATGTTCAGAAATACATCAAATATTTTCTAAAGAACAGTAAAATAATATACATATGGAAATATATTTTCATGCTTTAAAAATGTTGATTATTTGACCTTGACCTATTTCATTTTCATACTATTCAGTATAAAACATCATAATCATCTGATTCAGATGAAAAAATAATATTAAAATGTCCCTCATCATGCCTTGGAAGGTGAGGGCATCTGGTATAATGTAAAAGTCATTAAATTCCTTGAAGATGAAGGTGTAAGGGGGCAGTAAAGTTCACATACATATTGCAATGTGTGTACACAAATTGCTGCCTGCTACAATATCTCCAGTGAATTTACCTCATCCGGAACAACAACTTATGCCCCAAGAAATCCTGTAAATTGCTTTCTTAAAAAAACAAACAAAACCAAACCAAAAAAAAAAAACAAAAACACCTTAAAACCACACATCTGCCTTGTGGCACATTGATAACCTATTTTTTACTTTAGAATTTTATTTTAGGCTACAGTTGTGTAGTAAAATAATTGTATGAAATAATTTCTTCTACTTCCCACTCAAATTCAGCTTTTCATACTAAAAGCTGAGGAACTCAAACTGAGGTGCTGAAATTCAGAATTAATCTTGATCTTAACTTTGACAGAGATCCAGGTAGTGGAAGCTACAAGCCTTACAGTGTCAGGCCTGTTCCTCTACAGTATCAACTCCAAATTTCTCCTGTGACTTAGCTTCTGAAGTCACTGTCTTATTTTTGCACGGGATGTAGTTGTGTCTGGGTTTTTAGAACACCAGGAATTACTTCAAACTTCAATCTAATGTCCTAGCCAAATGGTGCTTTTGTGTTCCTATTCATGTATCTTCTAGAAAAACAGTCTTCTCTGTCCTACAATTGGATTTCCACTGTGAAGAAGTGAAATCTCGCTCCAGATTGAATTCCAAGAGCAAAGTCAGTTAGTGCAAACAGCTGGCTCTGGAATATAATGTGGACCAGACTGACTCAACTACCTGACAGAGATAAAGCATTGTGTGACCTTGGGTGAAACATTTTCTATGTTTGCTCTTTCTGTCCTGCATTAAAGGAATACTTCCACACTTCCACTGTAAAAACATAATATAAAAATATCTAAACAGGTCACACACAAATTCAGTTGTTTCAGTGTCTTGTCTTCAGCAGTGGCCAGTAGCAAGTTTGGAGACGGGCAGCAATACTTTCTTTTGCTACCACTTTCAGGTTCTGACAGTATGGAAGACAAAATCTAAGGATTTCCAGAACAAGCTTTTGCATCTATATTATGTTGCCAAACTTTTCAGAATGGACTTTTCCTGGGATTGGCAGATGAATTTACCTAAAAGCTATTTAACTTATCTGTAGTTTTGGCCCACTGTGGCAATGTTTCAAAACTGAATTACCTGTTCTAAGAAATCATGACGAATTATAGCAAAGAAAAACAATTTCCCTTTACTTGCCTTACCTTGCATGCCTAAAAGATAAAAGGAGTGAGAAGTGTTGAATAAATGGTAAATATTAGTAAAGACTTATTTAAACTAAGAATTCATGTTTACACCTTCACTAGTGTCATTGCCTTTTTAGACAGGTATATCAAAAGCTAAAACTGAAATACATGTGACAGAGGATAAACATATAACAGAATTTAGGAAGGGGAAGTTAATATGTTTGTCTATATTTCTTCCTGTATCTTTAACAACATTATATTGCTGAATATCCTCTGGAATAATTTTAATATTTGGAAGAAGAATACCAAAACTCATAAATAATTTAATTTTTTTTCATTCAGACCAAGCAAACAATTTGTCAGAAATTCATTTTACACTTTTAGAACCATTTTTCATTGCACAGGCTGGGCAGCAGTTGAAGATCTCCTGTATGAATTCACTTTGGAGAGGCATAGAACTTCCTAGCACTTGCTATATCTGCAGCCTCTTGCATTGATAAGAATCTCAGGGCAATTAATGATCACTTTGCAGTGAGTTTACAGCAGTATGTGTCTATTTAAGTTATAGCAATACTAATTGAAGATACACAAAAAAACCCCACTATGAAATAAAAATTATTTTAGAGAAAATATCTTCCTTGATTTCAATGATATTCAAACTGGGCTTAAAATGATATCAGCACCAGGCTGGTAGATTTGATGTGAGTCCTGTAATATAATGCACATCAGAAATCTCTTGTATCTCCATAGTGCGGCTAGGAAACAAAGAACAGCTGAGGATGCAAGGTGTTAAACACAAGAGTTTCATATTCTTGTTGCGAAGGGTATGGACTCATACTGGCATTTGGTTTGGACTGACTCTTACTTTTTCACAGTTCTGTCTTGTGCACCTCTCTCTAGAGATCATGGGGATTAACTCTGAAGACTCAGGAACACTTTTCCAGATCTGTCCCACTGGTTCATTAGAACTCCTCTTTTCCCACTTCCTCCCTCACTGTGTTCCAAGGGAAGGTTCGCTCACAAAGAGTATTGTTGATTAGCTCTTTAATCTATACATTAACTTATAGAAAAGAATGTCTAAGGTAAGTGACTGAAATAATATCACATGCTCAGCTTAAACCCATGACAATTCAGTTACGCCCATGTCTTTCTTACAAAGCCCCTTAATAGTTCAGTTTATTATTTTATTTCTCACCCTCACCACAAGAAGGATGTTGAGGCTCTGGAGCGTGTCCAGAGAAGAGCAACAAAGCTGGTGAGGGGGCTGGAGAACAAGTCTTATGAGGAGCGGCTGAGAGAGCTGGGGTTGTTTAGCCTTGAGAAGAGGAGGCTGAGGGGAGACCTTATTACTCTCTACAACTACCTGAAAGGAGGTTGTGGAGAGGAGGGAGCTGGCCTCTTCTGCCCAGTGACAGGGGACAGGACTAGAGGGAATGGCCTGAAGCTCCGTCAGGGGAGGTTCAGGTTGGATATCAGAAAAAAATTCTTCACAGTAAGAGTCATTGGGTACTGGCAGAGGCTGCCCAGGGAGGTGGTCGAGTCGCCTTCCCTGGAGGTGTTTAAGGAACGGGTGGATGAAGTGCTTAGGGACATGGTTTAGGGAGTGTTAGGAACGGTTGGACTCGATGATCCAATGGGTCCTTTCCAACCTTGTGATTCTGTGTGATTCTGTGATTCTGTGATTCTGTGATTCTCCAAAGTTCTTCATATCTTACTAGCTCTTGCAAGACATGGATTATATGCAGTTAAAATTGAGTTTCCTAGGTGCTCAGACCTTCATGCCCCTGCCCCAAATAATGGGTGATTCAGTAGAAACTAGAGGCTGCGGTCACTTCCCACACACATGAAGGAATGTTTCTGTCTTTTCTAACAAGGATGTTTAAATATGACACCTTCAGACTACCCTTCTCATAGGTATGTTCAAGAGCAGATTAATTTTGTCTTTAGAAACGAGTGAAAGAGGGCAGATGATTTGTCCTGTGAAGGTGTCAATAATATCTCCACTTTCATCCTTCATGGCATTCATCTGGTTTACTGTGTCCCACATTCCTACTTTTAGATGAAATCAACAGTATTTAGACTGCAACCGTACTGAAAGACCATGTTGCCTGATAGATGTACAGTATCGAGCACAGCACATTTCTCTCTTCTGGTCCTTCTAGGCACTGCCGAAGCCACATTAGCAACGCACTTGTTACGTTGGCAGAAGCGAATTCGGATGTCTGTTTTCAAGCACTAGTCACGGTAGGCTGCAACAACAATTTTGACCAAGTAAGGTCCGCAGGATTCAGCCACAAAATGAAGCTAGAAGCTCTATCATAACTGTATCCTAATGAACCTGAGAGAGAATAATATTCTGACAGCAGGGAGGAGAGAAAAATATTAAAGGGCAAAGAGAAGTGAAGGGGGTAGAATAGCACAGCGGGCAAATGGATTAATATACTCAATGGAATAGTTAAGCCAATGTAAATGAAAAAGCCCCTTTGAGTGATATCATGTGCTAATGTACATCATGGTACCTTCTGTTCTCCTGCATTTCCTCTCTTTTATTGTCCCTCAAGCAAATCCTGGTTTTATTGTCAAACTCCTGACAAAAAAAAAACTCTGGCAGATTATCAACCCCTGGTGCTTTCCAAAGCAAAACCACATCATTCTCCCACTACGTCTCTCAGATTCTGCATTTCAGTCTCTGGAGACATCTCCTTTGCACAAGCTCTGCAGAAAATACCCACACAGAGGGATGAAGGTCTAAGGGAGAGATGGGGCAAACACCTGCAAACTCACCACTGTCTTTCATCAGGGGCTTAAATTTACCTCAACTTTTATTTAAAACCTGAAAGATTTGAGCAATTCCTACAAAATTCAATAGAAAGGAAGTTTCATAGACAGTGCTTAAGCCCTAAACTGACAAGACACGAACCGGTTCTAATCAGGAAGCCACAAAGCCGAAGGTAACAAAAATTTTTCCAGTACACAGTCCAAATAGAATCATAGAGCCTCAGAACAATTTAAGTTGGAATAGACAAGTATTATTGAGTAATAAAGAGTAAACCCAAGTAGAGACGGGACATATTCAAAGTCTATTAAACACAAAGGTACCACCCTGGTGTAGGAAGCCCTTGAGCTTACATTCACATTGGTTGTTAAGGAAGGTTCATGATGTTCTTACTTTGTTTTTGTACTTATCCCCAGATCTAGTAAAAAAAAAAAAAAAAGTCTACTAAACTAGCTCAACACGTGCGCCAACTCTGTGTAGCCTTTCTTTACTTTTTTTTTTTAACATCAAGTGTAAGCCATTAAACTTGCTTAGATACTCATATACATCGTTATTTAGGCACAACTCAATGGTACCATGACTGTACTGTTTCCGGAGTACATACAAAACTTTTCCACAGTGGCCTCAACAGAGAAGGTAGGAATATCCTACATTAGTGAGAGCTGCCTGGTTTTGTTTGCATGTTATCGTTTGTTTATTTGCTCATAAAGACTCTAAGTAGCAGCTGTTTAGCCTTTCTCTCCCTTGCCAATAAAACAAACAAAAACCTGGTCTTCCAACCACTGGAAATCGACTTCTCAAAGGATTTTTAAGTATCCTGGCAGTTGGCCACAATTTAGCTACTCTGAATTAATTGTACCAGTAGTGTGAGGAACAAGTGCAGTCTGTGATTTTATTTCAATTTCTGACCTTTCCAGCAGCCATCCACTCCAGTGATATAGAAGGAAAATTACAATTAGCAATGGAAGTGAGAATTATGTTTGTTATTTCCTCAATGCTCTTAACATTTAAATTTACTTTTTGTCCAAAACTGAACCAAAATCAAAATAGGTTTGTAAACTGTTTTATTAACAGAAATGTGTCATGAAATGAAGACTTTATAAATTTTGACTCAGAACTTCTAGAATAAAATATTTTCATCTCATTATTTAGTTTTTTGATATTTTTTTCAAAACTCTCTAATTTATATGGAAAAAAAAATAGAGTAAACTGCACCCAAATGGTCTTTTTCTTGAATCAGTCTGAGACTAAACCTTTGCTTTTCTCATCTGTTTAATTTCTTATGTCAGGTGAAGTCGGTAAACACTAATGAAGTTAGATAAAATGATGACGACATTCAGTAATGTTTCAAGATATTTACCCAATCAGCAGATAAAAGTATCAGACTAAGATCTGAATAACAATTACAACATACACAAGAATAGAGCAAATGTTCTGAACCTGTGGAAATTTCCCCACTGATATTTAACGTTATGCAAAATAAGGATATAGTATGGTCTTTGCTGACGACAATGGGGACTTTTGTTAAAGGAAACAAGAAATAATCCAAAGTCTTTTCTCTAATGAATGCCTGCTCTAAAAAGTTAATGAAAGGTCTCTCCATTGAATTCTGTGGGTTTTAAATCAAGCCTCAGATAAGCTGTTTGGTGAAAGCAACTAAAACAAATTGGGAAAAGGTTCTCTGCTTTATTAAGTCATTTTAAGGGAGGTAATGGAACAGCTGTTGCATACATAAAACACACAAGTCCCCTCAGAAATGCAGTTGGGAAGAGCCTTGCTGCACAGCATGAGTTGCGGGCACTGCCGCCCGACAGCTTCTCTGGCTGAACAGACCACTATCCTGAACGCTAACCTTGCAACGACTCCCCAAATCCCTCCGGACCCTTAAAGGGGAAAACAGCTTCATTAGTTCCTCACATAAACAGCCAGAACATAAATACAACATGCTCCATTAAAACGGTCAAATTAAGCAAGTGGAGAACTTTTCTTATATTGTGTCTGCTTTAAGGTTTCATTTTGGGTTTTGTTTTCTTTTTCTTTCCCTGTTTTGGTTTGCATGCTCTCATTTTCAAGGCATCCAGTTGAATACTTAGGTGGAATTAATTTTATTTCATACAGATCATTGCAGCTGTGTTTCAAGGACTTTTTTTGTTTGCCTGGCTCAATTCTAAAGTGAACATGTGGAGACCAAAAATGGTGCATCATACACTGTACATGCAAATTATTGTTGCTCTTTGCATGGTTATGCTGATAGAACTGTAGTAGGATTTGTCTCTTGTTGTGTTATCTGCTTGAAAGAAAATTTTCGCTCTCCAATGATTTCAAAGCATAAAACCTAATGAAGAGTACAGTAGACCATTCAGTCTTTTTTTTTTTCTTTCCCCAGTCCTTTCCAGTTTGTCATCAAGGTGTTTGAACGCATTTCAGGTAAAACCTAACAGTCTAGCAGGATCCATCTAAGATCTAGTTCTACTTTAAACCTTTGGCAAATTTCTCTTTTCTTGTTAGTTATATATGTTTTTATCACTTACATGTTTATGCACATGTGTACAATATGGTATTAGAAAAGTGGTAAGGATAAAAGAGCAGAAAAAGCAAATGGTGCTGTCTATAGGCAAAAAAACTTTCACTAAAATTTTCTCATTTTTTATCTTTCTTTTGTTTCTTCTTCATTTTTTTTTCATCTTCCTTATTTTACCATATTATGCCCTTATTGTTGGTTTTTTTTTTTTTTTCTTTCTACCTTGGATGAGGATTCCAAAAGATGTTAACAAATAAAAATTACCGCAGTAGAGTTCACATTGTTTCAGCTCTAAGTTCTTCTACTTAAACCACAGTTCATCAGGAAGGAAGACCTACACAGGGGGAGAAGCGGTTTCTGTTTCCTACAGGTGCAAACTGACTTTTGTTGCTTTTTCTGGCCAACTCACTGTAAGGACTCATACTTTTTTACTAGTCTTTCTTGATATCCTTCTCTTCTCCAGATGTCTGCAATTCAGCCAAGTCCTGTGTTAACGGGATGTATTTCAACTGTGACTGGTTTTTTGCAAGACATTGTTCTATCTTGTGGGGTACAGTTTAGGATATTTCATATTAACCAGCATTAATGAATGTGTAATCAAACAGGATTTTCTAGCCAAGAAATTCATAAAAACAGATGTACTGAATAGAAGACAATCAATCTTTTTGTAAAGGAAGTTATTTTAACACTCTAAAAAGATATATTAGAACTAGAGCATGAGCCTTTTGGAGAAACAGAAAGTCCTGAAGCAGTGAGTGTAGTGCCCAAAGAGGAAAATATTCCAGAATCAGCCATGGGAAAGCTGGCAGAGCATACTGATGTTTTTTGCTATTTTTATCAACTTTTCAGTGTTGTGTGCTGTCTGACTTTAGGAGGATTGGAATTGGAAAATCAGTCCCTGTGATCATACAGTTTATTCAGCTCCAATAGTCAAAGGAATATGCAGTCTAGAAGTTGGTCCAAAAGGAATAAATGATATATCCTCTAGGGGAGCTCATTTGTGATTGTGTAAAAACCTCTTAGACTATTACTAATAACCATTAGCTTACTAAAACTGATGGTGTTCTTAGACTCTGAGGATACACAGCCTGTTCCTTTAATTTTGTTTGTTTGTGTCATTGACTGTAGGTACTGTGAATCAACTGGCTTAATATTAGGGGCTATTTAATATTTGAGGTAAGTAAATAGTCATCAGTGCTAATCTGTAAGTAGCAGGTGCAATCAAAGCCCTGATTTGCACAAAATGACCAATGCTGCCCAGTGCTATCAGCTTTATTAGGGAAAAAGAACGAAAGACCAGTTAAGATTCTTGGAGCTTCACAGCCTTATTCACAGTTGCCAGAATTATTTTCTAACCACTTTTTCATGCTCTTAGTTTCCTCTTCTCTTCCACCCACTCCTATCTCACTGAAAAATGTTGCTGGATTGTATCTTACTTCTCTTTTAATTCTTCAGAGTAATTTCTTTCCAATTTATTATGAGGGAAAGACATGCTTTGTTTTGAAAAAGAGGAATTTTTATCTTTAAAATTTAGCCTTAGTGAGGAATTTAAGTTAGAGAAAGGAAACAAAAGAAAAATAAACACATTGATTGATCAGAGTTGTTTATCATTTTTACTTACTCATCAGATCCTTCTTGTCAAAGTCTGAAATACTCGTGGGAAAGAAAAAACTATATTTCAGTCATTATTATTAATATGATATTTATTATAATAATATTGACTGAAATATTGCAGCAACAACAAAAACTGCAGCAGTATTAAATGCATTAAGAACTATATTAAATTATTATTTTTTAAAAAAATTCTTCAAAATTAAACAGTTGACCTTCATGTAAAATATGTTCCCTAACACAATGCCCTTAAAGCGCTATAAGGATTTATTTTCATATAAAACATAACTTAAATAAAATAATTAAGAAACATTTCCATTTAAAAAATATACTTCTTATTTGAAGTTTATCAATAAATTTAGCTGAATATATTTTATGGTCTATTAACTGAAAAGAAATGAGCTTTATTGTTTCTGTTCAAGTCATAAAAGCACCTTTTTTTCTATGCAAGGAACAGTTCTATCTAAAACTGAAGTAATTCTCACAATGACATATGATGGTATGAAATCAAAATATGGTCCACATTACCTTAGGCATGATAGTTGCCTGTTTGCAGACGGAGATAACACTTTCTGTAAAGAACTCATTTGATACAGGGAGGGCTGACGGTAGAGGAAAAAATCACCTTTCATACAGAGGTGAAAAGTGACATGTTGGCATAGAGAAATATGATACTTCTCTGAATGTAGCTTTCCTGGTTTCCATCATGTTTCCTATAGTCACCTTCTTCTGTGTCACCTGTTGGTCTCACAGACATTCTAAATTCTTCTAATCGTAGATACTTCAGTGAAACATCTGAGAGGATAGTTGCTTTAAGTGCCTCGCCTAGTTAAATTTTGAGATTGCATTTCTATTAGTTACTGTCCAAAGAGACTCTATCTGAAGAGAGAAGCAAAATACTTAAGCACATTATTTACGTGTCAAAATATAGCTAAAATTAATCTGGGCCTTTGTCTATCTGTGTAGATAAATCATGATAACAAACCACATGTGCACTTTTAAGGGCGAGAACACAGACATATCCACTGTTCACCGAATCTATTTTTGTCTTCATAGTCATTTTCTGGGATGTGAAATCTGTGCATAGTTGCAATCCATAAAATATAGAGCTGAGTGAAATTGTATGTAGTGATTTCTCTCTACTTCACTTTTGTCATTACAAATAAGGAGTTCTTAATGTGTGTTGCAGAAGGTCTTCCATCCCTGTTGTGATTGATGGCTAGCGAACTGCTGGGGACAATTCCACTTGGTGGGTAAGAAACACGATCTCGTTTATCTTTATATCATATCTGTTGCAAATTAAACTAAAAACATAGAGTTTGCAGACTAAAATGGTTACACCGCAGAGCAATGTGCCCATAAAACAGCATGTTAACAAGCACGACATGATAAATGAAATGCAATAAACTTCTATAATTTCAGATTCTCCCAGAGGCAGATGCTGAGGCTATCACCTGTTGAGCTTCAGTTGGTGACAGCATAACAGCATCTCAGAGAAAGAACTCACTGGGCTTGCTTTATAAGAAGTGAATGGCTACTAATGCACACACAGTTAACTTCACACATGCTGCATCTGAGATAAGATTTGCGATTCAAGCAACCAAATGCACAAGCAGTGGTAGTTTGCTTGCTGGATTACTGGTGCTCCTGAACAGGAATGACCTGTTTTTTTCAGTAGATGGCAGCAGTACAGATACATGCTTCAAAAGCGGTTTGTAAAATAAAACTGCTCTTTTCACTTCCTAGCAGTATTGTGAGTGCAACACCTGAACATCTACCAGCCAGATGTTAAAACTCATCCCCTACTTCAATAGTGACAACATTCCTACATGCAGAAATTTGTTATTAAAAAAAAGAAGGAAAGCAAACAACAAAAAAAGCCCTTAGTTACACACAGTATTTTATATTTTATGTGCCAGTAAACATTCATTATCATTAACTATCTAGTTGTACATACAGATATATTTTTCCTCATAAGATATTTCACGGTTTTACCAGAAAGATTATAATCAACATTATGACTGTCTTCAGGAAGGTATCAATAGACCAAACGTTTTGGAAGGTTTAAATAAAAATGGAACCTTCAATATCCCTGAAATCATGTACCTGGGTCTTCATTTTTGAAAGAAGGGAAGACAAGAAAAGAGGTGTTCTCAAAGAGACTCAGAAGGGCAGCATAAAACTGAAATGTAGCCCTTGGTGATCCTACTCTTTTTAGATGCATGAAAATTGGTTTCAAATTCCTCTACTGGTTTTAGTAGGGCAAATGGCATCTGCTTCACCTCTGGTGAGTGCTTTAGCCCTAAGGCTATGAAAAACAGTTGTGTTTTAAATCTGGTCTAGTAAATATTTCATTATTTATACATAAAGGTTGAACTCAAGAAGTGCATAATGCACTTCAGAAGCAAGTGAGAAGCAAACGGAGACTCCCCACGATACAACCAGCCTGCTGCAACATAAAACTAGAACCTCCGATTTATACTTTATATATATATCCTAAAAATATTCTGAGGCATCCTGAATCTTGTGCCCTTAAGATTCCTGTCCTTAAGACTCATCACAAGAAATAAAATAGTAGGTCTCTAGAGCAAAAATCTACGTCTCTTTGGGAAAAGCGAAGCCTACAATGAAAAAAAGAAAACATTCACCATTTTGATGAATAGATTACATTCCACTCTTCTTGTTTAAAATACTATGTGCTAGTATATACTTATGTGACAGACTACTGTGATTCTCTGAGATGGAGAATTCCTTAGGTGTAAAGAAACAGCTATTACTCTAGTTTTCAACAAAGCTTGGATGCATGTGATGAGAAATGGTAAAGAGTTCAGAGGTTTAAGTGTCATGGGATACATTGAAGAGTGCTGAGCATGGTTTTGAAATTTGTATCTGTTTTTTACCTCTGCATTTATTTTTCAACGGCTTAGGTATTGCAAGTGCTTTTGTCTTTCCTTGCTACACTTCACGTGCTGGTTTGTATCTAAAGTCAACTCCATAGTCTATAGCAACAATATTAACTAACTGTAAAAAAGTTTTGCTCTAGGTTTGAATAATAATTGCTAACTTAATTGTAAGAAAAAAAACCCAAACAGATTCATTTGTGATGACAGCTTATAAACATAAGTGCTCCCTTCAAGCAACCATAAGTAAGGACTGGAAAAAGAAAAAAAAACAAAAAAACCTTAACATCTCATATTGATTCCTGGGTCAATGCTGTTCTTGAAACTGTAAAATATGAATGAGCAGCCTTTGAACAGAGTAAGATACTATATACCTTTGATCAAATCTGGAATGCATTTCTGCACTGCTACTCACTAAAAAGAACAAATAGAGGCTAACTCTCAGATGATCAACTCTGTATCCACAAGAGCTTCCTCTGTGTAGCCTAAATCATAGAATCATAGAACAGTTTGGGCTCGAAGGGACCTTAAAGGTCATCTAGTTCCAAACCCTGCCCATGGCAGGGACACCTGCCACTAAATTTGGCTGCTCCAGGCACCATCCAACCTGGCCTTGAATCCCCTCCAGGGATGGGGCAGCCACAACTTCCCTGGGCAACCTGGGTCAGTGCCTCAGCACTTTCATAGTGAAGAAATTCCTCCTATTGTCTAGTCTATATCTGTATCTCTCCAGTTTATACCCATATACTCCCCAGCTTTCTTGTAGCCCCATCAATTAATGGACGGTCGCTATAAGATCTCCTCGGATTCTCCTCTTCTCCAGGCTGAACAACCCCAGCTCTCTCAGCCTGTCCTCATAGGTAAGGTGCTCCGGCCCTTCAATCATCTTTGTAGCTCTCCTCTGGACCCATTGCAAGAGCTTCATAGTCTTCCTACATTAAGGATTCCAGATCCGGACACAATACTCCAGATGAGGTCTCACAAGAGAGCAATAGAGGGACAGAATCACTTCCCTCACCCTGCTGGCCGCACCTCCTTTGATGCAGCCCAGGATATGGTCAGCCTTCTAGGCTGCGAGTGCATATTGTCGGCTCATGTCGAGCTTCTGATCGACCAGCACCAGCAAGTCCTTCTCCTCAGGGCTGCTCTCAATCACATCAACCCCCATCCTGTATTGAAAATGGGGATTGCCCCAACCCAGGTGTAGGACCTTGTCCTTGTCCTTGTTAAACCTCACGAAGTCAGCACGGGCTCAGTTCTCCAGCCTGCCCAGGTCCCTCTGGATGACATCGCATCCTTCCAGTGTGGTAACTGCACTGTTCAGCTTGATGGCATCCACAAGCTTGCTGAGAGTGCACTCAATCTCGCTATCAATATAATTGGTAAAGATACTGAACAGCACCGGTCCCCTAACAGACCCCTGAGGGACACCACTTGTCACGGATCTTCATCTGGACTTTGAGCCATTGACCACTACTGTCTGTAGAAAACCATCCAACCAGTTTCTTATCCACCTTACTGTCCACCCATCAAATCCATATCTCTCCAATTTAGAGGGAAGGATGTAGAGGAAGACCACGCCAAAGACTTTACAGAAGTCTGGATAGATCACATCCGTTGGTGTACCCATGTCTACTGCTGTGGTTACCCCATCATGGAAAGCCAAGAGACTGGTCATACAGAATTTCCCATGCTGGCTGCTATTAATCACCTCTTTGTCCTCCATATGCTTTAGCATAGCTTCTAGGATCTTTTCCATAATCTTCCCAAGCACAGAGGTGAGGCTGACATATTGGTAGTTCTCAGGATCATCTTCTACCCTTTTTAAAAATGGGCCCAATGTTACCCTTCTTCCAGTCACCAGGGACTTCTCCTGACTGCCATGACTTTTCAAATATCATGGAGAGTGATTTGGCAACCACATCTGCCAATCCCCTCAGGACTCTGGGATGCATCTCCTCAGGTCGCATAGACTTATATATGTTCAGGCTCCACAGGTGGTCATGAACATGATCCTCCTCTGCAGTGGGAGGGGCTCTACCCCCCTGATCACCATCTTGTTGTCCCATGACCCAGGAGGGTTGAGGAGAGCAGTTGTCACTGAAGACTGAGGCAGATATGTTGTTGAGTACCTCAGCTTTCTCCTCATCTGTTGCTATGAGGTCACCATTCCCAACTATCAGGGGGGCTACATTCTCTTTAACCTTCCTCTTCTGACTGATATACCTGAAGCCCTTCTTTTTGATCTTCACTTTCCTTGACAATTTCAGCTCCAGCTGCACCTTGGCCTTCCTGACCCCCATCCCTACACAACTGACCAGCGTCCCTATACACTTCCCAGGTTCCCTGTCCCTCTGCAGTTCCTTGTTTTAAATGTATATTGACCTAATGACTGCTTTGAGAAAGCATGATCATTGCTTATTAATCATTCAAGGAACTAAGCAATGGAAAAGGACAAGCTTCATTTAGATCACTCCAAAGGGACCAATCCGCAAATAACAGGGAGAAATTAATCAGCAAAATTTGTAGCCTGGACATCAGAAAATATTTTTTAGTTATGGGGGCATCTGTCAAGCTGTGAAATATTCTCTAATGGGAAACTAGAGAAATCCCCTTATTTCCATAAAAATGGATATGGTGAGGTGTTGTTGAATACAATAAACTTATAGGGTATGGCAGATATGAGAAATCCCTAGAGAAAATGGAATTTTCAGTTTTAGATAAGAGTAGTTTTTTAATAAAACACACGGAAGTCATAGCTGTAGTATCTCAAAGGAATTTGTGTATCTTGGGACTGCATTTTCCCTTTTTGACTGTGTATTTGTACCATTATATATTGTCTATTTCTTTTCATTATATGATGCCATGAAGGCAGTGTGAAATAAATCCAGCTGAGGTGTGATGCAGGACATATGGAATTATGGGTGTGACTAGTTCATGAAGCTAGCTGGATGGAAGCAAAAAAGCACATGTGTTACAGCCTATGCTATGGATTTCCCAAGTGAATAATAAAATTTTCAAGAAGATATCAACAAAAACACTTGAAAGCGTTTTGGAGGCGTGTGCTGTTGATGGTTCTTACTTTTTTTTTTTTTTTTTTAAATTACAATTTAAAACAGGTCTTTTCTTTAGTCTTATGCTTAAAATTTCTGGTCCTAAAGTCAACATACGTTCTCCCCAAGAAGAAGGGCTGATGAGTAGGAGAGGTCTTACAATGGGTCCTCCAGGTTCTGTACTCTCCATTGGAAGGAGCATGCTCCTGGTGGTGGGTCTTTCCTCCACTGTATTCTTTGATCCACTTGGATACAGTTGACACAAATGTGTTTGTATAAATTGTCTCACACAGAGTCTACTTTCTTTTCATTTGTATGCAATTAGTATTTGAATGTTGTACAACAGGGTCTCCTAGTGCATTAACATAAACAGTTATCATTTGTTACTCAGTGACTGTAGAGGTTTGCTAGACTTTTATTTCAAATGACATTCTCAAACCTAAGCTAAAACAGTCTGAATAATACCCATTTGGCCAAACGACTTGCGCTTAACTGTCAGAGTTAAAGAAAAATAAGACCATCTCAAGTCAGTACAAGCCTGGATGAGGACTGAAATCCTGCCCTGTCAGCTCCTTAAAGCATCTGTGTCCTTTTCTGGGTCTAAAGGTGTGATGCAATATTTCCTTCCACAACATTTTTCAACTTTAAATTGGTATAATTTAATGTGAGAACTTAATATTATCCACAAACAAATGGAGTATAAATTTCTCAGAGACATTATCATTTATATGTATTTCCCACAATTATCAATGACAGCATTCCAGAAAAGTTAGGGAAAGTGAGATCATTAAGATGGACATGTTGCTGCAAGACTTCAAAAGGATTTAGGTCTAATAGTGTTTTCTGGCTGTAATTTACATCACTAAAAGTTTGAGGAAAGTCCGCACAAGCTCAGTCAGTTACTCTTATCCAACTTCACAGTTGTCTTTGGCATACTGAAATGTGTAGGTACGGCATCTTCTCTCCTTTTGGAAATAAAAATCAAATTAATCACTTTAAAATGGACATGAATCACTCTAGTTTAACACATATTACCATTCAAAGCTACAGAAAATATGGCAGTCGGAACTAACATCCACTGTATTTTTCTTGTCTGCTTGTAAAATTAACAGCAAGAGAAAGATACAGCAATATTAGTAGTTGTTTTACAATCCTTTCCAAACACAAATTTTTACCCCATCTCTTAAATTAGGAAGCCAGGTAATAGCATTTCTGTAAGTTTTTTTGAGTCTGTTCCAGGTGTTCAGGCAGTGGAGGAAGTCTGAGTTCCTAACCCTGGCACCAGGAATAAATTTAAGCAATATCTCACCTCCTGGTTCTTTGATTACTTTGAAAGATCATTGATTTTAAAGGAAGATTTAATGGAAGAATTTTTAATGATACTCGATTTGGAAAGGAGTTTTAGCTGCCTATTATGTTGTAGAGAAATACAACCTGCAGAAGAGTTCTGAACAGCACTGCTTTTGCATCTCTATGCACTAAGTAATTTGCATTCTCCTCTTGGCAAGGAAAGAAACCAGACAGATTGATAGGAAAACAGGTTTCCTAGCTGATTGTTAAAGATGTTTCTTTGATTTGTGCAGAACAGCATGACGCTGACACAGGATAAGTAACGCAACAATACAGGGGATGGAAAGGGCAATTTCAAGGTGCTCAAAAACCTGGCTTTGGAGCTCTCATGGGATTGCTCTCAGTGGATACTCCCACTACATTTTAATTCCCTTAAAATATTTTTATCATCGAAAGCAAAAGGGAAGCAAAGAGAAAACAACCAACATACTCACATTCAGGCCTAAATTACAGACTAGTCCTGGCATTTGTTTTTCAGATATGGAACATTTTTCTTCTATGAAAACAATGGTATTTTCTTTTGATTTGATAGCTAATTGTCTCCTGGAAAGGTACAAAGGCACCTCAGGACAGATTAGATGTTTAGTCTGAGCTAGAAATCTGGGCTCCCTCTATAGACAATTGTGGGTGACTAACGCCTCTGGAAGGCAATTTATCCTTTTTATGATGGGTATTTAACGGTAAGATTTACAAAAAGTGATTGATCTTAGCTGTAACTCTACATTAGTTATGGAGGGTCTAAAGGAGTAGCTTAAACCAGACACTTAACTTCAATACAGATAGGAGTCCCACCATTTGTTACTATATGGTATTCCCTCATCACTCAGAAAGATTATGTTCAGCTGCAGAAAGGGATTTGTTGGTGACTAGACTGGACTTTTGTGGCATCATCCCCATCAAACTCATCTGCATCAAGGGCCTGGTCCACTGAACTCAACGGGACTTTTGAATTCATTTTATTATTCACAGTGTTTATATATTTGTAGATAAGAGATGCTCTGGTTAAACCCTAGTGCCAGGGACAACTTCTACATTCCCAGTTCCGTATATTTCAGGTATTCTTGCTCTTCTCTTCTCACCTTTTAGTCAATACCAATGTCTAAAAGCTCACAGTATTCAGGAAAGAAATATGTAGCAGGAGTGCAGAATTCATGTTCTCCATTTAGTGTATAAGAGCATAAGGAAGTATCTGGTAAATGGCACAGGTAACAGAGTGCTATGAACTGCTTAGATTGCAAAATTCTAAATTACTTCTCTCTGCATGTCAAACCAAAATCTTAGCCAACACAGAACACGTACCGATAAAGTCAATGACAAAGTTTGAAATGGAAATAACTGAAAAAACAAAAACAATTACCGTCCAACTGTTTTTGTTTAAGCTGCCATTTACTTATGAGCAATTGGATCTTATTATTTCTGCCAAATTTGTATTTTACTGTGGCCAGGAAAAACAAGATGAAACAAATCTCTGTTCTTGAATTTGAGAGAGCTGGGCTCTATTGAAGGTGCCTCTGAGTTCCCCAGCAAATAAGAATCAGTGTTCATACAGAAACTGCTTACCTTGTTTGACAGGAGTTCTATATTTATTTCCTGAAGAGAGAAGGGAAATAGACTTTGTTATAATCACTTAGGGATGTGGATCTATGGTTCTGCTGTAATACTGAACTGGAAATGAATTTCCTGCAGTGCAAATCAATTTGTACATTGGAATTATCTCTGAATTTTTACTAGACTCAGAAACATTTGAGACGTTTCTTTAAGGACTGCTTAAACAACCTTTCTGCTGAATGTACTAAGGATGGCATACTCATAATATTGTGCAAAAATTTAGACTGAAAGGGACCTCTGGAGGTCATCTCTGGTGACACCCTGCTCAGAGATGTGTGAGGAAGTCATCTTCAAAGTTAGAGCTTAGGTGGGCTATGAATAAATGTTCATCTCTTTTTTTTTTCATAAAATAAGGCTGGTGTCTTCACTTTCTTATCCTTTTCACACCCGGACATGACTCAAGGAAGATTTGCTTCACAGTCTTCCTAGTGTCACACTAAAATCTTGTTATGATCAAGATGGTATACACCTAGTATGTGCAACGAAGAATTTATTATTAGTTTAAACCAAGCCCCATCTTAAAAAATATAACTGTTACAGTTATTTCAATTAGATTGTCCATAACATTTCCTTTTAATAACATTTCCTTTCCTTCCAGTTAAAACTGATACACACAAGCTTAGAATTTCTAAACATTTCTGTGATTTCCTGTAAGTTCAGCCAGCTCAGTTTGCCTGAAGAATGGGAGTGTTAATGATTACTTAATAACCATTTTCCTAATTAAACAGTGACCCAGAGCAAATATAAAGATGACTTTGATTTCAACGCTATCCATTTTGGGTTTTCTTGAGGATGTTTTTATAAACTTTCTAATAGTTTCCTTCTTGCTCTTTCTTCACTGATTCTTACCAAACTTTATTCACCTGTTAACAATTAGCTTAAGTTGTTTCATAGCTTTCTTCAACCTCCATTAGCATAAAGGGTAAATGTTTGTTGCTCATTGATTACAGAGGTTGTTAGACCTTCACCATATACAGTATTAGCAGAGTTAAGCTGAAACAGATTAAATAATAGCCACTTGACGAAAAGACTGTTGCTAATAGCTTAGGCAAGCTGAGATCATCTCAGGTCAATACAAGTTTCAAATAGATAGATTTCATTTTCTCCAGTAGAATTGTTTCCTTTTGTATAAACAATATTAACACTGGAGCCAGAACTTGACTTGCCTGTATTCCTATGTCAGATCATGGAGGTACTGAATCATCTTTTTGTACTTGCTTTTTGTACATTATGAACAGAATCTTAAGGAACTGCACTGGAAATAAGGGCTAAATAGAGAAATATTAGTGTCTTCATTTTGCCATCAGGGCCTTTAAATCCCAATATCTAAGGGATTTTCTCTAATTGCATAGAAAGTCTGACAGATGCAATAAATAAACTGCAGTTTCCTGAATGCTACTTCAGTAACTTAACATCAAAACTATTTTTATCTCAGTTTTTCAAAACTGATAGAAAAAAAAAAAACCCAATTTCGAGACTCTTGAAAGTTTGATTCTATTGAAAGTTATTCTCCCTTATTTATACATAATTTCAGGGTGGGCTTTTGTTTTATCTTCCTGTTTATTGCTATTTATTTTACCTCATCCATATTCTTTTTCCACTCTTTTTTCATCTTGTTATTGTTACACTGTCACAAAATTTATTCTTCATTGTACCAGTTAGAACTCTGAGTTACTTTTTTCTTGGCTTTTAAAAGATTCCCTATTTTCAGTGACAGAAAATTGTTATGTGCTCAGAAAGTTTATCCGAGTCTCCTCACATTATACCATCAATGTGATGGTGAAATGGTGTAGTGAAAGTAAGCACTGTGAAAGCAAGTACAATTATTTCACTGAAATCAAAAGTAGACTGAAGCCAAACTTGCTGGGTGGAGCTTGAATAGTACTTGTGTAGAATATATTCTTCAAAAGAAAATATTTTTGTCATTTCACTTAACACAAAGTCTGTTTTTTGAGTATACAGCTGTAGATACATAGACCTTTTTTAATATATCAGCTGCTATCTAGTCTTATATGCATTTGATCCATCTCTGTTTCAGACATGGTCCAACACAAAAGAACAATACTGTGCTTATAACTCTTTTTGTTTAACAAATTCAGAAAATCAACTACAATCACCTTCAAAATAGTTCCCTTATGAGTTGACACAGAGCTGCACATGATGCTGTCAACATTTAAAGCAACTCCACAGATCATTTTCTGAAAAGCTCGTGAGGATCTCCATAGTTTTTTCTTTTACATCTTCTGAAAAAAAAAAATGGGCTCCTTTGAACAGCGACTTCATCTTTAATAATTACTTTGTAATTGAAAAGTTTCCACTCCAGATTTCTTCAGTTTCACAAGAAACTTGATGTCAACTTGATCTTCACTCTTGCACAGTGGCATTTTTCCTATTAAGGGTAAGAAAATGTCTATATCTGAATACGCTTCCACTCATACTGAGTAAAGTGATTGAATTGTTCCTTGTGTCACTGTGATGGGTCAGAGCATCTCCTATAACCGTATTTTTCTCTCTGCTGTCCCAGTCTTTGTTCCTGAGCTATAAGATTAGTCTTGTTTTTAATGTGTGTTTGTTCTTGTATACTGAAATAATTAATTATTCTAAGTCTGCTTTGGATGGATGAACATAAGTAAAACCCTGTCTTACTCTTCCTTCATTTATTTCGCACGTATTTTGAGAAAATTAACTGAAGTAAATGTGAAGTCAGAACATTTAGATATATCTCCAAACTTAAGATGCTTTCTTGAATCTGCTATAAACCTCTTTATTTTACAATGTTGTGCAGGAAATCTCCTGAGTGTATGATTTGTCATTATTATGACAGCTCATTAGGGTTGTCTGGAAAACAACATTTCCATTTTATGAAAAAAAGATGGTTTGAAAATTAGTTTTTGTTCTGATGCACAATCAAAATTTGATCTGTTTAAATTCTTAGTATCTAGGTGGAAAAAACTCATTGAGATCAATGACCTATAACTCGTTTTCTATCTTCCCTGCTCGTAACCTGACATCTCAGCTATTATCTAGGTCAGCGTGACTCTATGAGACCAGAATTTAGTGCTGGACTCAGGAAAACTTCATCATTTTTGGCAAATAATTGTTTTCACACACACACAAAACCCTGGTTTTGATAAATATGCATGGATATCTCTTCAATTTCTGCCTAGCTATTTAGCTCAGTCTGCAGAGCTCTGTAATAAACAAGGCTATATGTCTTAGCAAGAAGAATCTTAGCAGGATGCATTTGCTTCTACACTGAACTTAGGGTCTGTTTCTGTATGATTTCGCTGCTGAAGGTAGGTCACAAATGGTGAATTTGTGTCAGTCATGACAGACTCTGAAGCCGTGGTCAAGAATGTTTCCTAGGATTTATGTTCCTGTATTTTTTCTTGTAGTTAGAGATAAACAGTGCATGAAAAATCTGGTGTAAAAATACAGGAAGACAACTAGGTTTATCTTCAGATTCTTCTTAAAACCTGATTAACATGTGTACTTTTTAATCAATACAGAAGAAGCACCAAAGAAATTACCTTTGTTGTTTCCTGCAATTCATTTCCCCCCCCCCCCCCAATGAAATACAGAAAGAAATACGGATCAAATGTCCCAGAAATTTTTAAAATAAATTCTTAAAAGATTTTGTGTAGGTTAGCTTTCATTATACAGACCAAGTGGGATCAAATTCTCACTCTGGTTACCACATTCATAATGGTAAGTAAAACTGCATCAGTTCTCCCTCCCCAAAAAAAAGAAAACAAATTTAAGAAATTGTGTATTCTGCTAATGAGACCTGTTGTCTTCATTAGCATTCCTGTGAAGCATTGTAGAAAACAAAATAAGCAAGCCTGTTTTGGACAAACAAACTACTTTGGTCTGCCATCAAGTATCTTGCTTTAAGTCTTTGTACTGTTCTCCATCTTCTCTATCAGTTCTACCTGATTTTACACTATGCATACAGTTAAACCATAGCATCAAATGCAGTGCTGTGGCACTTTGACATGTGTACATTACATTAGAAATATGTTAATTTTAACCTAAGCATTCAAATTTATAACACACATGAAACAAGTTCTCTCCTATCTCTCCTACAACCAACATAGCTGTCTTCTAAATACTTTCCTTCATAATTATATATTTTGTTACTGTATAGTTGGCCCAATATTCAAAAAATAAGAGAAGTGGAGCTGGGTTTCCTTACAAGGCTACTGCCAAATTACTAAAGCCCATGTATAAGGATAACTGTAGGAGTCTGCGCATCCTCCTCTAGGGAACAGCCAGCATTCACTCTTTCAGAAGGAAATGAAAAAATCTTCTATAGCACTGCTATGAAATAACTCCCAGATTAGGATATCTTTTACTGAATCTTCATTATTTGCAGACTGGCTTCTAATCTGAGCCATAACAAATATTATTCCATTGTTTCTTCTTTAAAAGAATGAAAATAACAACTCAAATCACTGTCTCACATATAGTCCTCCAAAAAATACAGAAAACTGTACGTTCCAGAAAGCTGTATATTTTGAGTACATTACAAAGCCTGTGTTTGTACAATGCAGCCATAAAGAACTATTAACACAAAATAGTAGCAAGAAGTTCGCTCTTTTCAGCATTGTTGTTATATCAGTTTTGCAGATGGTGAAACCAAGGCAGAGGTGAACAAGGTGATATTAGGTGAAACACGTTGAGTCACAGCCAAAGCTCCCAACAGTAATAAGCCATGTAACTTCAAGCCATCTGACTGAGGATTTCACTTTTTTTCTTGCAATTCTGATTTGAAGATATAAAATTGAGCAGGAACTTAAAGAGGTACAATTGAGGCATAGAACCAGGAAATGCTTTTTTATTTAAAGGTCTTTTACTGCCTCTCCTTCCTCTCTTAAGGTGAAAAACATTCACAAATTTTAAAATTACTGTGAAGGACAAAATGAAACTACAGAATTCAAATGGTGGTGAATATACATTTAGCACTTCAATGGATCTAGTATTACTACCTGAGCAAAAAGATCCTCAAGGACTCCTTTCTGCTTTCATGTATGTCAGTAAATCTAGAATAACTTCACTGCAACTGCTGTAGTCAATAGTTATTCCTGATTCACACTTATAAAGCTGAGAGAGAACAGGGCTTAAATTGATCAGCAAAACCTGTCTTAGTGTACACTTTTCTCCAGAAGTCATTTCGCCATAGCATTTTCAAGAAAAGTAAATAAGACCGTTCAAACATTTCAGTAAGCAGATAAGGAAGTTTTACATCAAATAAGTTCCAAAAAGCCTGAAGAATTGCAAACAAAAGTTTTACCCTGCAGGTCTCATTCCTTATGTAGATTTAAATAATTCACTTGTCGAATAAATCTTATATATTTCTATTTCCCAGCAGCCATGCCAAGAACCATGAGGAAGGAAGGATCTTTTTTGATCATTGACAAAGTGATGTGAAAGTAAGTTGCATACCCAACTTTCTTCATACTATATAGGAAAAGTACAGATAATACCATGCTGCCTACAACTAAACTCAGCAAGAATGGGATTGGGAAAAAAAAAGATTCTTCCCTAGACTTAAATAATTCATTGCTTGAATACACTGAATTCATATCAGATTTTGTCATGCATTCACAGAGTTCTTTTTTCTGGCAATATTATCACAGAAATATATTCAGTGATATTTTTCTGGCAATAAAATTTAAAACACAAAACAAAACAAAACTATACCTGACCTTCTCTTAAAGAGACAACCAACAGATAAGAAACTATTTGTAGTTTCATAAAAAAATGTATCATATTGAAGAAGATCGTTGTCTTCTTTTTAGAAGTAACTTTCACGACAGTTGAAATACAGAGGATTTTTATTATATATTTTAAACAATTTTTCAGTCTTTTATCTGGAGTTCTTTGATCAAATATGAGCTAAAGGGAATTCAGAAAAGCTTTTTTCACTTTCCATGTTCTCCTTCTGAAATCAAAGTGATGGGGTTATCATGTTGTCAAGTGCTATTGTTTGACAAAAGTAGGCACAATATTGACAAAGGTTCATATGACCCTTATTGTCTTTAAAGTTTTACATGTAGTTTTCTCTGTGCTTTGGCTGAAGAAGGATTTCAAATCAACGTTTGTTCTGTTTGCATCCTTTAAGGCAATAATTGCCTCTATAATTACATGCATGGAATTACAATACCATTGCTGTAGAATCTGAATACTTAGAGCTCTTTTTAAGATTCATTGATTATACATAGGTAAATGAAGACACAGTGCTCTGCCTGTTCTGGGGAAGAGCAAGGGCAAAATGCTTGTAGAACTTTCCTCAGCAAATAATACATTAGTTTCTGAGTTTGTTTATAAATGAAAAGCAGGTTAGAAACACATAATTTTACTTGTAGCTCCACAGTGATGAAATTTTGTCTGTCGACTTGTCTCACAGAAAGACTTTGTCTGTTTTCCCTCTCAGCTTTTAGCACAACTAATCAAGAATGCTTTGTGAACTAAACTGTTAACCTCATGTAAGGCAAAAACAACATTTCTTCCAATTTTGGTGTTTTGTAAGGCTTGCATTTCATTTCTTAATGAGATGAAGGGTTGGAATGAAAAGATGAGATTAAGCTCCAGTTGGAAAAAGGAGTCTGTCAAGTAGTGGAGAAAGAAAGGTAACTTTTTCCAGTGAGAAATCAAAACTTAATCTGACTTTGGGACACGCTATTTGACTGTTGTAAGGAAAATGTTCTCTGAAGTCTTCATCCTCTGATTATTAAGAAGAAAACATATGTTTTGCAATTTGCTATCTGTACAGATAACTTTTCATTTAAGGGAAATGAGGGCATTTACAGGTAAGAATGGTGTAGGAAAGGTAGGTGAGCATCCTTCATCCTAGCACACCATATGGGTACGGCTGAATACATAAGAATAAATGTCCTGCATCTTGACTTGCCATTGGATTGTACAGCACAAACATGCCTAAGAGTACCAGAGCACTTAAACTCTCTCAAATATCTTCCTGCCAGCTCCTCAGCTCATTTAAAGTCAGGTCAGAGTTAACAACTGTTCTGTTTGGTCATTACTACTGTCTGAGCTGTCATAGATCCATCATATCATTGGACATGGTGTGAGTGCCACACCTCTGCAACTTCTCAAGATCTTTTTCAAGTGTTCCAAAATTTTCTTATTATTAATTAAGGATTTTGTGCACTGTAAAAAATATGGGTTTCAAATTTAAATTATAGAAAAGTGTACTTAAAAAAGAAATGTAAAATAAAGAGGAAAATATAAAAATATACATAAAACAAAGTGACATGTCTCGTTTATCACAACAATGTTCTGATGTTTCTCAAAGTAAAAAAATTGCTGTTTTTTCCCAGTACCTTTCTGAATGATAAATTTTCTCATGAAACACTGTCATTAACGTTCACTTGGATCAAAAACGCAGCTTTGGTAGTGTCTGAAAACACTTGATTTTCCTCATCACTCCACACTGTAATTCATCATCACACTGAACAGTGGACCATATACTCCTGGCTAACTCAAATAAAAGTCTGCTCATGAAAGCAATATGTTTACAGTAAAAGTCAGCTGTTGAAAAAAATTCCCATAAAGTTTGTTACTGAAGAAGAAGTGATGTGGGAATCACACCTTAGTTAGAAAGCCTTTGGAGTTTATTGGGACATTTTCTGAAAAAGTTATGTAATCATGAATTTTCTACACGTAACAGTTGGTGAAAGAGATGCAAAAGCATGAGTTAAGCATCCTTACAATTTTTTTTGGAAAATATTTCCTGAAATATCTTTACAGATAAAAAAGAAGAGAGCTTGCACATGTGCATTTATAGAGAGATATATTCCATGAGACTTTCTATGGCTATTGAAGCTTTATTTTTGACTTTACACATTTGAAGTTTCCATGTAGGTTTGTTCTTTTTTTTTTTTCCTCAAGAGTTTGCAAAAGGAGAAAAAAAAAAAGAAAGCACTCTGCTGTGCTCATACTTTTTTGCTATTTCTTGAGTTAGCTCAAGATAGGAGGTGGAGCTTGGTCTTCTTTTTCTTTCATTAGTTGCTTTGAGATTCACATCTTTTGTTCTTCCGAACTCTCTTATTTGAAATTCTTCTCTTTAAGTCAGCAGGGAGCAAGGGTTGATGAGCCCGAGCCTCAGCTACAGCCCTGGGGCAAAGAAACTTCTTTTTGAATAATAGTCTTAAGGCTTGGTTTTATTTTATTTTCCCCTGAAATGTATCTTGGATATGTTGATTCGTAAAAGGCTCTTCTGAGGTTTGCACTCGTCCTCTTATCTTTATAGTTTTCTAACCTTTTTATTTTTCCCTTACTGTGTTATAAGTTTATAGAATGTTTATAAGTTTGGTGGTTTTTTTTCCCAGACTCTCCATCATGGCTTTTTTTTTTTTTTTCTATAATATTGGTTTTGATAGATATATATTTCCATATTGTGTTTTTCTTTCTTTAAACTGATGTAAGATCTGACTAAATATTTGCCACCTGGCTTCCTAGATATTTAGTGAGAACAAGCATTGAATATCATGGTGCATTCAGTTTTCATACATAAAGGATTTTTACTGGGACATTACATGCCACATTTCATTGTTTAAACTAGTACTTAGAAAGATGAATATCATGTAGGTCTAGGAATTTTGTTAAGAGACAAGAGGTAAAATTTTCTGCAATGCTTTTGATTTATTCCTAGTTTTCCTTCTGTATAACGTAGTGCTTAAAGCACTTACTTAAGAATCAGACTTCCTGAGCCTGAATGTGTTTAATTCTGCATCTTCTGTTACCCCAAGACAGGCCCTATACTCTACATATATGTAAATTCATGACTCCTGTTGAGCCATTCCTGGCTACATATTGGCTCATCAATATTCATAGGGAGAGCACATGAAAAAGAGAACATAATTTGGAAGCCTAACGCCTCTGATACTCCACTGAGAGAAAGGGTGTCTGTGTTCTAATCCTTGTTTTCCTTATTTATCTCTTAAATTACCAGTCAAAAGGGAAATCTGTTTTTTTCTAGTTTCACACTGTTACTGCTGTTTCACTGTAGTATTTCATTTCAGTCTTCATGAGCAACATATTCATTCTTCACAATCCCATGAATTTCTTTGTGTCTGAATCAAAGGCTGCACTAAAAGATCTCTAGTACTTCTTTCTTGTAAAAAGCAATGCCCTCCTTCTTGACTGGGTAAATTGTCCCTTTCACAAGTGCCGTTTCCCATCACGGTTAATCATGCAGTCTTATTTGCTAATCTGAATTTATTTCATTTTACTTTGTTCAGTAGATTAGTTTGGATCTTGATATTAGCCATTCTGGGATATTTGTGTGACATTTTCTATTAAAGGGTATTGTTTCCTACACATATTGATTCTCAAATGTTCCTCAGCCAGTGTTAAAAATGTTGAAAGCCCCCCTAGTCGCTGTTTGTATAATTTGTACATGTATCTCTTCTCTTTTTAGTGTATGTTCCCTGTCCCTTGGGAAATGTCTCTGTGTACTCCTTGTGACCCCTTTGGCTTTAGCCCAGATCCTTAGAACAAATAAATTCAAAACCTACCTTAACGCACATGGTATCATCTTCTTCCCTTTCTATTTTAGCTTGGGCATAGTGGGAAACAAGCTCTATATGTTTTTATCCGTCCAATTCATTCCATTTCTAGTAGAAAGCAATATCTTCATAATATTAGCTAAAATCATCATCTTCTTAGTTGTAGCAGAAGTGAGTCCCCAGATTTTGTTTCTAACCTAATTAAGGTTTAAGATAATTAAATGATGTTATTGATTTTATATTTTATTTCTTATTATTATTATTGCTGTTATTTTGCTACTGTTATTTTGCTTCCATATTTTGTTTCTTTTTCTTTGTAAAACCTCCCTCCTTTCATCTCAAAAACACTTATACTCACTACAAAATCTCGTACTTAAATGAAAGTGTTGAGATGGTTCTCAGTGTACAGTTTGCCATTAAAAATGCTGCTAACACTATTCAATACCAGAGCAAAATAAACGGGACTAACGAAAAAGACATAATGATTCTACATAAGAAAATGTTGAAACACTCAAACTGAAATGTTTCGCAGGAATGTGTCAATCCAATGATTTTTTGCCATGGAGAAAATCTCTTATTCCATCATTTTGAATTTAGTTCATTTTCATATTCCTAAACTGCCTCATTTTGAAAAAGCAAAACCATTCTGTTTTACATAACACTGTAAGTACTATTATTTAAACTTTCTGTTATATTAATTGTAATTATAATTATATTTCTAATATTCTATTACATAGGCTCACTCTAACACTTTGTAATTATTTTTTGCTATGCTATTATGATGCTGCAGTGTAACATTCAACCAGTTAATTATGTGAAGCCTCAACGTTTTGATCTGTTATCTCTGAAAAAGAATTGACAGTGTTGAGACATCCGATTTCATGTCAGCTTCTCATTTTAATTTTTGTCTTGAATTGAAACCAAAATTTAACTCGAAATGCCACAACTTTCTGCAAAATAGCCATTATTTTCTGAACAACTCAAAACATAGAATGGTTCATGAGGGAAGGTGGTGGACTCACTATTGCTGGAAATTGTTAGAACAAAATCAGACCTTTTTAAAAAAATATACTTCAGTGCAGCTCTTTGGAGGAATTTGTGGCTTGTGTGACATGAAAGAGAAAATTCTCAAGCTGGAGAGCTATGGAGAGCTATGAAGACATTCTTTGGAGTGTTTTGAGGGTTCTCATTCTGTGTTTGTTTTTATTTCTTTTAATATATTGGGGTGTGTATGTATAAAAATGTCCCTATGAAACATCTGACTCTTCATTCTAGCTTCCGAGCTAGCTTGAAGGTACCTACAGAAAGAATTTGAAGGGTATTGGAAGCATGAAGTTATTTGTCTCCTTCTAAGTTCAGTTTCCAGTAGTCAGTGATAGTGGGACTTGTTGAACTGCAGACTGTATTTAGCGTGTTATCAACAACATCTTAGGTCAGGCCTTGCTTGCTCATACAGGCAGAAATATTTAACAGGTAGTCTGTCATCTTCTTCAGCCAAGGATTTGCCTTGGGAGACACAGATCTGCCTGGTCCTAATCAAGCTCTCATGATTAATTTCTGAACATCTACTTTATTCTACCTTAAACAGATTCTTCCTGATTACTTAGGTATAGTTAACATCTTCTAGTCATGCATTAAGATCACCTCGTGTAACTATAGCCATCTGGAAGAGAACAGTCCAGTGTCAAATAGTTATCTAGTTTTTTTCTGCAGTCAGCAGAAAGAGATATGAGGCAATTCCAGAGGACGATCTAGCCTGTTGCAAGATAAATGACTGATAGTTTTAACGAACTGCTCTCTAGACATGACTCTTTTTGGCTAAAGAGGGAGCCCAGACAAACTAAATAACCGAGATGCCCTGTTTTCACATGCTTTGTTTAGGAAGCTCACTTTCATTGACAAGAGCAGCTTCTGTTGTGCAATATTTTTCTTCCCTCATTTCACCAGTGATATTAGTGACCCAAGGTAGAAGGTATCCTGCCGTCTTTTGAACGTGTTAGCAAACAGGGACTACTGCTATGCAAGTAAATGAAATTGGAGGTAAACCACTACCTGATCCAGCTTAGCCTGCACTTTTGAGTCATTAGTCTATCCTTCCAAACAAATCAACTGCATCCAGGCTCCTCACTAGCCCAGAATTATTCTAAGTTCAGGCTGCGTGAGAGTGAAGTCTAAGAGATCAGTAGATACACTATGCTATATGACAATTTAATAGCATAGGTGATAACAGATTTTTTTTTTTTTTTTTTAAACAAAACTAGCAAACGAAAGAATGGTTTGCACACACTCATTTGAAAATAATAGGATTTGGCCTGTTGAGTTTTGTTTCCTCTATTGGGCCACTTTCCCGAGCTACAAAGTATAAACAAATTTTGCTGTTGCTGCTCAGTTTTTAGTAGTAGAAATGCCAGGATTTGAACTAATCTCTTTACAGGACAGAAGCTTGCATCTAGTGAGATGAATTGGGTCTTCATACTGGTTAAAACACGCTCAAAATACCACTAGAAAAGCGTACAGATACTTTGCCGATGAGAATAGGTCTCTACATACCTCAGTAAAAGTCTTCATTTTTTTTTTTGTAAGTTTTTTTTTTCCTTTCCTTTTTAACTCATATTTTATGAAACAACGGACTACTCCACCAAGACTATCTGAAAGAAAAAGCACCCACGAGTCAGATGCACACTCTTGACTTCCTACGATAGAATTCCTTAGGAAACTAGCTAATTTGGTTAGATGGCCCAGTAGAGGGAATATTCAACCTTTAAATAAATACACAATAAAAATAGCACACTGTTACTATAGGGTTACTGGACTGTAGCAGTAAATGAACTGAATAAAATTTTATGGCTTCTTAACATGCTGAGGTTTTGCAGTGTCGTCCATCTTGTAGCCTAACATTTCCCAGCCTGCTATCAGGGAAACTAATAGCACGGATGGAAATTTTATGAAAAATGGGAAATCTACGTTGGTTTTACATTATGTCAGTAGAATGAATAAAGACCATATTTTGGCATTAATAGCTAATGGTGGAAAGTGCAGAGGGAGGGAGGGAAAAAGAAAGAGCTGCTACATTTTCAGCTTTTGAATTGATGTTTTTTAAAGAGCTGGCTGTAATTATGATATTTGAATGTCATTATCATTAGGCTGATAAATTATTTAGTTAGAAGGTGAACAACATGAAGAGATCATTGGTGTATTCAAGCATCTTAGTTGTATTCCATAAGTCTCCTTGTGACTCTTGGACTGCTGTATTAATCACATGGTTACCATAGATATGTTCTGTTATTATCTTTCACTGTGAGGTCAAAGTTTTGTACTAACACAACATACAGGAAGGAGTGTGGGGGAGAAGAAACCTCAAAATTATTAATCATACTGCAGAATGATGGTAACAAGGGTTCTCTACTGATTTGGAATGGATTCCTTAATGTCTCTCAAGCAGAGATGTTATAATGACCTCTGTATCAGACCTTCTTACACAGCACAGATAGCAAATGAAATGGATGCACAGGAAGCAGCAAGGACAGTAGTAACAGACCAGCACTCAGTTGTGGTCTTCTTCTAAGCAGCTACAAGCACAAGTGAGGAAACATATTTCAGACATTCCATGGATGGCTTTTGCTTTCATTTCTAAACGAAAAAAAAGTAAAAAAAAAATAAAATAAATAAAAAATCCAGGATATGTATGTGGTTTTAACTTGTTGGGTAAGGACAAGCGAATGTGAGGAGTTTTAAGGGAAATCAGAGTTAAATTCCCTTTCGAGGAACAGTGTCAATCTCCTGAGTAAAACCACCATCCTTTGATAATATATCAGCATGTAACACATATATATCCGCTAAAACACTGTTTCTGCTAAATGTAAACCCAAATCTCATTGGATTCAGGGTTTTTACATACTCTCCTGAGCTTATTGGTAATGAGGTTTTTTTTCTTAAAGATTTTCTCCTTCAATTAATTGTGAAAGTTTCTTTAATATAACCATTTGCCAAATGGTTGGAATAGATAATTTTCAGACTGATTTCTTTTAACCAAAAAGAAATCTCACTACAGATTAATAAAATGACCAGTGCCTTACGATCCCCTATGTTGAGTCTTGAGTAGATTTGGTATATTTTCATATGTATTTATGACATTAGCATCAAGCATTGATGAGTAAGACTATTGACACTTTACATCATAGCAGAACCAAAAGATCAGTATTTTCTCTGTTAACCTTATGATAATACCTAATAAGAACCCAAGGGGCCTTTACCAGGCCTTTATCAGTTTGAATGCTGGACAAATATTCTAAGTAATCATGTACATTTTCTTTGTAGTGAAAAAAGGGAGACAGAAAAAGGAATAAAGAGAGACAGAAGAAGCAGAAATACCTTGAGAATGGAAGAGAAAGAGGAAAAGAAAAGGAAAAAGAAAGGCAGAAAATGAGACAAAGAAGAAAGATAAGTCCAAAGTATAATTTTATTTTATTTCAACAGTCATTTAATTGTTCTTTCCAAGTGTTTCTCTCATCAACAGCTGTAGATGAAACACCCATAACTACATTAAATTAGTCAGATTATGAAATCAGTTTAAATAAAACCCATCTTCAGCGACTCACTGTTGAACTCAATTATCAAATTGTCTCAGGTATGATTATTTGTAAAAAATTTTTTCTTGTCTTTAAAATATCAAAAGAAACAAGACTTACAATGAAATTTAATCTTTTAAAAATAAAACGTCTTCAAAAATCAACTGCATCTTCTAAATACTTACAAGGAAGAATGCTATCTCTGAATTCTTAGTGAACTCTATTTTTATGTCCTTGTTCACTACAATATTTTGAATCAGAACAAGAAAGTTCTTTTATTTGTTTTATAATTTTTAATTCTTTTGCTAAATCTGTTCTGAAGAAAACTTTAAAAAGTAGAGAAACATTGCAAAATTATTTTTTTATTTCTTTCCTTCTTTAAGGCTGTAAATGTCATTTGGATCAGATTCTCAGGATTATTTTCCTTTCCTAGTTCCCAAGAGAAATATCAGCTCAACAGCCTTTTGCCTTTTGTACTTAGACATTGGTAATATAATAGATGAAAAAAAATAGTAGAATTTTAGGTAAATTTCAAAGTGTTGACCCTCATAAATTCCATGTAGCATAAAAGGCACATAGACCTTATTTTGGCCCAGGGAAAAAGAATGACTCTTAAGCATGAAAACTCACCAAGTCTTATGCATAAAAAAATTGTCACATTCAACATATGTCAGGACATTGTGAGGAGATATGGTACTATAGAGGAAATTATTGACTCAAATTGCAATACTATTTTCTTATTGTTATTCCTTTAATTACTTATGCACTCACAATCAACTGTTTCTTGTTCATTATTTAAAAAATGCTGGCTTGATAAGCTTATTTAATTATCTGTAATTCTTTTAAAATGCAAAGTGTTTCTCTATTTTTTGTCTATATGATCTGGATTACAACATAGATTAGAATTTTTTGACCCTGCCTTTGGTCAGTCAGATAGACTATGTGGGTCCCTTCTAGGGCTATTTACAAGATCCCATGTATCCTATTCTTGACTCTTTTTAGGATTAGTGACCTACAAGATGCAACTGATTACAAATCAGGTTTCCTACCTTCCTCTCCCACACCTCAACTTCTAATTTTTCTAGTGGTCTGCTAATAACATATGAATTTTATGATGTTGTATCTCTGTAAAATCTGTATCTCAGGAATTTAAAGCATTTCTGACAGTAGCAAAAAGGAGGAAAAACATGATAGTAAAGGGTTAAATTTGCAAAGAGGAAAAAAAAAAAAAAAGCCTTCATGCCATGCCACCAGCTGTGAACAAAATTCATTTGCCTCTCCAATGTAGCCCTAGGAAAGATCCCAGGGGTGGTGCGTGAAATAGGAGGTTGTAAATGTCCCAAAGACCTTATGCAGTTTTAGGGCTTGTTCAAACTCAGAAGTGAAAACTAAATAGTGCTTAAAAAAGAAGGAAAAAAATATTTATTTTTTCACTCCCATTGTATACTAAGATTTTAGGAGGCAAAAAACCAAACCAAACCCAGTATTCACCCAGTATTCTAAGTTTTCTTTCATTCTCCACTCTCCTGTTAAACATGATTTGTTTTTTACTACCTTTCCCTCCTTCAGCTGCTATCTTCCTGCGCCTCTTTCTTCACTCTCTGCTTAATTCACCAAAGCAGTTGTGCCTGCTTGATCTGATTGACTCTTAACACGATTTCTTAGAAGCTGTAAGTAAAGTATGTGGTCTCTGTCCTCTTGTTCCTTTTTCAGCTGTGCATTTTGTTATTAACTTTTAAATACTTTAAATCTCCAGGACACTGAACCCCCTTAACTCTTTCTGACATGGTTGGGAGCTGAGAACAACTGAGATTTCATAAGACCTTCTCAGCGTTTCACAGTATTGATACACAAATGCCCAATAAGTCAGATCCAAAGTCTCCTGAAGTCAATGGAAAAATCTCTCATTGACTCAAACAGGCTTTAGATCAAAACCTATTTGTTTATCTGCCCTTCGCTGTTAACCTTTTATGTTTCTCATCTTCCCCTATCAATATCCCTTGCTAGAGGCAATCTTGGCAGAACTAAAAACATGATGAAAATTAATAAGGTAACCACATTATTCAACACATGAAAAAAGTTAACTTGAGTTTACTTCAAATGAATGAGAGTTTGTAACTGGAGAACAAAGCAGTATTTAAATTACTATCTTTGGTACACTAGGTTTTTTATTTCTTCAGACTTTTACTGAGAAATTAATTTTTGAAATTGCTTGTGATTGAAGATACTCAAAATTATCCAAAATAGAGTGGGAAATTGTACAAGAGAAAGAAGCAGCAAGAAATGTGGGTAAAAACCCCAAACAACACAATCCCCCACCTTGTTTGATTACATTATTTTAATTTTAGATTCTTTCTTCTCCTTTATAAAACACATAACTCAGTGTTCAGATTCTCTGTGGTTTATAAAGAAAACATGAGATAAGCTGATGCATAAAATATTGGGCCCAACATCACAGTACGTGCAAAATTCCATACAAAATTCAGATGTGCAGTGGAATAGGAATTCCTTATTTCTCATCTAGATTAAAATAGGTGCATAATTTATCTAGTGCAAAATATATGCAATGCTCTTTCTTAATAATTTATACAGGAAAGATATTTTGGCATTTGGCATCAAGGACAACTCTTGCAAAAGACTGACGGGGAAACACCTGCTAAAGTAGGCATATCTTGTAAGAAAAAGACATCTTTTATATTATCCCCTTCCCTCATTTTAATAAAAAAACCCACAACATAAACATTATCTACAGTACAAATATTAAGTGGCTAAGCTTGTTTAATCATTCATAATTTTCACTAGACTTCCATGGCCGTACGTAGGAATGTAGAAATGCATAACCCCTAGTATTAGAGATATGTTATATAAGAATCTGTATTAGAAACAGAACCTAGAATTCTAAGAAGCTTTCGTATGCTTTAGGTATTTATTTAAAAACTTAAATAACAACATAAATAAAAAATGAAAATAAAACAACAGTCAATAGCAATCCACCCAAAGGTCACATAGGTGCTTAAATAGCAGAGTACTAATCAAACATCTCATAACACTTTAAAGGAAGATAAGATTACTCCTATATTCAACTAGAGCATAGGGAAGACTAAGTGAATGGGTTGAGATCTCTCAGGTAGTTTGTATCTGAGCCCTAAAACTCCCTGCCTATTAAAACATGCTGCCAATAACACGCACCTCATGATCCTATCAGTCACTGCAGGCTCCACGAGTACAGGGATGGGGGGTGGCAGGCAGTGCAGGATACACTTCAAAATATGATCTGATGTTTATGGAATCTGCAGGCAGAGAAAGAAAAACAAATTATTTTTCTATAAGAAGACCAGGGGAGCATAGCAAGATCTGAGATTGTTTGAGAAACCAAACTGTTTGCAATTACGGCAGAAATAGCAGTCAGGATTGGACACAGCCACAATCTGATGCGAAGACAAAGAAGCACCACCCTTGTAAGGTAACAGGCAACGTGAGCCTCTACAAGCTACTGCTAATGGGGAGCTAGAGCCTTCGTGACCCTCTGTGGAAAATGTGTCCTTATTAATTAATAAATCTTGGTGGCATCTGAAGGCAAAAACTGAGGATGAATTGCCCACACCATTTCCCGTTCAACAGCAAAAGCCCAGATTATTCATTTCCTGAAGACATATTTCAGAATACTTAGGGAGGCAAAATGAAACAGCAGCACTGAGAAAGCATGCCAGTGACAATAAAAATCAATGTGTTTTATTGCAGTATGCAAGTAGATATGTATATATGTACAGAAAGATTTAGTGTAATACAAATAGCAAGACACTGGACATCTTGCAATAATGGCTGACGTTTCCTCTAAAGGTGTCCTTGTATTGGTGATTCTCTCAAATAACAAGCTCCAGACTGGGCTAATAGAAGTTCTAGTCAGACAGTGACAAAAGCAAGAAATTCAGTGACTTTTTACTTACCTTCCAGGTCATGGTGGAGTTCACGGATGGTACAATTTTGCATGTTGCAAATCCCTCACCTACGGTTTCCTAGCGCTTCAGGGGAAATCAGAAAAGTATGACTAAAATCTTGTATCCTATTTTGTACCTAATACAATGTGCTTCGGAGGTAGTAGAATTTACTGCCTATTTCTAAAATGAGTTTTTAACACTAAATATACAGCCCTGAAACAATGTTGTAATATCTATCTGCTCAGTTGTTTACCTAATGATTATAGCTATCTTTCCTCACTGGAGGTAACACAAATCATACGCTCGTACATGAACATTGTACATATTCCTTTACTCTGTATGTCTTTAGTACAGAGCATGCATCAAAGACACCAAGATTGAAGGCAGCCTGGGATGCAGCGATCATGCACTGATGGAGTTCAGACTCCTCAGGTATATAAAGCAAGCAAGGAGTATAGTCAGGAGCCTAAATTTCAGGAAAGCAGACTTCCAGCTCTTCAAAGAGTTATTTAGTAGGACCCGTGGGTTACGAACCTTAGGGACAAGGGAGAGGAACAGAGCTGGCAAATAGTTAAGGATTTTTTTTCCATGAGGCAGAAGAGCACTCAGTCCCCATATGTAGAAAATCAGGCAGGGAAGGGAGAAGACCAGCGTGGCTGAGGCAAGACCTGCTGGTCAAACTCAAGAACAAGAGGGAACTGCACAAGCAGTGTAGCAGGGACAGGGAACCTGGGATGTGTATAGGGACGCTGCCTGGTTGTGTACGAATGAATTCAGGAAGTCCAAGGTGCACCTGGAGCTGAATTTGGCAAGGGAAATAAAGACTAACAAGAAGGGCTTCTAGGGGTACGTCAACCAGAAGAGGAAGGTTAGAGAGAATGTTCTCCTACTGATGGTTGAAAATGGTGACCTCGTATCAACAGATGAGAAGAAGGGTGAGGTACTTAATTTTTTCCTCAGTCTTCAGTGACAACTGCTCTCCTGGTTCATGGGACAACAAAATGGAGACCAGGAGGTTAAATCCACTCCCATTGTAGAGAAGGATCAGGTTTGTGACTGCCTGTGGACCTCTGTGCCTGGGAAGATCACAGTACAGATCTCCCAGAAGACATGCTAAAGCACAAGGAGGACAGGGAGGTGATTAATGGCAGCCACCATGGCTTCACCACGGGCAAATCCTCTATCACCAACTTAGTAGCTTTCTATGATGGGGTTACCACAGCAGTGGATGTGGGAAAACCAACAGACATGATCTATCTGGACTTCTGGAAAGCCTTTGACATGGTTCCCCCAACATCCTTCTTTCTTCTGGCTGTATAGATTGTTCTGGGTTGACTGTTTGGTGGATAAGACATTGGTTGGATGTTCATATTTAGAGAGTAGTGGTGAATGGCACAATGTCCAGCTGGAAATCTGTGACAGGTGGTGTCCCTCAGGGGTTCGTACTGGGACTGGTGCTGTTTAGTATCTTCATCAATAATATAGACAGAGAGATTGAGTGCATCCTCAGCAAGTTTGTTGCTGACACCAAGCTGAGTGCTGCAGTTGCCACACTGTAAGGATGGGATGTCATCCAGAGGGATGTTATTCTCCCTCTGTACTCAGCACTGGTGAGACCGCACCTTGAGTACTGTGTTCAGCTCTGGGCCTCTCACCACAAGAAGGATGTTGAGGCTCTGGAGCGTGTCCAGAGAAGAGCAACGAAGCTGGTGAGGGGGCTGGAGAACAAGTCTTAGGAGGAGAGGCTGAGAGAGCTGGGGTTGTTTAGCCTGGAGGAGGCTGAGGGGAGACCTTATTGCTCTCTACAACTACCTGAAAGGAGGTTGTGGAGAGGAGGGAGCTGGGCTCTTCTCCCAAGTGACAGGGGACAGGACAAGGGGGAATGGCCTGAAGATCCGCCAGGGGAGGTTCAGGCTGGATATCAGAAAAAAATTCTTCAGAGAAAGAGTCATCGGGCACTGGCAGAGACTGCCCAGGGAGGTGGTTGAGTCGCCTTCCCTGGAGGTGTTTAAGGAACGGGTGGATGAAGTACTTAGGGACATGGTTTAAGGGAGTGTTAGGAATGGTTGGACTCGATGATCCAGTGGGTCCTTTCCAACCTGGTGATTCTATGATTCTAGCATTCTAGCATTCTATGATTCTGGAAGTGGGCCTTAGGTAGTCTGGTCTAGTGGGAGGTGTCGCTGCCCATGGCAAGGGGATTGGAATTAGATGATCTTTAATGTCTCTCCCAATCCAATCCATTCTACGATTCTACGACTCTATGTACATATGCCAGCATTCGAGGGAATAAATATACTTTCTATTTTGTGATAAATTTTCCCCTTAATGTTTTAGTTGGTTTATGAAGTTATTTGAAATCTATCTTGTCCATCACAAATGACAACAAAAAGAAGAAAAAATATATGAAATTTTTGTGATATTTCAAAAAGAAAAAAAAAGCAGAACAAAACAATTTTTGAAATTATGTGATTGAAATTAAAAGATACGACAAAATTTATCCCCCGGTAATATATATAACATAAAAGCAAAACAAAGCTATTCATAGTCTGCTCACATTAACTGAGAATGTAGGAATGGTTTCAGACACTGACTGTAATTAGACTGCTGCATCATAAAAGCATCTGTAAGTTGCACAATGTCCATTTATATTGGATATATCTAAAAATTTGATTGCAAGGAATAAAACCTTATACATGTATTTCCTTAGCACAGGAATTCATGTTTTACTGCTTCATTTTTCGCTACTCACCTAACAATCTTACTTATGGACCTGATTCAAGAGCTTTTTTATAAAAGTCTTTTCAGACTTCATGACAGCACTTTTCCAGATCAATGAGTCTTATAAACCACAGGAGATCACATCCTTCATATAAAAATAATATCTCAAGAGATTTTTTTTAGATTGTTTGTTCACCTTTTTGATATAAGGCTTAAAATTTCCCATGAAAAGTTCTCTCTTTATTTGGCCTGGAAGATTTGCTTCACAGTCTCAAGTAATTGGTTAATTTGGACAGTATTCTGGCTTGTGGCAATTTATGTCCACGGTGAGCCATTTCACAACCTCAAAGTGAAGTCCATAAGTACCAGAAACTGTTGTGCTGGAGATCATTGTTCATTACACCATTTCTAAACCATCATCCCATGTGCCTCTTGCTCTGAATCACTGGAACAGCTAAAACTAAAACTGCCTTCCCATTCCCACCAAAGTAAGAGATTGGTGAACAGTGATTACAGGCAGTTTCATGCCAGAGAGAGATTATCAACATCTCTGCTCTGTAGACTGAAAATGTTCGCTAGAACCTTTTTTGCAGTCTGTGCATAATTTTGCTGAGCTGGTGCTTAAGACCATGGTGCATAAATATTGAGCTTTCTTCCATCCTAATGTGTAGGAAAAACAATTGTTAGCAGTTCAAACAGATATACGTTCTGTGGCCTGGAGCTCTGCAGAGCTGGGAGCTTGCTGTTAAACACTTATTCAAGTAGGGAAGGAACTCTGCACCTCTGAGCTGCAGTAAGAGGGATATTGACCCAAGGAAAGAGGGTGCACCCTGTGAACGTAACAAAATACCTTAAGAAAGCAGGTTTTTATCTACATCTGAATTAGTCTGTAGTATTTTGAGAGGTTAAGCATGAGTTCAGAGCTGGGCAAATCTCTCCAACAAAAGGCAAAAAAGAATTACAGTAGCTAGTAGGGAAGAAAGAAGATGATCCTCCTGTGTTCATCTGCTTGGAAAGCTAGGATAAGGTAAGGAAAAGGCCATTGATGTGACTGGGATTCAAGCTATTTTAAATACTGTCATTTGTCAATTGCTGTCATTCATCCTTAGTTTTGTTTTGAATATTCCACTGATGTGTTGTATGGAAACTTTATGTGAACAGGTGCTGCTTTCGTATATTACCAAGGCTTAAAGATAAGTATTTTAATATATCAGAAATATCATTAAGGAGGTTTGACAATTGAATGCACAATATTACAATCAAATTGGGAGAAGTGTGATGGGAAACCACAGGCTCGTTTTAGCTCTGTATTTCTCATAATAATAATGCACACATGCTGGACTTACCTAAACTCAGTACAGGGAGCACAGTTAGTAGAGCACTGGTAGATGTGGTCATTGGTTGACTGCAGAACCTTACTGGAAAGAGGCAACAAAAGGCTAAAGTTCAGACTTCTGTCATATTGATATTTTTACACAATCTATTTTATATTTGTCAATATCTATTCTTATTTTTTCACAGAAAATGTTTTCTTTCAGAAGCAGAAACTTGCTTTTACAGAACAAGTGTTGCCTTCATCAGATGTCCAGGTAGCTTTCTAGGCATAACTTTCTAAAAGAATACTCACAATCCAATTACCTATTAAGTTTTCAAAAGGGACCCTAAGATATTTGTGCATAGCCTTTTATTTTTCCACTTGGAAACATGTAGGAATAATGAAATCAGAATTCAGTAAATTCTTTTGCAACTGAATTGATTGTTTAATGTACATGTAAACTATGGTTTTATGGTCATTAAAATACTATTCCTCTGCTTAATTCATTTTACTGATGAATCCCAATAGTCTGGAATCTATACTGGTGCCTCAGAGACTCTCATACACACATTTGGCCCAATCTCACAGATTTTTTATATCATTGACTTTACTGGTAGACAGTAGCAAAAATTGAGTATTGCAGAAACAGGGGAAGATATTACATGAAATGCATCAGCACAAAAGAAAAAATGTTGTGATTTTGATAAATCTAGTTTCAGAGTGTAGGACTGGAGTCCAAGCAAGCAGTCATTTAGTGGTTTGGGCTAATAAGTAAAGAACATTGATCATTATCAAGCAGGATGTACAGAAGTTGTGGTGTCCTTATATGCCAAAAAGGTTTCAAAATTTCGTACTTCCAAAAAACATACAAACAATTTAATGTGGGGACATGGTAAATTAATAACAGTAAAACAATGTTCTAGAATGTTAATCCAAAATACTAATATTTACCTCCTACACTGTAACAGGCAGTTTTGACTACAAAGAACTACAAAGATGGTAGTGTCAGTGCGTACTTTATAAACAAGCAAAACTATGAAGCACAGAAAAATAAATTGTTCCATGACAACTATCAGAGTATTGCTGGAGTCAGGAAAAAAAAGTTATATACTCTAAAAATAAGATTAAACTGATTTTTCCATTATTTAATTTAGACGTTTTGACACACAATTGAAACAAAAAAGGGAAGACGAAATAGCAAACACCACACTGGGATGTATAAACATAAATGTAGCTTGTGAGATACATGAATTAATCCTCTGGTTTTCATGATAAGGTTTTAACTAAAGCATGGAATCCAATTCTAAGTGCTGCACTTCAGAGATAGAATGGGAAAGAGCAGGCAGGAAAACAAACAATGGTCAGAGGTCCAGAAGCAAGCTATGTGGAAAGATCAAAACAACTGGGGTGATTTTACTAAAGCAGAGAAGACTGCTAAGGTAACTGATAATATCCTTCAAACACATAAATGCTTAATAAAGAAAAAAAATAAAAAGGAGTTGTTTATTTTCCAAGTCTGTAATTATTAGGACAAATGAATAGATTTAAACTGCATGAAAAAAAGAATCAGGTTGGATACACGGAAAATCTTACCAGGCTTTCCACATGTTGAAGGAACATAGCATAATTTGACTGGAAATGTTGTCCAGTAGCCAGAATTAGAGGACTTAAACAACCTATTTCTTAGTAATGAAACCGGTAATGTTAAACTTTAGGACACGAGATAGATGCACTAGCTGACTTGACTGCATTTCTGAGCCTTGATTCTATACAGACTTTAACTCTTACTGTAATTTTTTTCTGTACAAAATTGAAACATTTCTACATAATGCCTACATGTTCTGTGAAAGTCATAAAGTAGTCATGGCAAAAAAACCTCATTGCTGAAATATTTTTAAGACAGGTCATGGTACATCCTCCATGATATAGACCTTCAACATAAACTTGTCACCCATCGCCAATAGCTCGGAGTGGGACGCAGCAGGTCTTTCCCAGTTTCAGATTTCTAAAATGTTACTTTTTTTTTTTTTTCTCAGAATACCACCTCTAAGCACATGTAGCTAAGACTATACCATGTGGCTTGAGACTGTGAAAAATTGGCACCTTATATTTTCAATTAATTTGCCTCACTTTTAAAAAGTGAACATAATCAGGTTTAATTTGCTGCTATTTTAAATGGTATGAACTCCTTGAAATTAACGAAGATTTTGGCTTACAGATGTCACCTACAGACTCTACTTTTCATGATGAGATTTCTTTATCTACTTGAGCAAAAGTGATGATATTCTTTGATTGTTGCCAGAAATTCTTGCCTGGAAGCATTTTCATCCTGCATTGGTTATTTTTAGAATGATATTTAGGACTGATGGTGGTGTCCTTAAACTTCTTTCTGCATTTTTTCAGATGGATATCTTCACATTTCTATGGTGTTTAAATAGTACCCCACTTCTAAGAGATAAAAAACCCAGAACAGTATAAAACTTACAGTTTTTTTCAAATAACTTGTCTAATATTTGGATCTAGGAACTTATCTAGGTTTTTCACTTGACTTTATTTCTTGACATTTTTGTCCTTCCACAAAGTTTTCTGCTATTTTTCCATATATAGTACTTTCATTAATAGAAAGAATAAAACCAATTATTGCACTGATTTTTGTCTTTTCAAATTCACAGTAGAAACTCAGCCTGTCCTGCTGTGGTTTCTTTTTAGGGAAATACAAATTTATCTCTGACATTTGCACTTAACTCAAGTTTTGCAAGAGATTTTTTACACAGCAAGTGCTGTTAATTTCCAAGATACTTGAGCTACAATGGTGAAGAACAATTTCTGGTTTATTTTTTCTTAAGGTTTTCATTCTCTCATTTTATTTGCTTGCTCATGACTATAAATTAATCAAACTTGAAACTTTGTAATTGCAACATAAACTACATGTTGCCTTTACTTCATATTTTTTCAGAACCAATTGCTTGCTTACTTAACCAGATTAGCCTTAAAATGCCAAAAAAGGTTATAAAAAGAGAAAAAGAAAAAATAAGGAAAAAGTCATTTCTATCGAACACACATATAAATAAACACACAAATCATTAAATTTACATTTCCTTGGCATTTTTTCATCCTCCTCCTTTTTAATTTACATTAAATGCAGGGAAAAGAAACTACTTTTTAAAATGCTTGTATGCTTTTTTATGAGTACATTCAAAACTGAAAAAGGAAATATAAGAGGGAAGAGCTTTTACGATCCATTTTCAATGAAAATTTTTTCATTACAGTAAGCAAATAAATATGCATATAAATACTATAAAAATATAACCATCAAATTTGCCCTGCAGAATCCATAATATCCTGAGTAAATACCATTTTCTTTGGGAACACAAGGTTTCTTCCCCCATCTTTCATGCTCTGACTCCCTTATCTTTAAAGGTTTTCTGTCTATCCTCAAATGAATAAATTACACTTTTAGTTCCTCCTATGATGGGGCTTTAGTTTCAAGCAGTCACCAGCAATGTCCTCTCATAAAGTTTCTGTTATTCACTTCCTCCTTTTCCTTTCTTAACTATTTCCCTTTGACTTTTTATGGCTCTAAAATGTAGGATCCAATGCTGAGTTTCAAAACAGATTGAGGATACACTTGATTTCATTTAATTTTTGGTATCTACATTGAACAGGTATTTCTAAGTTAAGCAGCTCAGACTCCTCTTGCAGTCAGCAAAGAAAAGTAGTCACTCCAAAGATACAATTCTTCTCGCATATTTGGACCTATTTTAAGATGAGACAAATGGTACATTTAGAAGCAGTCCTTCTGGTTGAAGTAAATACACACTTGGATATGACACAATTAGCTGCCCAGAAACAAGTCACTGGGCTCTACCATATTTAATGAAGAACAAATTGACAATAGTCAATGCAGTGTTGTGAACTATTTACCCTGCCCGAAGCAAACACCAGTATTTACCTATATTATTCAAAACTCCTGATAACCATATCGTGCTGAAAATATTTTTTTTCCTTCCTTCCTTTACCACACATGATTTTAAAGTCTATTTTCTTTCTACGATGCTTCTGGAAAAATCTTACACACTTGTAAAAATGATATGAGAATTTTTTTCTTTTACCATTTTTGGTTTAGAAAATATACACTTGATGAAATAAACAAACAAACAAAAAAAAAAAAACCAGGCCTCAATCCCAACATCTTCTTTACTGAATGGAGAATAGTTTAATTCTGTACTTTATGTATTTCACAGTGAGCAGCTGTTACCTACTTTTGATCTCTCAACCCACTTTCTGTTCAAATCGTTGTTCAAAAACTATCTTCAAGTTCTACATTTTATAGTTGCATCAGTGTACATCAGTGAATTACCTGATTTTTTATTTTTTTTTGTAAAAGAGGAAGAGTGTGTCTTGCAAGAGAAAACAAAAACTGTTTCCTAATTGTATTTTTATGTAGTAACAGTGTATTTTTCTTTTTTGTTTGTTTGGCCATGCCAAGGTTGGAATTATCTCACATAATGTTACCTACCTAACAGTATGTATCTAATTTATGTTTCTACTGTAAACTGCCTCAGTAGTCTATAGAAAGAGAAAGCACATCTAAAGAGTAGTTTATCTGCATGTAGACAGATATCTGAGATGATTATTGAGATGAATTGTCCTCTCCTGTAGATGGCTAAAGTTATGCAAGTTTAATATGATTATCAGTCTTGCTATAAATTTGCACAACTTCAGTTTTCCACATTGAAAGTAGTAGACTTTCATCCACCTGAAGTATCCTTTGGGAAGGAATTTCCTATATAAATACAGTGATCTTGACTCTCTCCTGTTTCTCATAATTTCCGTTGAAGTAATTTCAGGGATTTGACTGATGTTTAATGCAGATACATACCGATGAAACTAAGAGGAAAATATGATTGCAGCTATTCTTATAAGTTTGCAAGCCGGGTCAAAATTTCAAAGCTACAAAAAACAATAAGAGGAATAAGATGACCTAGCAGTGAAAACGAAGGTGGTGTTACTGAAGGCAGTGGCTTTATATTGATTTACTTTACCTGACAATCATCCAGTATCTGTACATGAGAGTGGCTGGAAAGGATAATTACGCCTCTCTTTTTATTGAGCATACTTTTTTTTTAAAAAAAGAGGAGGCTTATTTAAAGACATTTCTTTGGGATTTCACCAACTGATATTTACAAGTTTCCTGTGAAACAGATAAGGCCTGAAACAATATGTTCAGGCCCTTGTTGAACAAGTCAAATGTGTCTGTAATTCACACTAGAAGGAGTGTTCCAAGTATTAAATTATCAACAGGCTGTAGTTGAACAATTCAGTACTCAATCTGCTAAAAACTCAAGAAAATAAAAATCATATGAGGAATTCTGGTCTGAAAAGATATTTTCCTTTTAATCTCTGATGTGTGGTGACAGTTCATCTTACATCATGTCACATTAAAGTAGAGCAGTAAACCTGTTTTACAAAAGGAGAGGGTAATGTAGAGGGAAAAAATGAGAAGAAGCGTTCAGAAGAATTCTTCTCAAACAGGTCCTTATGCTATCAGTTTGGACAGCAAGCAGTCAATCCAAATTTAGCAGGCAGATGGAGACAGAGCAGATGAGTAAGTGGATCCATTTTATTTGAGGAGCTGGCAGGCACCGTGGTTCACCAGCCACCTGAGTTATGCTTTAAATAGGTTAGCATGTCTATAATTTACAAAGAGAAAATGTAGTTAACAGAATGAATGAGCTAAGCATCTGGTTTACATCGTTAGCTGGAGTTGTGTTCCTTCAGGTAGTTTTAAAAAAGGAAGGTGACAGAAGAACAAAACCCCATTATTTAATGAAGATCTTCAGAGTATTTATTGACAGGACATCTCAGACACAGATGAGCTTAAAACATTGCAGCCTCAAATCCATGAGTACTCTCATTTACAATCCAGCTCATTTTGTGGGAAATTGTAAGTCAACTTCAGGGAAAGCCCTAATTAAAATGTTAGCGCTTACTTATACTTAGCTTGGGAGATGTTAAAATCACGGAGTGCACCTCAAGGATTAAAATTTTCTCCAAATGAAATCCTAAATACTTTCAGTTGGATGTCCAACATTCATGAAAATTCCTAGTAAAGGGACTATATTTATTTCAAAAAGGCTAGCCTGGCACTTTTGAGAAAATCAAAACTATGAATTAACAGAAGTGGGTGACTTCTTCGACATGTAATACCTATTTCTTTGAAACATTTTTTCAGCCCATGTCTTAATACTGTATTAGAACAGTGCTGTGGGTAGCAGCAGTTCTTGAATTAGACATAAAACTGAACACCTGATTGCCTGTGCTGAATAAAGATCCTAGGAAATTGCCCAAGTCATTTCAAATTAGGATGCTCTCTACCTCTTACTCTTTCTGCTTGCCAGCTTACTGCTCATGATTGACTGGAGCTCTGTGTATCAACATCTAATATTTCTAAACCATGCCTACAACACATGGAATGAAATTTGCCATTTGCTTAGAATTGTTTTCTAGGTATGATACATGGATATGGTGGAAAGCTATCTGTAAATCTTCTGACTTTTAAAAATGGGAGAGCTATAAACTGGAGAGCAATCACTACACATAGGTGAGTGAGGCTGAGAAGATTACTTCTATTTAATCAGGATAGTTTCTTCTGCCATTGTGTCTCAAGGAGACATAAAAAAAAATTCACAAAAGATAAACTATTATTCTTGGAGAGTGATGGAGTTGAATTCATTTTTTTAAAGGAGCAGTCATTGATTTAAAGGATCAAGAATATTTTATTTGTTGTTTTCATTACATAAAAATCATTAAAGAAATCTTATATAAAAAATTCATCTATTTTTCATATGTAATCAATAAGGTACCACAGTCAAAAGGTAAGTGTTAGTTTGTCCCCTCATGCATCTTCAACAATTCTTTTCCTGTGTGAATACTATCTTTAAGTGTAAGCGCAAATTTATACATCGTTGTTTTATGGTCACAGAATCATGTAATTATATAATAATTTATCCTGGGATGGAACCCAGAGTGTCATCTGCTTCAACTTCAAATTAGACCTAAATTCCTGGTTGTATCAAATATTGTAGGGCTTGGTTCTGTCAAGTTTTTAATATTTCAAAGGATGGAGAGTCCACAACTACTCTGGGTTAATATTTCATTGTTCAGTCATCTTCATAGAGTTACGGAATCATAGAATCATAGAATAGTTTGGGTTGGAAGGGACCTTAAAGCCCATCCAGTTCCACACCCCCGCCATGGGTAGAGACACCTCCCACTGGATCAGGCTGCCCAAGGCCCCATCCAACCTGGCCTTGAACACCTCCAGGGAAGGGGCACCTACAGCTTTGCTTGGCAACCTGTGCCAGTGTCTCACCACTTTCATGGTGAATAAATTCTTCCTAATGTCTAGTCTAAATCTGTGTGTCTCCAGTTTATACGTGTTCTCCGTTGTCCTATCATCACAAGCCTCTATGAATAATCCCTCTCCAGTGTTCTTGTGCATCTTCAGTGTGTGGGTGAAAAAAAAGTAAAAGGAAAAAAAATTCTAATACCCAGCTGGAGTTCTCTCTGTTGTGACTAGTAAATAGCTGTTAGCCTTCCCACTCTGTAACCTTCTTCTCTTTGGGTTGAGCAAACCTCAATGTCTCACTATCTTTTCATACACTGTTCACTCCAGACCTCCAAGTATCTTGATGGCTCTCACCTTGCCTTCCTCTAGTCTGCCAAAATCCTTCTTCTGCTGGAAGATCAAAAGTGGACACAGTTCTCCAGATAAATTTTAATAAATGCAGACTAGAGGAAAATAACAAATCCCTCAGTCCTCTTTCTACACTGTTTCAAATATATTCCTACATGCACTCAGCTTTCTCTGCAAGGGAACACTGTTGACATGTTCAGATTACCCCGGGATACCAGTGGGTTTTTTTTTCATGAAAATATTACCGTCATAAAGATAAGTGATAATTTCTACTCCAACATGATCAATCTGTAGTTATCATGTCATAGAATTGTTTAATTTCTTAAAGTTTTGGGTCAGTTTTTTTCAGTCTAATCACCGTAACTACTAGGAAAACAAGGATGATGATTTTCCAACAGCAAAGATGAAGACTTGGCTGTGAACAAAGGATTTGAATCACTTTCATCATACTAAATTCAGTATAGACTAGGTACTGGGCTAGCTTTTTTTTTTGCAGTGAATATAAACATCTGAAAAGATATGAAATAAATAAATGGAAAGATACTGCATTGCTAGATTATCTACTTCTCTTGAAGAACATATTCCTTAAAAATAAAATCAATTAGCTGGAGGACATAAACTTAAAGTGTAGTTCAAAAATATATAAAGCAAAACAGGTGTAAAAAACCACATCAAACCAAACCAAAACTCTGCAAAGCCAAAAACTTTTGTAAATTTTCCCAGTCTTCTTGCACAGAACAGTAAATATAAAAAAATAAAAGCATTGCAGGATAACCTCATTAACTGCAATATCTTCATGTGCTTGCATTTTTGTGTGTTTAAGTAATTAAACTAACCTTTCTTGGCTTTTGTATGCTGAGAAGCCAGGAATGTGAAATTCTCCCCAGTAGTGGATTCTGTGACCTCCACATTTTGAACAATGCCTGAAGTGAGTTCTGCATAGTAACTGCTGCAGTTTTCCCTTCTAAATAGCCACTTTGCAGCACCTATATCCCAGATGAATAGCCAACTTGATCAGTTTTTTCCTCCCTTCTCTTGATAAATGTTTCCCCTTTTCCACTTGGCTGGCAGAAAGACGATCATTAAATGTTCATTTGTTTAAGCCAACAGACTGTGGTCATCTGATCCCCGGGGAAGGCAGGAATCCAAACAGGTCTAAAATGGCATCGTTTAGGAACACAATCAATTCATTATCTTTTTCATAAAGTTCGTATGTGCACACATTAATCATAATGGAGTGGCACTGGGCAGAAAGTTCTTACCTAAGCAAGTTCAGTGCTGCAGCATCTCTTTATCATTTAACTGCCTCTTGCAGTTAGGCTTTTATTGTCTGCTCATTCAGCTGTTGTTTTATGAGTGCTAGTGTATCTTTTGTACGCACCAGCTGAACCACCTCCAGCGAACCTTCATGCAGTGGGCCCTACGTGGGTCCGGTTGCAGCAAATAACTGTAGAGATGAATGCTGTATCATTCTGTATTTTTTTTCCTACTCCTATTTTTACAAAAACTGGTTTTGACCAGGTAGTGTTGCTTTACATGACCTTTTTGACCTCAAGCCTGACTTCATGAAAAGAAATAAAGACACTTTATTTTTGACCCTTGTGTGGTCTTCACTACTCTTACATTTAACTCTAAAAATCTTAATTGTGTTTGTAATAAAAAAAGCAAGTCCCACCTCTGCAATTAAATCATTAAATTACAAAAGATTAGAGAAGGTAATTGCCATTCCTTGTTTATAAATACACTAAAACTATTTTTATGCACTCACTCACTCTTTGAATTATTTTGCAAAAAAACATTTGGCTACTGAGCCTTTTCCAAGTATCTGAGATTTCGTTGCTGAATCAGACTGAATCCCTCAAGTTTCATCTGTACTTTTACTATTTTTTAAATAAATGATGATTTAAAATATTAGGTTGTTTAGCTAAGGAATATAGAAGGAAAATTAATTCACTGATGTCCCATCTATTTGATCTGAAGTTAATATCTCAAAGTAGGATTCATATCACCTAATACTAAATACCTAAAGATATCTGTGAGACATCTCACTTTAGGATTCCCCCAGAGACAAATCAATTTCTCTCCACTTCCTGTAGACAGAATACAGATTACTTCCTTACCAGACATAACTTTTATACAAAGTTTCTCAAAAGTAGGTCTTCAATGAAAACAGATTAACTTTTTGCAAAGAGTAACTATCTCAGCATGGGTGCCACACCTTGTGAACTTTGGACATTGTTGTTCTAACTTTGATGTAGGCACTCAAAATCAGTCCTGGGAAGGAACATTAACATTGACCTCGCCTGGTTAAAGTGATGTAAGAAACGTTCATATCTTGTTCCAATATGATTTTACCCTGCTACAAAAACTCTCCAGAGACAATAATGGTTTTTTTTTCCCATTTTTTTCCATAGAAGATGTTGAAAAGATAATTATAATTGTTAGCTTCTCATAGCCACAATTATAATGTTAAATGTACAAGGTAAATAACTGTTAGTGTCACAACACAGAGGATATATTTGAAACATTATATTTTTTTTATCAGACACATACGCCTAAAGTCAATAATCCATATCTCGGAGTTATAAAGTGAGGTTACATTTAGATTACGTTGTATAAGTTAGTAAGAATATCTAAAGAAATGTTAATCAACAATTTAATCTAGTATTTTGGATGTAAAACAGTAATTAGCAACCTGTATCTTTTACTTCCCTCCTTTCTTTCCCTCCTTTTACTTCTTGACATTTTGTGACTCTTTTAACCATATTTTTAAAGTAACCTGTTTTGTCAGTGCTCTTGAGGATAATACATTCTGGCAGGAGCCTGGGACTTAAAAAACCCCAGAAACAGTTCAAGTGGCTTTTTCTCTCTGTGTTTTCAGTATGTGTCATGGAACATCATGGAAAATGACATGAGTGATAGAAACCTGATGTGATTCGGACCATTTTCAAGGGGAAAATGGTACACATTCTGTGAAGATTTCCTCTGCTCTCAAACAACCCACAACGTCTTTGATAATACCACATATTGTCACAAAGGGACAGGAATGATGCCAGAAGTGGAGGGCTTGCTATCTATACCTTCTATAGCTGTTCATAAAAAATATAACAAAATAAAACAGAAAACCCATAAAAAAGTTCCCCATCAGAAAAATACCATTTCAGGAGAAAGTTTCAAGAAAACTTTCTATTTGAAGTTGGATTTGTTTTGATGGAACTTTATTTTGAACCAATTCTTTTCAACATTAAAGATTGGAAAATTGAATTGTGTCTTTCGGATACATCTTTTGAAGGTTTTATTTCAGAAATTTAGTTCGGTTTATAGGTTTAGGTTATAATGAAAACATTGCTTTTTGAATGTTATTAAAACACTTTCTCAAAACTTTTACTTTTATATTGTGTTTTTACATTTTTCAGACCAATTTTGTGAAAAGAGCAAAATCTGTTCCTGTACATGATATATCCGGTTTTGTTCCATATGGTGCTTTTAGGCTGAAATGTATCTTCTAATGGAAATGTATGCATGGGTATATATACATATGCACATTCATGTGTACACGTTCTGGAAAATCATGCTCCTGGCTGGCATATTAGCTATTGTTACTGAGCCAAAAAAGCATGCTTATTAAAAGCTTTGAAGGTGCTAGAAGAGAACAGGAGAATATGTTGTTTATGTACTAATCATATTTTTGTTCTACAGTCATAAAACTGGAATCAGACTCTAACTTGTTAACAAGATCCTGAGTACAGTCACAGAATCAGAACAGTTCTGTGAGTTCCCACTTACAATCTAAATTCCTGAATCATTATAATTCCTTCCTTTAAATGTGTTTCATTAGGATCAAAATGCATAAATATTTGCCACACAAACATATATTCTGTTTGAATTTTAAGGAAAATATTTAGCATTTTCGAAGTTTTTGATCTTACATCTCATTTTCCTCTTACAGATACTAAATATAGTGAGTATTATGCTGATTTCAAAGCTATGTTTCAATAGTCTTGGTTTCCAGTTTTAGGAGTGGAATAAAGCATTTTAATGACTTCTCCAATAACTGCTAAGTTGAGCAGAGGTACTTCCAGGATTCTGTCTTCTGCAAATTTTGAGATTGTCAGGTCTCTTCCATCATGGACATACGAGTTATGGAAAGTGCTAGCAAGGATGTAAGGTAGACTTGTGAGACAAATAGTTAGCCACAGTGCAATTATAATTTTGCAGTCAGCACAGGAATCAGTGTTTGCAAAATAAGCACACCAGAGATCTTCTATGAATTTGACCCTGCTCAATGGCTAATATTTTGTCCTAATGCTATCCACTGCAAATGTGAAACCATATTTTCACTAAGCACAAACAAGATTTATTTAATTCCATTATTTGTTTATCAAGTTTTGTTGCTGCTTTAAGTAGTTTATAAATGTTCAGTCTTCTTTTTTGTAATTCTCACAGCTAAGATTTCATATTGTTATCTTACAAAGGAGAAGAACGTCCAGGGAAAAAAAAAGAAAAAATATAAAAAGAATACTCAGCCATCAAGAACTTCAAGAACACTATCAGTCCCTCTCCTCCCCTTCCCTTCTCTCTCCATTCCTTCAGGTTCCTTTCCTTCACTTTCCTTCCTGTTCATTTCCCTTCCTTTCTGTCCCATTCTTTTCCATTTCCTTTTCTGCCTTTCCTCTTCTCTGTTACATTCCATTCAGTTGGTTTTTTGTTTGGTTATTTGTTTGTTTGTATGTTTTTCCATAGAATCACGGATTCTTTTACGTTCGAAAAGTCCTTTAAGATTATTGAGTCTTGTAAGCCTAACACTGCCAAGTCTACCACTAAATCATGTCCCTAAATGCTATTTCTACATGTTTTTTAAATGTCTCCAGGGGTGGGATTCAAAGACTCCTCTGGGAAGCCTGTTCCAGTGATTCACCACTCTGTCAATGGAATAATTTTTCCTAATATCCAATCTAAACATTCTCTGGTGCAACTTGAGGCCATTTCCTCTTGTCCCATCGCTAATTACTTGGGAAATCAACACTCACCTTGCAACACCCTCCTTGCAACACATTTGTAGAGAGTTATAACGCCTCCCATCAGACTCCTTTTCTCCAGCCCCAATTCCTTCAGTTGCTCCTTCTGCACACTTGTGCTCCAGATTCCTCACCACTTTCATTGCCCTTCTCTGGACAAGCCCCAGCAGCTCAGTCTTTCTTGTAATGAGGGGTCAAAAACTGAACAAAGGATTCAAGGTGCAACCTCACCAGTGATGAGCACAGGGATAGGATCACTTCCCCGGTACTGTTGTCCACACAATTCACCAGCTGTGTCAGGAAGATATCTCCCACACATTCCAGGAACCTCCCAGATGGTTTCCTCCTCTGTGTTGTATTTCCAGCGTATATCTGGTAGATTGAAGTTCCCCACAGGGGCAAGGGTTACCAATCACGAAGTTTCATCCAGATGCTTATAGAATAATTTTTCTCTTCATTTTTGTTGGTTTGACTATAACAAAATCCCAAAATTATATCTGTCTTATAAGCCTTCTCTCTGATACTTACATATAAAGACTCAACCCTATTATTGCCATCTTTAAGCTCTAACTGCTTTGTTGTAGTTTTAAACCAGTTTATGTTGGGTCTCATCTGTCCAAGAGTAGAAATCCAACATGTAACCACGTATATCTGGGCTAGTCATCTAGACTCTTTGAATAGTCAACAGGGACAATCAAACACTTCTAGAACAAAGTTCATCTTGTCCTAAAAGAGGCATGGAAAATGAAATGTATGAGTCCTACCCTAAAAGCATCTTTTTTTTCTGATTTGACTTTGAGGAGTGACTTTCTAATTTGGCTTTGAGGATATAGACTTGTATGCTGCAGGCACCACTATTTATATGATATGAATCTTATCCTTTCCTCTTCCTGTAGATACAGGTCCCCTTCTATGTGTAATGCCACAGAAAACATAGCAGAAGCTGCACACAGGGGCAAAGAAAGCCAGACTCTTTACTAACTGATTAATTTAGTATGATAGCACCTAGAAGCTACCACTAGGACGGAAACACCATTGTACAAGGCACTGTGAAGAACAGAGTCAAAAGTGATCTCTGTTGTGGAGAAGTTTGTAATCTAAATAGACAAGTGATGGATTATATGCCTCTGTGCATCTATATTGATCTACAATGGAAACTTAGATAGTCTCATAAGACTGCTTGAGATGGATATATTTCCAAATTTAGCTTGCTTTCCAAGTGCCCATCTCTCTGAAATATGTCCTTAAGGCCTCCTGGAGAGCTAGGCAGGACTGAAGCTGACACTTTTACACTATTCTGGTGGCCTATCATAACTCAATTGCTCATTTTTCCTGTATTATTACCTAGCAGTATGTGGCACTGCTCAAAGTAAATGGCTTAGAATACCAAGTAATATTATCTTTTTGGTTGTGATTCTTACCTTTTTTTTTTCTTTCTTTTTTTTTGCTTATTCTTTGGATCTTTATATTTTGTTTAATTGAAAAGGCTAATTTTGTGTATAATTTCAAAATTACTTTTTTAGTATCTCTGGCTACATTGACTTTTTCTTCAAATTTTGTGTATCATTTTTTGGGAGAATATATTGATGCTGGCTACAAAACATAACAAGAAACAAACTGGTCATTGATTGAAAAAGTGATTATAACATGACAAATGAATAGAACAACATAAGGGTAGTGAATCTTTTCGCATATATTACAATTACAGCACTAACATCCTGATCTCCTAAATTTCAATTATTATACATCCTGCTGGCTCTTTGAGCTGCAGTTATGGATTATAAGGTAGTTCTAGTTTTCGTGGCTCATGCTTTTATCTTTGTCTAGGCTTGACTTTTTTCTATTTGTTTTTATTCTCTATGTTTTTCACTTCTAAATACAGGATAGATTTTCTCTCTTCTTTGCTCTTTTTCCTCTCCCTTCCCCTTCCCCTTCCCCTTCCCCTTCCCGTTCCTCTTCCCCTTCCCCTTCCCCTTCCCCTTCCCTTCTTTCTCTCTCTTTTTCTCTCTTTCTCTCTCTTTCTCTCTCTATTTCTCTCTTTCTTTCCTTCCATACTGCCTCCCTCCCTTCTTCCATTTGTTTTCTTTTTTTCTTGTCCAAAATTCTAGCATTTGAAAAGAACAATTTCCTTCACTGCACCATATTTATTCTGTCTTTAAATATTAACTTGTCAACTCTTAACTGTGTTGACTTATTAGAATTTTTCTTGAATATCTGCTTCTAACATTTTTTTTTCTTGGTTCAAAGTAATAGCCCAAAAATACTTTTCTGCTGGGAGCCAACTGCAGACTCAAATAGTAAAATACATATGCCTAACGTATAGTTGTCTATGTATTAATTTATGTCTAAAATTATTACTATGTTCAGTGAAGACTCTAGGAATAATTACATAGAACTACTTTGGGATCTGAGTTGCTTCATTCTAATGGCTGATTTGACTCTATCTCCTTTGTGTATAATGGGAGCCTAGTTGCAGCTAAAGATGGACAAAGTACACACTACTTATTTTGTAGTTAGAAAAGCTAACCTGTTATAAAGTAGCAAAATATATCTTCATTTTGCTCCCAAGCTTATGCAGAATGCTCTTTGCTCGGAAAATCAATGATTAACATGACTTCTTGTTCTTGTTCTTGTTCTTGTTCTTGTTCTCGTTCTTGTTCTTGTTCTCGTTCTTGTTCTTGTTCTTGTTTTTGTTCTTGTTCTCGTTCTTGTTCTCGTTCTTGTTCTCGTTCCTGTTCTTGTTCTCGTTCTTGTTCTTGTTCTTCTTCTTCTTCTTCTTCTTCGTCTATTATTAACATTATTATTTTTTCTAGTCTGAGGAAAATATAATCAGGTTGCAATTACATTTATATTTATATCTGTAAGCTTACATTTTAGTTGGCTTAGTAAAGTGAGATGAATTCAGCCTTTTGAGGATACCACAATGAAACCAAATGGTGCATGGTGGCACAAAACCGGTGTAAATTCAAAGGTATATTTGAAGTGTTAGACGATTTATTGGAAGACTACTTTAATAAATATAGAGATCAATTAATAATGTGTTCTTTGTTCACTATCTTTTAAAAGAAAACCTAATCAGAAGATACAACATGAATATGGCATGTAAATATGTATTTGACTGAATTTCATCTGTGCAGTGTTGCTAATGCAATTGAATATTCTATGGTTCATCTATTTATTACACTCCATATTTGAGATATTTTTTTCTGTCTCTATAGACATTTATTTTTCTCTTAAAAATATACACTTATTTATATATATGCTCTTGGGACTTATGGTTCACAACTGATCCTTCTGGTTATACTAAATCTACTTCTGGGCTGGCATGGAAAGAATGTCAGTACTCCATTTCACAGAACAAAGTTTTCTTGGCAACAACCTTCAGGGCCCCTGTACGTGTTAAACTATCCTGATCCTACACTCAAAGAAAGAAGAAAATCAATACATTTGCCAGACTAGTTGTTATGCAGTTTGATAGCTGTACATCATAATACAGATCATGTTGAGAACTCATCAGTCAGCTGAGAAGCTCCCTGTACTGAGCGCTCCATTCATTCACCCAATGAGCTCATATCAACCACACATTTTCATGACACGTGCAGTTTCCCAATGAGGCCTGGTGAAGTACTAAACAAAATGGGTGTACAAAGAGAATGGGCTTTTTTCGGTCAGAACAGATGAAGGAATCCCATTCATTCCTTTCCTCTAGATGTTTTTGAATTTTTTTTCTTTTAATCCATAGATTTAAGCAAGTATATTCTTGAAAAATCTCATATTTTGCTTTTTTATTAAGTGAAAAGGAAGAACAGTGCATTTGCAAGAAATATATGACATATGAATCACGAAACATTTATGCACATGAAGTATCTCTGTAAAATCCATCACATCTCTTAAAGTCTATTAAATTCAGTTATTATTTGTATTCAGGTGCTTCCTACAATGTGATCAATTCCATTAGTGATATATTGGTGATAACTGAAGTATATCTCTAAAGTTTCTAATATAGGTGCTGATGACAGTCTGGACATGATTCAATCCAAGAACAAGACGGTTTCCTGAGGAAGAAAGTAAAGAATAGTGAAAAAAAACCCAAACCCAAACCCACAAAACTTGACACAGATATCTTGACTAACTTCCTAGCAGAGACCACATGGCAACATTTAGCTCCATGTGGGTTTTTTTGAGGTAAATCCTATACTTCTCTTCCTCTTTGCCTGTAGAGTGTCAAATCAGTAGGATCTGGGGGCTAGAAGATTTGTTTTATTATTTTTCTTGGAGTTTAGGTGTCTTGGTTTTTTTCTCTTTTTTAGTTTCTTGTCCTTACATAGTTTCTGAGTATCTTGATTTTATCAAACCGGGAAGGGAAGATGTGATACCAGTAGAAGGTGTCATTCATCACCATGTTTCATCACTTACATTAATATATTTACATAATGACTGATACTGACATAACAATATTGGTAAAACAGTCATATGAGACTTTAACCAAATTGTTTATAGGAAGTCCAATAACTCGACAAACGCAAGCCCTGAAATGATGTCTGCGGTAGCTTTGCTAAAATAATGATTCTAAACACTTCATTTTTAATAGGAAGTAGATAACACTCACTCAACCCAGTTCTACATATTCTAGGCTTTGATCAGCAGTTTTAAACAAAGAAGGATTCACTTAAATGTTAGTGGTTTTTATTTGCTAAGCGTTGTTTCAGAAACTACATATACCTAAATTTGTTTCTAAATTCTAGCTAGGGGAAGGTAGTATTCTGGCTTCTTTATTGTTTGCCTCAGTCTCTTAAAGATCTGTATTTTAAAATTAAATACATGAAAAGACTCATTAATATCCCTAGTTTCCCCAAGAAATTAGAAATGAACTTTTAAAATAAATTTTCTTCTTTTACACACAGTAATTCCTCATGTGTTAAGATCAACTCTTCCCTACAGCTATAACCTAATCGGCATGCAGAGTTCTGATTATAAAATACAAGCAATTTGAGGGAAATCTTAATGTAATTTACATTAGCAATTCTAGTTACTGGCTAAAGATTCTAAGACATTCCTTATAAAAAAAAAATACTATTTTACTTTTCTGTGCAGCTGAGTTGTACTTTTATTCTGATTGCGGAGCATGAAACAACACTGCAAAATGCAGGTTTTTTTAAGACCCAAAGGAAGAGAATAAAAGAAAAGTGTGGATGGGTGAAGACCTTATGTGTGAAAATGTACTGATTCAGCCAAAGTCAACATCAGCTAAACACATTCTCAGGATATAATTAAGGAACATTTAACTGTACCAGTAATAAGGCCTTGGCAAATTGCAATCTTCAAATGATGATACATTTCATGCTAGATGATAATTTTAAGATCTCTGCTAATATTTCAGACTCTAAGCTTAGGTATGGAAACTACTTAGTGTATAATAAAAAAGACTACAACCTTATATCCCTTCATGTGTTCTCTCTGCCAAGTTTCACTTGCTACGAGTCTTTTGCTGCATTGGCATCTCTGCTTCAAATAAGACTGATTAAAATGAAATTACTCAGTCTCCTGACCCATGGCAAATTTCATGAAATGCAATTTGTCTAGTAGTTCAGCTGTAAGTACAATCTGATTGGCTATAATTTAGGTTTATAGTTCTTTTCCCCCCTCCTCCTAAAATAGTAGTAGAATCCAGTGATCCTGAAATAAAAAAATTATAAGAGGGAAAAGAATAAAACAAAGAGTGAATGAAGGAGGCAGAAAGAAAGAAAAAGAGGAAGAGAGATGAAAGAGAGGAAGGAAGGAAGGAAGGAAGGAAGGAAGGAAGGAAGGAAGGAAGGAAGGAAGGAAGGAAGGAAGGAAGGAAGGAAGGAAGAAAAGGTAATAGTCAGTATTGGAACCGCAAGCTAGCCCAGACTTAAACAAAATACAAAGTATATTTACAAAATTAAAATTAAGTGACATGGCTAATTCCTTCAAGAAAATAAAATGCACCTCTAAATCGGATAATTTCAACTAGACTTCCCATTTTGAAAGCATGCTTGCTTAAATAACAAGATGAAATAATGCAAATTTGATTTCTTCAGGGTTTTTTGAGGGGGTGTGTGTGCTTGGTTTTTTTCATTTATTTATTTTTAAATCTGATGTCCTTAAGAACTTTCTAATTCTGAGGAGTATAAGGAAACAGATAACAAAATTTCCTGCTTGAATCAAAGGATCTCATAGGGTTAGAGTTTCACCCACAGAATGTGAACACATGCAGAGCACAGTTTAGGTCAGTTCTACACAGACTCTGAGCCTTGGTGGTGGTGGTGGGGTGTTGGATTGCTGCTGCTGCTGTGTATTGGCTTCTGGAGCCTTGGCCCACAGAGGTTTTTGACTTTGTGCTTTCTCTCATTTACTTTTTATGAGCAATAAAAACTGTAAGTGACTAATTCTTCCAGTATGATTTAGACTTTCAATATATTGCTTTGCAGGAAAAAAAAAAAAGGAAGACAAACACTTGTCTAACTCAATTCTGCATCCAGAGGCTGTGCTCAAAACAGAGTTCTGCATAAAACTGTCGTAGTAATGTGTAAAACTCTACACAACATTTCCAAGAAAAGCATTTGGTGTCCCACTCATGTCAGCTTCCCAATATTGCATGTCCGAGGAAGCCGATCATCTTTTCACACATTCAGTCTTATGATTTCATTTTGAATCTGGAGGGACACTGGGCAGGATACATCTAATTTTAGACATCCATAATGCATGGGTGTTTACAGCTATGGTAAGGCATGATGTAAGGCATGTCATCTGTTGTGGTTTGGATGTTTATTTCTCTTTCTCATATTTGATTGTTCATGTTGACTGCAAAGGTGTCCTAGAGTGGCCAACTTAGGTGTAGAATTTAGTAAGACGAATCCCTTCCCACTTCCTCCACAGACTGAGACAATCTGATTTACTAATGCTGCCTGTCCAATTAGTCTCAGTAATATGTCAAACAAACCAAAATTCTGATGCTGTGAAATTCTTTGACAGAGAAGTGAAAGGAATATGTTTATTCTCCAGAAATGTTCTCCTTCAGACATGTTTCATTTCAGCCGTGCTCAAGTTGCATTTAAAGTAGTCATTCTTTCACTAGATTCTGAAGCTTTGCAGGCATTTTGATACCTGAAAAAGTGGTATCATTGGTGACATCTAAGGAAATGGGTCCACCAGGAGCTGAAATATAATACAGTGGATTTTTTAAATCTAAATTGTAGAGGGATAAAAGATATCAATGTGAAGTTTCCCATAGGAAACACCCTGAAAAGTTTATTTTAATGTTAAACTGTCATTTTGTATGATTAATGTGTCATAAAATAACAGCTGACTAAAACAGATGATGAGAATAATTCCCAAATAATAAAAAGGACAATTACTGCAAGATAAAATATCCAAGAGCTGCAGCCCATAAACCTGTGCATAAAACATTGTATTTAGCTGTTTTCAATATTTGGACTTTTCCATTTCTAGGGAATTGTTATCATTCACATTTCAAAACCAGATAACTATAGGAACTGGGTAGAGGAACCATCCTACCATATTTCCACAAGTTCATAGTTTTTTAATAAAGAAAACATAACTTATTCATAGAGGCAGACTTTAAAAAACTGTCAAGAAACAGCAAGAACATACAAAAGTGGGGTTTTTTTGTTTGTTTGTTTGTTTTCCCAGAGGAAATCGTGTTAAATTTTGGGATATAACAAGAAGTACAAATACTCAGTCCTCCAGGGATCAAAGAACTGTCTTTCAAAATTAAAAACATGAACTTCTTCAGTTCTATGAAGCTGTTATAGGGTTGTATCATCCATTGATCAGTCATCTGGGCACCTCCTTACAAGTGTCTAAACACACTTTTCAGGGGGAAATGTTGGTAATAAGGCGTGACAGCCCAGTTATTAAATTCAGTTTTATAAAACTACTCCAACCTATAATAGGAAAAGTAAAAGCTTATAATTTTGACATGTAAACATTTTTATAACAATCGGTGATGTATGTCAAACTAGGATAGGAAATCACACAGGGGCATGCAGAAAAATGTTTTAAAGGACAGTCTTTGATGAGACTTTCTTCCACTCTGACAAAATGTTCTGTACATGTCTAGATAACCATCATTTTCATTATCTAGATACACATCACAGATCAAAACTCTTCTTTCAAATTGTCCTTATTTGGAGACTTGGGAAGAAAGAACTTGTCAACAGGGTTTGGTTTATCACAAAGGCATCCATTTCTTAAACTGAACTAAGAGGTTTTCTGTACGACCAAAATGCTATATTGTCAATAAATCCAGTAGAATAACTCTGGGGTTTTTGATTTTTGTTAGTTTTCGTTTGTTATTTTTTTTGTAACTACTCTGTTTTCCCACTGGCTTCAAAATACAAAAATCTAAAATACATCCTTGGTTCCATTTTCTGGCAAAGATGTTGGATGAAGTAAAATAATTCTGAAATGCTGTTGTCCTGTTGGAAATTATTTAGGGTAACAACAACAGGGAAGAAAATATACTGCTCTTATTAAGCTTAGACTGGTTCATGGTTCGGGGTTGAAGTTACTCATGTAGAATTAGTGCTCTCCATATATATATTTTTGATTGTTATTTTAAATAACGTAAATCTGATATTATAGTTTCAGAGATCTAAACTGAATTTGTCTGTCCCATATACCCAGATACTCATGTACACGGAAGTATGAGTGGAAATATGTGAAAGAAGTATGAATACCTATCCCTGACTTCTGACATCTAATCATGGTTTTTCCTTTAGAAATCTAGTTTTCATAAATACTCCTGTTACATCTCAGCTTTATTAGAATAGGAATATGGGGGTTTTTTTTTGCTTCTCTAAAGTAAGTAAAAATTGTTAAAATTACTTTTGCTACAAGTATTACAACAACCTCATTGGTAGAAACATCTAAGTATTAAGGTGTAATCCCTCTTTGAGAAGTTTTCAGGCTTCAGAATGGAGCTCCCAGCATTTTGTGAACTAACTGTACAGACACTGTGGAAGTTCCTAACTGAAAGAAATTTGCATTTGTAAACTCTCTTCTGTCTTTGAGGAGATCTTAATTTCTAATAGAAAATGTTGCCAAGAACAAGGCAAGGACTTGGAAGTAATTTCCTCTTTCTGAAGGAGTTAATGGCATCCACATTTGAAATTTTCTAGCGTAGAACAGCATCAAGGAAACATAAATTGCCTCTCTTTAATACTTACACTGCAGAGATAATCAAATGTCCCAATTAAAATCAGGTCTTTCTGATATTGTGCATTACGAGGAAAATATCACAACTTTAAGCAATTTTGTGTTATATTTTTACTAAACCTCATAATATATCACAATGATATTAGAAAACTAATACATGAGAAAGTGAAGTAATAAAACATACCATCTGTTTCCTTTTTATGCAGCATTCTTCTTTAACGAATTCAGAAACATGTACTAGGTTTCATTCTATCTTAAGAACCGTACATTCTATGGACAGAAGAAGAAAGAAAAGTCCGGTCTCAAGGAGATCAACAGTGGCAGTTGTGAGAATGTGAGGTTAAATAGTCTCGTCACAATTCTGTTTGAGATTAGGAAATTAAAGTGTTCAAAATTAAGAGGCACTCCCCCTCAATGATTTCCCCAAACTCCACACATGACAGGAGAGGTAGGCAGCCTGTTATGTCAATCTGCCTCTACAACCTCCTTGTTAGGTGATGTACTGACCCAGACAAGTTCTAGGACCAGCCTGAGTGTGATTTCAAAGACCTAGGACAAAAGAATCACAGAATTATTGATGTCTGTGATCCACACAAACATCAACTTCCTCAGTCAGTCAAAGGTCAGCGAAAATCTCTCAGACCTTATAAAAGAAGTTCTACAGGCTAATTTACCCCCTTCCTGAGTAAGTTTCTCTTCTCTCCCAGAAAGTGTATCAGCAGGGAAGAAAAAAGTTTTAAAGATAAAAGCCTTCATGCAGCAAGTGGAGAGGAAAGGCGAGAAACGTCTGGTGAAAAGCAATATGTATCAAGTGCACATAAAAAAAATCCCACTCTAGAGCACTTTCTATTTTTCGGTTATAATAATTGCAAATAGGGTTATTCCAAATAAAAATCAGATCAAAATATTTACTGTTCTTAGAAATCAGCTACCGAATGGCAAAAAGTAAAACAAATATTTTACTTATTCTCTCAGTTTTTATAAGTAAGTGGTTTCTTTTTATTAGGCAATTTTTCAAATTCCAGTCAAGCCTTGTGTTTTATTGGAAGATAAAAAACAAACAGCAACCGTTTTTTCTAGAATTAATTTTGTCAATACCGTCTGTTCTTTTATTATGCAATATAAGAACAATTAAACCATTTTTAAAAAGAAAGTAACTTTGAAGCAAACAATTCTCAGTTATTGGGTTTTTTTTTCCTTTAAAAAAGGCCTAATAAGGAAATACAGTTTTATTACATTTGTTATTGATGCTATAAAACTGTACTTCAGTTGCTGGGAAATACAATGTAATTGATCATGTTGTGGAAATGTATTAATATGAGTTACTGTATTTTTAATACGTAATTTAAAATTATGTAAAAATGTAAAACTGTCCAAGAGCATGGTGTAAATCTGTGAATTATTTTCGTTATTTTAAATTAAATGTGTATGATCGAATAGAGCTGAAAAGGAGACTTTGGTAGTAATGTCTTAAATATCTGGAAAAGTTTGGCTATGAAATTGATTAAGCAGACGTTATATGATACCATCTCAGACTTCACTGATGTGAGATACTGGATTCCAACTATTGACCTTTATTCTTTAAGCATTGGCAGGATTTAAGATAAGAATAAAGAACAGAAGGAAAGAATAACAAAATAAAGGCAAAAGTTGTGGTCTATAAAATGTCTATCTAGCTGTAAAAATATAAAGGACTTTCCTGAGGATAGAATAATCAAGAGAGAAACAGACGTTTAATAACCCCTTAAAAGGATGTGCTATTTCCAAGGGAAAAACTGACTTTTGTTTCATTTTCCTCTGAGTAAATATGGAAGACAAATAATAGGGGAAAGATACAGAGCGGGTGAAATAGCTAGGTGAGTTCTTTTTGTTCCAGGTGGAGATATATATGAACTATAACAACTATATTGTAAGTGAAATTTTACAAATAATTTACTTTCATAGAAAATATATTAAACGCAAAATAAGTGAAAAACATCCAGTAGATTATTTTATTATTTTATAAGTTTTCAGTTGACTTGATGACCTCCAAATATTAACATTTCCAGTTTGTTCTTCCCTTTAATCTCACTTTCTTTTCTCAGGATAACTTTTTTAGTAGCAAAAAGAAGGAAAAGTAAAGAAAAAATTGGAAAAATAAAGACATATTAAATCTATGAACTTAGCCTCCCACCCTCTTTTCTTCTCTGTTTTTTTTTGTATTCTAAATTCTACACAGTAATTATTCAATTAGGGAATATTGTTCTTTGAGAAAGCTGAGAATTCAAAGTAACTTTGATTCTTCCACTATAAACCTTTCCTTTTTAAAAATTGATTCATATCGTCACAGAATAATTGCAGCCATCAGCTTGTAATTAACATTTTCAGTCTCACCTCTTGTTTTGTATTGGGTCTTTCATATGATCATTATCAATATGTTCTACTCTTTGGGTCTTACTATATTAAAATACAAGTTGCTTATTAGCAGGAGTTTGATATTTTCAAAAAATGTTTAATAAAAATGTGTATTAACAAATTAAAACAAAATTAGGTATCAAAAAGGGGCCGGAATAAATAGTAAGAAATGTCATTAAAAGATGTGTTCCAGAAAAAATTTTGGAGGCTGTGGAGAATGTATGTGTTGATTGTAAATGCTAAAATGGGGAAACAAGAAAAAAGAAAGGACAACAGATATTTCAAATTGGTTAGTAAGGTATTTTTTTTAGTTCTGTTGTCATTATTTTGAAAATTGAAAGTAAACTTGGTCTAGAGTTCTCTGACGAAAAATATGAACTGCAGTTGTGAGAGAGGAGAGAGAGAAAGAAAGAGACTGACTTTTCCCTCAACCTCACTTTCTTTCAGTAAGCTACTACTGTTGCTGACATTATGTGCTGCTTTGGCCAAGCACGTCTTCATATTCATTCTCTCAGGACACACAAATCTAGCAGCTTTGGTCTATTACAAGTGCTCCCAAGTTTTTGCAACCATAGTAATGCTCTTGACCTCATATCATATATTATGCACCTGCTGTATTCAACAGCAGCGGCACACAGAACCTTACTTCAGCAGCTAATGGTGGAAAACAAGACTCCCTAAGACCTGGTTTCAAATCCTATTTCAGAAAGTGCACAAAGCTTGTCATTATGGGTGTGCATTTACACAATTATAGAAGTTTACCTGCCGTGTTCATGCAGAACAGTTTCATCCTATGCTGTCTCAAGTTCCCCTTTTTGAATGTTATGAGACATTAATAACTATTTCAGAGACAAAATAGCAGCTGCAAAGGGTTAATATTAAAAAAAAATACAAACAAAATAAAACCATCAGAACATAAACCAAACAAAAGCTGTAAGATACAGAAACAGGATCTTATTTCTGCTTTACAAAATTACTCAGTAAATTTTAATCCTTACACCTGTATTCCCCACATTTTTGACTGAGAATCACAGCTGCTTTCCTACAACCATCTTTTTACTCCAGTGGCAACCTGCATGACCCTGGGGTTATAAGCAGTCATGTGGTAAGTTTGTTCCCATCCTTGCCCACTGTGATATAACTAGCTCCCTGAGCTACATGTGCTGTCTGGACAAGAGAATAAATTCTGAAATTAAATTCTGAATGGAGCCTTGTGTTTTGGTTTGGCTCCATGCAACCAAATGATTGATACTTTTTCCCTTTTTTCTATAGCGTGCAGCCTCCTGCTAAGGTTCATAACCTTGGCGGTCATCTTTCATCCTGAACTGTCTTTGATTATAATTTTACATCACACAACTCTGGTTCTATCATCTCCAAAACATAGCAAGGCTGTGACCAAAGCTGTCTCGGGATGATGCCAAGTCAATAATTCATATCTTTATTACATCTCTGCTGGGTAGCTGTAATTCACCCTAGTTGTTATAATTGTAGTACGCTAGCACCTGTAGATTGGCGTGCCTCAAGCAGTTCTGCATCCAGTGGTTGTTCCATGTCCTTTACCATCTTATATACGTCTCTAATGCATCTGTAATATGTAGCAAATACCTGCCACACCTTTGCAGAAGCAAAGAATTTATTCCAGTTAAGATTTTATATCCTTCCATATGAAATACCTGAGCAGAAAGGTAATTTCAACTTTTCAACTACCTGTTACGCTCAGGTCTGTGCTTCCTCTCCTTTCCCTTTATTTCTCCCTTTCCCTTTCCTCTTCCTTTTCCCTTTCCCCTCCCTTTCCTCCTCAGAACCACAGAGAGTAGGTTTGATTGCATTTGTTGCATTTCAGCCTCAGTTACTGTACAGGGACTTTGAAAACATTTTTAAAAGGACATTAGAATAATGGTCTGGGCTCACAAACTAGAAGATGAATGATCTCCAAAATGATGAAAAAGTATGTAGAAGCATGAAGGTATATTACCATTTTTGTCGTTAGTTCTTGCAAAATTATTTCTTCCTTTTCTTGTTTTGCGGGTCAATCTCCTATTGAGAAATCACTGGTAGGACAATCTTTTATCCAGACACACTCAACGGTGTTATTCCTTTCCAGACACAAGACTTAGTATTTACCTTTTTTGAACTTCATGAGGTTTACGAAAGATCATTTCTGCAACCTGTGGAGATCCCTCTGAGTTACGTTGTTACCTCTCTCTCCAATTGTATGTCACCCAGAAACTTGCCAAGAGAAAATTCTCAGCCATCATCCTATAGTATGTAGGGACAAGGCTGCTTCGTATAAATCCTGTCACTAAAGATACAAAACAGGCGGACATAAACACCGTATTAAAAACTAACTTAAAAGAAAACAAAGAAGCACGTAAGGCACTGTGTCCCTGGGATGATATTTAATGATTTGATTTCTTTCTATCACAGATTTTATTTTTTTTTTAGGACAACATTCTCATTTATATGGAGTGGCATGTAACGTTAAAGCTTCATGGTCCACTAATAATGTATCTACATAGGAACAGCTGCCCTCATGCAAATATCACCTAGTTGTAACTTGGGGTGGCAATTAATTGAAATGTAGCATTCAATGGACTTAAGGTACTTTTACTTTCAGCTCAAGTTTAGTTTCTTATATTTCTGCATTAGAAAAACTGTACTTAGTGCTATGAATTTGTCATGTCTCACAAAATTTATTTAATTTCTTAAATCTGTACGTCTCAGATTTGTGTGATTTCTGACAGTAAAACTGTCTGTACAAATTTGTACTCATTATCATTACAGGAAGAGGCTGGAAAAACATGCACTAAAAGTATCCACGTACATAAAACTAGCTGGCAAAACAAAAAACCTCACATTTTTATTATAATAAAAATCATAATTTTGAATAATTTTATGTGTTTTACTGTGCATATCTGGAGCTGGTATCTGTGCCTATTTAGAAAACTGCATGACGGTCCTCATTAGGGCTAAGTATAAAATTAGTTATCCAACTTTTAACATATGGAAACAGAATAAGTTATCAAAGAAACTCATGGTATTGTCCAGATCTACAAGAGATTGTCTTTGCTCCAGAAGCAGGTAAAACATCAACCTTTCTGTAGTAGGCAGAATAGTATATCAGAGGAACCCACACTCCCTGTTAATATATCCACAGTATATCAGCATCACACAGTTTACAAATTTAAAGCATATTTATCACAACTGAGCCAAACAGGGCAAAATTCCCAAATCAATCTATAATTTACAATCCAGCATTTGGGACCCTGGCAACTCAGTAATTATTTGGCTTCTGCTTGTGTGTGTATGCACGTGTGTTTATTATTTTATTTATTCATGTGAGATGTGTGCATATGAGTTTTATTTTGAAGGCTTATGATATAAAAGCTCTGCATGTGATTTATGAAAAACAAACGATGTAGCAAAAAGAAGATTATATTCCCTCATAATGGGATGGGGTGCTTGCCAGAGCCTGGAAATGGAATACTAACTAGTAGCTTTGCAAGAGGTGTTGTTTGAAGAGCTATTTAATATAAGGTGGCTTTGCTCCCCTTTTAGCTAGGGAGCCTACTTTCCTTCCTTTATTAGTGTATTTTGTGTATTTTGGATGCCATTTTCTTGCCTGACCTCCTTAGGCTCCACCTTCTGAACCCTATTCAGCGTATTCCACTGAGAAAGCACATGAGATGGATGGGTCAAAGAGGACAAATTTGCTGTGGCCAAGGTCTTGTAGTTGCTGCTTCCTAATGAATTGATACTCATTTAAATCAAGGGAGAGGCATGCGTGTTTGAGAGGGGATCAGCCATGCAGCTGAGTGGAAGGAGTGACCAGGTGGGACACATCTGGAACTGGATTGTAATGCAATAGCTTGGAGTCGCTTAGGTGGTTGTTGTTGTTAGAAGGTCCTGTTACTGCAGCAGCCTTGTCCATACAGTGAGACATTAAAAAAGAACTAAACAAAAAATTTAAAGAAGCCACTTCTTAGCTACATACGTAAGATTTACTTAATATATATGTAAAATGGCTGTGTAAATTAAAGGAAGAGAAGAGATTTCAGTGGTAACCTTCTCTTTTCTAGCTGGTATACCCATCTGCCCTAACGTCACAAAGTTCTGATACTTGTGAGCAAAACATTGTGGGCAGAGATGTCCCCACATATTCCAAGGAACATATATATCCATATCAACTTTGACATTTCTACTGTTGGGGCCTCATTTATTGACATATTAGTACTGAGAATCACCATGCCTAAGGTCCTTCTTACACTCCTCATTCTTTGCCTAAAGGTCCTTAAAACAGGTTGGTCTTATTCAGGTAACAGGATTGTCATAGATTTTTATTTTTTTTTCCTTGATAGATTTGTGAGAATGATGCCATTGAAACCAGTGATATTCACTTCTTTATAATGCTAATAATTGCATGATCTGGCATTACATTTGACAGAGTCAAATGAAAGGCTGGTAGACTAAAAAAGAAAAAAAAAATGTTCCTATTAACTTTTCTCAGATAAAAAAATGAATTGAAATGTTGTCATAGCTGCGACTCCCCACTGTGATCCATATAGAACAGAAGAGAATACAGACTATTTTAGTTAGAAGAGACCTACAAACTTCATCCAGTCTAACCACTTGAACAATTCAGGCTGAAAAATGTTAAACCATGTCTTTAATGGTATTGTCCAAATGCCTTATAAACACTTGCAAGATCTGGGGCATTGACCACCTCTCTAGGAAGCCTGTTCCAGGATCTGACCACCCTCTTGGTAGACACGCTTCCTAAAGTTCCTTTTAAACCTCCCTTATCATGTAGCTTTGAACCATTCCTGTACATCCTGTCACTGCATGACAGGAAGAAGAGCTCAGCACCTGCCTCTGCAATTTCCCTCCTCAGGAAGCTGCAGAGACCAACGAAGTCACTCTTCAGCCTTCTTTTCTCCAAACTAGACAAGCACAAATCCTTCAGCCACTTCTTACAGGACATTTCTTCTCACCCCTCCATCAGCTTTGCTGCCCTCCTCTGGACACATCCAAGGACCTTCACATACTTCTCAAATTGTGGCACCCAGAACTGCACACATTATTCAGCTCCATCACTGAATACAGGCAGGAAAATCCCCCCTAAGCCTTTAGACAGCAATGTATTAAAAATATGTGTAAGGTTAAAAGTTAAGAGTTGTTCCTGAAAGACTTTCATCAGACTCCTATTTTGATGACAGAATTGGGATGTTTGAACCTGTTTGATTACTACTACGATTGCTATTATTATTATTATTATTGTTGTTGTTGTTGTAACCATAATATTCACGATAAGTATCTAATACATGACAAAAAAGTGCTAGACAATCATTTTGGTAGTTAAACAGGATGTGGACTAAACAGGAAAATAAAACTCACCATCTATTTAATCCTATGTTTTTTTCTTAGATTCTCGCGATAACACCAAATTACTGCACTTCCAGAATGTTCCTTGTAAAGGATTCATTAGCAAACAATCTCTATTAGCTACTTGTACCCAATAATATTCCACTGATGACAAACTGAAGACATTTTAATATGGATAACAAAATATCTTTAACAGATTAATTTCTTACTTGCCTTTATTTATTGATTCTACTCTGAACAAAAAGACCTGTTGTCATTTTCAGGGAGGGTCCTGAATAGAAGAATTTAACAGAAGTTAAATTTGGAACTCCTACCAGTACAAGACTATATCCCTGAGTTTATGGACTCATGCCTGCATGTCATCAAAAGTTTATCTTCTCACAATTATTATATGCAGATTTATGATGACCAGTTTTGAAATGTATTAAGATCTATTTATCTGATTTATTGATTTAAAATATATCTACATTTTTATGCCTTACCAATTTTGCAAAGTCACCTTAAGTCCTTAACTTGACCATAGGTTTTCTTGGTCTAATGCTTTCTACCATAATTAATCAAACAAACAATTTTAAACAGAGTTGTTTGTCCAAATCACTTTAGCTGGGATTCCTGGTGTTAGACGACACCTCTGACTTACCAGGAATAACAAATTGCCAGGACAGGTTCTACCTAGTTGATAACAGCAAACCTGACAGAAATGTACTCTAAAGTATGATGCATTGGAAAGAACGGAGGATATGATCTGTGGAACTTTCTAAAGATAGGTTACAGATATTCTGTGAAATGGATAATGACATCTGTCATCAGTTCCACTGATATAAATTAGGAACTTTGATAAAACCAAAGGAGGTACACTGGTATTTAATTAAAATAGATGAGAACAGAATCAGCCTCCCAGGGTGACTGAAATTTTATACACTCACCATGGAGGAATTTCAAGTATTTCAAGGTACCAGTTTCCTCTTCCACTTTTAAACTTGAAGTTCCTAAATTCATGATCTGTAGAGAGCAGTACTAAACTTTATTCCCATGAGTATCATTAAATCTGAGTTATGGTCAGCTATGACATTATATGTATGCTGTTTAAACAGAAAACATACACGTGCAACGTGTCTTCTATCCGCCTGTCATCTATCTGCCTCTGTTTTATCAGAATTTCACTGAAATACATGTATGTTGTCACTAACACTTTGAAAATTCGATAACTTTCAGAACAGATCTCTCCTGGTAAGCACAAGATCTTAGCTATTGATACATAAAAAAGGGACAAGATCATCAGTGGTCATTTTGAGCTTGGAAGCATGTTCCCTGACAATGACAGGTACTGGAAGCAGAATTACAAACAAATCCAAGCAGATATAGACTGGATCAAGATGAACCATTCCCCACCAAGAATTGTGAATTCCTTTTAAGATGACTTTTGTACTTAAATTTAATACTAGTAGCAGCATTTGAACTACCATAGAACCCGAGGTCTTAACAGAGACCAAGACCTCGTATTGTGAGCATATGATTTCACTTGCCCAGAGTCCAAGACCATGACAGACTGAAATCAGTAGGTGTGTCTTGCTTCCCTTCAGACAGTTGCTTTTGTATGTGTTGGGTTCTTCAACTGTCCTTTGCTCTTGTCCCTCCTGAAAAGGTTTTAAATACAGCCACTGTGGCTCAGTTGCACCTCAGCCTAATTTCATAAAACATAGTCTTAAAACCTCTCTCTGCATTTCAATGTAGAAATGCAGTTTTGTCAATATGAATACTTAATTTTGGTGATATTAAACATGCCCTTGTCATTATGGATTCTAAGATGATTATTTCCTCTTGTTCATTCTTTGAATTCTATTGTATCTTTCATTTAAACATATTAGTTTTTTTTTTTTTAATATAAAGTAACAAAAAAAACCCCAAAGAAAATACAATAAAAAGAATATATGTGAGCTAAATGAAAGTTTATTGAGGACAGTAAGGATCATTTGACTAATTTCTAAATACCTTGGTTCTTGTTAATAAGTTTGTCTTCAGATTCCTGTAGGAAAAGTTACTTTCAGCTATTTTTATCAATAAACAAAATGAAATTAAATTAAGTAAATTAAGCATCATTTTAAGGGAGAAAAAAAAAAACAAACAAAAAGAACCTTGTGGTTTAAATGATTAAATGTATTCAAGATAAGTCTCTGCTTTTAATTATGGAGCATGAAAATCATACCTCAAATCCTCTCTGATACAAGTAGGCTTCTCGATACACCTTAAATTCATATCTTGAAAAGAGAAACAGAAAAAAAAAAACACTACAGACAGGTTTGTGAAAATTATTTTCCAACTTAGTTACAGGAAAAATAAGTAAAAGAAAAATAAGCAAGTACAATGGGATAGTTAAAACTAAATGTGAAGGTTTTTCTCTCTTTTATTTTTCTTTCCTTTCCTCTTTTTTTTTTTAAAGTGAAATGTTACATTCAACTCTACATTGTAAATTAGTCATCCGATACTTGGAAGAATGGTTTAGGACATGAAGAGCAATTTCCTTGGAGCTGCTTTTCCCACTTACCCCAAAGCACAGTGACTAGAAGAGCTATAATTCATTTCTCTCTTTGACGACATTTGAGCAACGTAGCTCACTTCTTAAAATTATGTTTAAACATTTCTATCTTCCGGGGAGCTGGAGAACCATCTCTCTGCTTCTTTTGTTCTGATTGTTCCTTGTTGTAAAAGTAAGTAACATTCAGGTATCCCACAGAACCATAGATTCTCACTTTGTATTTAAAAAGTGCTGAAGTTGGCCAGTTCCAAGAGGAAGAAGGACTGAGGAAAATCGTTCTTCGAAACCCCTGCTGTCAATATGGTGACAGGCAGGAATCAATCACCCACGCTGCTGAATTAAGACTTTAATCCAAAACATTTGCTTACTGCCTTCCAGAGCAGTGACCCATTTACTACAAACTGTATCAAAATATACAGAGGAAGGTCCCTTTTAACTGTAGTATTATTAAGTAGTAAACAGAGTCGCAGAGGAGTGTAACAATAATTGCTGGTCCATCTGGACCTCCGTGTTTCAGTATTTTCTTGGATTATTCTTTATTTCTAATACATGCAAAAATTAAATAATTTTGGAATAAGATTTATTTACCTGACAATTTAAGAAACTCTAGATGGGGGGTAAATTCTCCTGAAAAAAATAAGATTTTGAGTGACAGACCCTAGCAACCAGACTTATCACTCTAGAGCAGTAGTTGTAATTTTTGAATTGTTGAGTTTTCCCTTTCAACCAACAAATTTGAACAAAGATTAATTAAATTTGGGCCTAGAGTAACACATGTATTTGATGGGTGGAAATACATGCAGTAAGTGGAGTACATGGAGTAAGTACGTGAATTTGCACAATTTCCCAATTCAGTTACTTTTCTTACCTTTGGCCATTTCTACTGTCTTTCATTGTGTTGTCTTTCAATTCATCTCTTTAATATCATTAAATATGTCTACAGCTGGTCTCCTAAAATCAATACATTTTTCTTTTATTTTCAAATTTTGAGCAGGCATTCTTACCAGCAGCCACGACCAACTTTCCTCCACTTGTGACATGATTTGTTTTAGGCATCTTTTCATGTCAAAACCACCTTGCTTTCTCTCTGATCTAGTGTAATTATCTTACCAACTTTCTTGGGCCAGCACGGATATTCAGCTGCCCATTAATTCTGGATATTGTTGTTTGTGAGATCTAGCTGAGAGTTGAGCACCCACATTTTCTGATTACAATACTTACATATTTCACTTCTCTATTTTGACTCCATTTCTCTTCTTCTCCTATTTTTCCCTCTCTTTCACCTTCCTTCTTCATAGACAAAACCTTTTACATTATTCAGGTCTCCATTACATACTACTCTTTTTTTTTTCTTTTTTTATGTGAGACTTTGAAGATCTGTAGCTTTTTTCAACATTCAGGGTCTTTGGACCCCTTACCTGTATGCAGCGCTATGCTGCTTGAATTAGTATTACCCTTCAAACCTTCAAAGACTGATATTACACAGAGACAACAGCAACTGCATAGTAAGCTTTGTTAAAGTTATTGCCAAAATGCCTTTTTGGTTTCATTTGCTTTCTGTCTCTGCAAGCAAAAGAAATGTTTGATTGGAAAATTGCTATGTTGTCAGCAATGAATTTTGCATTTCCTTAAAAGAGCAAGAATTAAACACAGTTTTGTAGAGCTTTTGTTGTTGATGCTGTTGTGATTTTTTTTCTTAATGTGCATATCGAGAAGTCTGATATGATAGCCCCCACATTGCCGAGTAAATGAAAGAAAACATGAAGACCTAAACTTTTAAGATAAAAAACTATTTTAAATAGTCAGAAAACTTAAAAGAAATTATTGCATAGTAATGGAGTTGCTAACTGCTTACTTCCCTTCCCTTCCCTTCCCTTCCCTTCCCTTCCCTTCCCTTCCCTTCCCTTCCCTTCCCTTCCCTTCCCTTCCCTTCCCTTCCCTTCCCTTCCCTTCCCTTCCCTTCCCTTCCCTTCCCTTCCCTTCCCTTCCCTTCCCTTCCCTTCCCTTCCCTTCCCTTCCCTTCCCTTCCCTTCCCTTCCCTTCCCTTCCCTTCCCTTCCCTGCCCTTCCCTGCCCTTCCCTGCCCTGCCCTGCCCTGCCCTGCCCTGCCCTCCCCTCCTCACCCCTCCCCACCCCTCCCCTCCATCCTTTCTCTCCCCTCCCCTCTCTTCCATCCTTCCCCTCCCCTCCTTTTCCTTTTCGATCCTCCTTCCCCTCTCTTCCCATTTTTTCTTCCCCTTTTCCCTTTCCCTTTTTCCTCATTCCTTTTTTCCTCCCTCCTTCACTCCCGTACCCTGTTTCCTTCTTATCTCTTATCTTGAAGCAGTACAGTTTAATTTAGTAATTACATACTTGAATTCCTTTCAGACTCTTAGGTAAATACCATCTGGTTCTGATGATTTGTTACTTTTTATCAATATGTCTAAAATCTCCTCCACTGGCACTTCATTTTGAAACTGACATTCAAACACAGAAAAACAACAGAATTACCCTTCTTCACAGCGAACATGGATATGAAGAATTCATTTTTCTTTTCTGTTATGACATTATCTTCCTTGTATGATTCTTTTACATCTTGGTCATTTGTAAATCCCATAAACTCTAGAGCAAGTTTCTTGGATTTGATGGATGTGAAAAACTTTTTATTATTACTTCTTTTATTTTAGAAACTTCAGCAGCTTGTTTCTCAAACTAATCTTTTCATCCTATTTTTATTATGTTTTAACATTTGACTTGTCCACAGTCAAGCTTTTTTTTTTGCTATTTTCATTGCGTGCACATGCATTCCACTTTAGAACGATATTGATTTATTTCTAAACTAAACTGGAGGGGGAGTTACTTCGCTTCAAAGGATGACACAAATGAAAAAATATGGGGAAAGCAGGAAAAAAGAAAAGGGCTGTTTTCTTAAAGGAATGAATTTCAGCAGATACATAAATAAGGAAACAGGAAAGAGAGAAGATTAATCATACAGTTAAATTTACACTAATTCTAATATCAGGTTATGAAGCAAAGACATGCTTTAAGGATATGTTTTTTTATTCCACCGCAGTGTTTGCAACAATTACCCCTTAGATGAAGAGTACTGTGTATGTTGCACTCTCTCTCACATAGCAATATTCCCTATAACATCCATGATGACATCTTGAATAAAGCAGCCCATCTTTATAAGGAAGCACAAAGACGTAACTTGGCTTGTTTAGAGCATTTGTATCTCATACTGTGGTTGTATTATTCCTAATTTTTTTCAATAGCTTAGAGCTGCTATAAGGCTACCATCAAAGCATCTAGAAATTAGAACTAAATTTCACAACAGTCCGAAGCTTGCAGTTCACAGCTGTCAGGTTTTTAAGTCCATTTGAAAGGCCTCTTATTTTTTTTTTAAAGTTTATTCCCCACCAATAAAGAAGAAACTGGTTTGGAAGTAGAAATAATTAAATGAAGAGGGGGTACCGCTAGAGATTGATAAGAATCCTGAAAATTTCATGTACAGGATGCAATTCAGAGAAACAGTTTTCTAATACTGACAGCTATTGCCTGTTTAAGATTTTGGTTGTGGTTGGTTTTCGGGGTTGTTTTGGTCTTAGAGTCTTGTTTTCTACAGCAATCTTTAAAAGAGTGTCATAGAGCTTGTCAGTACATGCTGGCTTTATTTTAGAACACTTATCTCTGCTGCAAATCAAACTGGAAGTCAAAACGTAAACAACAGTTGCATATAAATGTAGACCAAGAGGTTTTGATGTTAGGATTTAAAGAGAGGCACCAAAATGGCATAACCAAATAAATTACACCAAGTTTATGAAGAACTAAGCACCTGTGGCTCATAGTTGTACTGATCCTAACTGGAAATGTCCAATGGTTCCTTGGAAAATCTCTTGTCCTTCTATTAGAGCTTAATAAGATTTTGGGATTCTGACTTGGGAATTTGTATGCTTAGAAAATTAGGGACAGATGCTAAAACAATTTCTTCATATTTCAAAGTATTTTGCTATTTTCATTGTAATGCCATTATTATTTTTTTTTTATAATATATTCCTCTAGCTACCTCTACTAATGAACAAAATTGATTTGACGCCCTCACTTTACCAATCCTGTCACTCACTGTCAGGTATTTCCTTCATTTTTTCCGTTGGAGTGCTCTATTGTGAGTTGTTTAAAGGTAATTTGTGACATTGATCCTGCCTTGCAAACATCACTGAAATCCATACATTCTTGCTTTTGAAGAATAATTTTCTGAACCTAGAAAATATGTTCTCCTGTATAATAGGATGTGTATCTGTAAATGCTAGTGGGAAACGGGAGACCTGCTTGAGCAGTGGAGGATGCACTGCTCCTGAAAGTACCTGCCACTGACATAATTATGTCCATTCAATAAGAAAAAATAGTTTGAGTTTTGAAATTTTGGGGCAGATAACATAACCTGATAACACCACGTACTTCAGTTGCAAAGTGCTGGTGGCAAAAAGAGACTATTATTCACACTTACGTAAATGTTATCATAATGTATGCTCTGAGGCTTTTTAGTAACATAAAAGATAAATATTAAGCTGAGGAAATCTAATGTTCTGGGGTAATACAAGTATCTTGATGTTAATATTTTTGTCATGAACCAGAATTACAAAAAATGAAATAGCATAAAATCTGCATGGAATGCCATTTTCCAAAATGATTTCTTTAGAATTAAATGTTTCTTTAATCACTTTTTGATTGAGTCGTGTTTGTTATTAAATCTGAAGTAGAGGGTTTCATATCGCTTGCTGTCATGGTTTTAAGCCCCCAGTGGCAACAGAGTCATATGCCCTCTAGCACCAGTGGGCAACAAAGAACCACATAGCTACTCTCTAACTCCTTCCTCTTATGAGGAGAAGAATAGAAAGAAACTAAGGCAAACTTCATAGTTCAAAACAAGGACAGGAAGGGATCATTCGCCAATTATCATCGAGGGCCAAGCAGACTCAATTTGGTGAAAAAAATCATCCAGAAGATACAGAAAAAACAAACCAGAAGGTACACCTTTCTCCCACCATTCCCTTCTACCTGGGCTTAACTTTCACTGTCAAATTCTCTACCTCTTCCCTCCACAGTGGTGCAGAGGGATAAGAAATGGGGTTTGCAGTTAGTTCATCACATTGGTTCTGTCACTTGTTCTGTCACTCATGCTGGCCTCTTCTCCCAAGTGACGGGGGACAGGACAAGGGGGAATGACCTCAAGGTCCACCAGGGGAGGTTCAGGTTGGATGTCAGAAAAAAATTACTCGCAGAAAAGGTCATTGAGCACTGGCAGAGACTGCCCAGGGAGGTGGTGGAGTCACCATCCCTGGAGGTATTTAAAAGACAGGTAGACAAGGTGCTCAGGGATATGATTTAAGGGCAGATAGGAATGGTTGGACTTGATGATCCAAGAGGTCTTTCCAACCTGGGGATTCTATGATTCATTCCTCCTCATGGGGAGGACATCTCACATTCTTCCCTTGCTCCAGTGACTGCTGCCACCCCTTCACTGTTTCCCCCCCACACTTCTTAAACAGGTCACCATAAAGCTGTTGCCATCATTACTGATTGCCTTGGCCTTGGTTAGAGATGGGTCTGCCGGTCCCAGCTTCTAGCAGTTTCCAGCCGAAGCTGCCCCTATAGCCCCAATCCACTAACAAAATCCTTACCGTGCAAACCCAACACACTTGCCTTCACTTTTTGGTGTCTAAACCAGTCAGATAACTGGCATGTATTCTTTCCAATGGCATCTACTTCTCTAACAGGGTCTATCTCCATAATGCACCAAATAATATGTGATTGATAGAGAATTGCATCACTAAAAGCATCAGTCCATTATGAATGGCATAGCTCACCCACAACAAAAAGTATGATCAAAATTTTACTTTTTAGTATGCTGTGAAGCACAAAAAGAGAGTTTCTTTTAGGAAAAAAAGAACTCACATAACCAGAACTGTAAAATATAACCATCAGTTGCATGGAATTTTGTGTTTCAGTCATCTCTATAAGTCAAATCCCTTGCTCAACTTCTCTGGTTTTGTAACATGTTTCTTATGGCAATTCATGAAAGGGATGTGGTAAATTCATGTATGTTCTCAGAGAAAATATGTTTCATGTTCATATACAAATAAAAAAAATCACAAGACTTAAAAACCTTATTTTTTTTGGTAACTGATTATTTCATGGTATTTATTTGTTCAGCAACTTGCACAGTTGCATTTAAATGAGGCTTCTAAGGGGTACCACAATACAAACACTCCAGACATATCAACAAAGAAGGCAAAATCAGTTTCAAAGTTGGAAGAAGGGTTAAAAAGAGAAATTCCCTGTAAATCGCTCTAATTTACTGTTAAATCTGAGTAAATTACCCACACAGGTATAGGGGCAGAACTGCTGCACATTCCAGGGCTTTTGATTCTCAGATTTGCACCTGAATAACAACACAAACCTTTTTCACATCTTTGACACTGACTGTTGCGCCTGTAATTGCCTCCTCTGTTATGAGTCTTTTTTTCCTCTTTCCCTATAAAAGAAATTACAGCTTGTCTCTGTAGAAGATAAAACCTGAATAACTACTGTACCGTAGAAATGCAGCAGGCTAGTGCAATAATACAAGGAAGGGAAGATATGTAACTTGTGGGCAATTAAATGCATTCGACATTGCGGCCCGTTGGAGAGCCACTTATTTTTAACTCCTTTTAGTTATTTCCCTTTAAAAAGGGCTTTAGTCTTCCGGTTTCTCTCTGAAGAAACTTTGAGACTAGCCATGACAGGACTCATGTTGTTAAGCCTGCTGCGTAGCGCCAGTACAAAACGTGATGACAGAGTCACCCACAGAGAGAGCTGTCTTATTTATCTCCATGCTGGCAAACTGATGCACTCCTAGCAGTAGTAGCTTTCCCTGTAATCATTTGTATTATTATTTATAACAAATTACATGTCAAGGACACAATGGCATGTTGGTGCATCCCATTAATTTCTGTATAAGGGGTGGGGGGAATAAAAGGCTAAGAACTGTTACTAGACACACATTGACAATTTATTTTACCTGTGAACGGAGAGGTCTTTTGCATATAAACTTTTATGAGGCAGATAGAGAAGGAAAGAAACAGACTCAGACAAACATAAAGGATAGAAGGGGGGAAAAAAAGGAAAATGGGAGATTAAGGATTGGAGAAGTGTCAGATATAACTATGAATCAAAATGGTACCTTTAGTTTTACTACATTTACTAAGAAAAGGTTACATTCTTGAAAAACCCTTGTTAAATGCATATGTTTCAAGAGGCTAGCTGACAAATATTTAGGGCCAGAAAAGACAGGCTCTACTTATGAACACTACCAGATGAGGTACATTTTTTTAAGAGACTGGGACAATTTTCCCAATGTTTAACAAGCAACTACTGTAGGTTGTTATTTTCAAGTGTTATGCAAGAGTTATTCTGTGAGGGAGGAATACATCATGAACAAGGAGAAGTGGAGGCAGAGGCAGTACTGAACAAGGCTTAAGAATCACAATAAATTTAGTAAGCAAGAGAAGTAAAATGTGAAAAGATTTGTGAAAGAAATAGGAGTAGGGAGAACGGAAGCTTGAACTCTGTGGTCTGTATAATGTAAAAGGTCACGCAAGATGATTGCAATTGTCTTTTTTGGCCTTAAAAAGCCATGAATCTATGAATGAATGAATGAATGAATCTACAATTCTGGGACAAAAACTGAAAAAAAGGTTCAAAGATTGCAGGTCAAAGTCAAACTCATCAGTGAAGACTTATGAAAAGACATGATTGATGACTAACCTTGTCCTTAGATTGTACGTGAAGCTATTGCTTTTTAAAAGTGACACTTGTCACTTTTCCGTCTTACCAGGAGGAGAAGAAAAATATATATAAACTTTGTCAACATCAATTTTTCCTTCAGGTTTATTGCAATCATAAACTGTACTGCACAATGAAAAAATAGTGTCACCTTGGGTCCATCAAACTTGGCACTAAAAGGTTAAATGAATTTTCTTAGCTTAGCTTGATCCAAAAATGAAGAGTACTCCTGTGATACAAGCTGCACAGATTAATACTTTTTTCCCCCCCCTTTCTTTTTCTTGCCATTGCAGACAAAGTTTGAAGACAAACATTGGACATCGCATTCAGTTCAGCAGCACAAAGGTAATTGTATCAATAAGTTCCAAAGATTGGAAGGTTCTTTCAGTGGATGATTTTGCAGGGCTAAGCATTATGGCTCCAAAGAGATTCACAGAGTGAAAATTGGTACATATGAGGTAGCAAGCCAGTAAGCTATATTATCCACCCTAAACTGTGTGGACTTGTCCTCACTGAGCCTTTTTTTAACCTGCTAGACTAAGCATTTCCTTTTTCTTCTTAATTTTCAAACTCAGTCTTACTACATCTCTTTCTCTTTTTCTCCTTTATCACTCCCTTGGCTGCACTGCTACACTCTTCAACTTGACTGTTCTTTTAAAATTCTGCAACTGCACAGATTTAAGATAAGAACATTGAGGCAAGGATGGGCTATGTCTACATGGGAACTGGTGAGAAACTTTGCAAGTTTCCATTTGTTGTGTTTGGTTTTTTTTTATTTTAAAAAAAAAAAAAAACAAAACAAAACAAACAATCAAACAGTTGGAATGCTTCTAGCATGAAGATATCTTGGAAGCATGGAATATCTTGCAGCCTCCAGTCCCTGATAACTTCTGTAGGAAGATCAAACTCATCTTCACTTGGAGAAAGTATATACTGGATGACGAGTCAGCCGGACAAAAAGGCATATGGCTTGATACCTCATATGTACCAATTTTCACTCTGTGAATCTCTTTGGAGCCATAATACTTAGCCCTGCAAAATCATCCACTGAAAGAACTTTCCAGTCTTTGGAACTTATTGATGTAATTACCTTTGTGCTGCTGAACTGAATGCAACGTCCAATGTTTGTCCTCAAACTTTGTCTGCAATGGCAAAAAAACCCAGAAAAGGTGGGAAAAAGAAGCATTAATCTGTGCAGCATATATCATGCTCTTCGTTTTTGGATCAAGCTGGGCAAAAAGGCATCAGTTCACATCTAACATAATTATATACAGACTATATATAAATGATTATTTCATATGACTGGTTAAATAGGTTTCATTAAAATATTTTAGACAGGAGAAAGGCAAAACTTTGGTATTGGGCCCTTGTAAGTATCTGCTGGATGTGGATTGATTTAACTTTGTATTGCTTAGAAAACAAAAGGAAATAAAAAAGTAACTACAATTAGGGAGTTGGTTCCCATGACATTTGCAAGCCTCACTCCGAGCTTTGCACTGGGATCTATATACACCTCTGTTCATTTTTTGAAAGGTCAGGCATGTTGTAAGAACTAAACACTTAGAGAGCATATGCCACTCCATACCTATAAATAACTGTTTATGAATCTAAAATGTGGAAGGAACAGAAGTTTTGCAGGATTTGCATGTTCACTTACAGTAAGCCTGTACGTGAATTAGAAGCAGTCAAATGCAAAAAAAACTGTCTCTAATTCTTGCCTTATCTGTGATTAATATAAGATTTGAAATTTGGGTACTGGAAATATAATGAACAAATTCCCTTCCTCAACTGGATACAGGATCCCTAATAGAAAACACTTCGTGCAATAATGCCTCCTTTACTTTATTCTAGAATAAAAGCAATGTTCATTAGCCAGTAGTGCAGGCAAAGTGAATTGAAATCTATACCAGGAAAACTCAAACTAAGAAACTCAGAAGTAGGACACATGGGAAAAGCATAAATGAATGTTCATGAGAGAACTATCCGGTTGTTAATGGTCATTTCAGACTTTGTACTGTAGAAATAAAACAAGATAAAGAACAACAAAAAAGAATCCAGTGATATGCCAGTGCTTTCAGTTATTTCCATTCATAACAACTTTTTGTCTGAGTTTGCATTTTTAACATTAAAACATTGCTTGTGTCTCCTTTTCTATTCAAATGATACCTGTATAAAAAATCAGTAACACTACTCTACCCTGTCTAGTGTGGAATATCTCTGACACCCAGGAAAAATTAGGAAAAGCTTCACCCAAATATTCTTCTTCCAGCAGTTTGAGATCTCAACTGATGATTTGCTTCAGTTGCCCTTCTACTCCTGGACCTTTAGTGATGGTCAGAGGAGGGTACGTTCTGAAAGAAAGTTCGCATAGATTCTGCTCAATAGGATTAACTCCTAAAGCCCGTGTAAGGATTTGTGACCTTTCTCATAACTGCCTGTTTTTGCATAAGTAGTTGACTTTTACAAACAGCTTCCTTTATTTAACACCTAAAACCAGCTCCTGGGATTCACTTTCTGGAAACCTTCTCCAAAATCTACGAGAGATGTGAAAGCTGAAGAACTGAAAACCCAGGGTCTGATCTACAGGTACTGTTTAGCAAAGACAGCGTTTCAGAACCCTATCCCGTAAGTGACCAGATTGATATTGGATGTTAATTTCAGCCGCAGAGGAGGGTTGGTAAAAATACCTACACAGTGAACACAGACAGTATTGTGCATTTATGTTAGAGAGTGTGTGTGTGTGTGTGTGTGTGTGCGCGCTCGCAAGTAAGAGAGAGTGTGTGTGTGCATATGGATGTATTATAAAATTCTGGTAGAAATCAAAGTATTATTTCACCCTGAGTGTTTTCAGTGTTGATTCTTGCAATGTTGATTTTCTGTACTAATATAACATGCAAAACTTAAGCTACAAAGGTTTATTTAGCAAGACAGAAAGCAAGAGTGAAAGTAAACAAGAAGCTTCATGATTTTGACATATGGTTCTTCTGATATGATCAAAGAAGTCCATTTACTGGAAGCTCTACTAAGTGTCAGGCAAAACAATTTAAAGAATTGGAGCTGTCGACAGGATGACACTTTCATTTTGAGGCATCTTTCAAGGTTTTGAAACTTGTTCTTTTTCCACATTGCATTGAAATATCTGTTTTCTTAATGAATGATTTGGGTTTGAGAATCATGTCCAAAGGAACTGAGGTACCCACCTCTCCCTTGCAAAGGGAGAAAAAAAATTAAACGAAGATAAAACTTATCACACAGAAAACTACAGTAACATATGCACTTGCATATGCTGTATAGAATACTTCCATTTTAACAGAACAGTGTAATAGGAGACAATTTAACTTAATAAAATACGTTCTGATCAGCAACATTTAACAACTCTGCTCTTAAGAATGCCAAAAAATGTTCTCTTTTTTTAGGAATAACATTACAGGGAAAAAATAGACAGGGAACATCATCTGAGAGAAGAAGTTATACAGCTGAAGTGAATACAGTGTTTTAACTTTGCAGGTTGGTTGGCATCCCTAAGGGAGACTGTGTTCTGCAAACACAGAGTCACAATTCTTGTCACAAGTGTGTGCTGAAGCTTGTAATGGGTTTCTTCTGAACCTTTCACACTTCTGCTTTCCACAGAAGGTTCATTTACCTTTTTGAAGCAGAACAGAGCTGGTTTTAGATTGTCTTGATTCCAATAGACATCGAGGTCCCTTGAGTCTAAATTGGGATGCCTTCATAGAAGCAAATTTTTATCTCACTTGTTGGCAGTGAAAGGAAGAAAATGGTACCAGCTCTGAAAATCTTCATACCCTGTGTTTCTTATTTCATTAATTATCCCTTTCAGCAATTTCTCTACTACTTGTCTTTCTTATGTCAAGTTCCCTAATTAAAATTGTGAATACTCTTAACTGTTTAACCAAAATCCAGGCACTTTCTTATTGGTCAGTTGCGGAATGATTCCTCATGCCTGATTAATTAATAATCGTGTATAATGTTGCCATACAATTATTCTATTCACATAACAAATATAAAATGTTTACAATGACCACTTGGATGAGCTCTGTGTTTAGGAAACCATCTCTCTGTAACTGTCACACTTGGAGAGTACCAAAACCTTTCTCTCTCTTATTTCCCTTGTATCTGTAGATCATAGTTAGCATCCTAATCTTGTTACAATATTCCACTTCAGTTTTTTGGTTTTTTTCCCTGCTTCTACATGTGATGCTCACATTTTTAAATCCCATTCTGCAATGCCCTATTTAAACAAATACTGAGGCCCAAAACAGTTTGGCATGCTTGTTTTATACTTGCATGTATATAGGAGAGCATCCATTAAACCAGTTGCTCTAATTAGTTTACTGTAATACAATTTTTCTCCTCTCAGCTAATACATATGATGTGAGTGTATCTGTGATCAAATAGATGCTTGTAAGGGCTGTTCTGAATATGAAACATCTAGAAAACTGCAGTGCACTGCACCTAGGAAATGGGATTCTGAATACTACATCTATCTGGCAATGTGTGCTAGCAGCCCGTAAGGCTAACTGTGCTGGGCTGCATCAAGAGAAGCATGGCCAGCAAGTCAAGGGAGGTGATTCTCCCCCTCTGCTCCACTCTGCTGAGAACCTACCTGGAGCCAGGTGTACAGTTCTGGAATCCCCAACATAAGAAGGATATAGAACTATTAGAACAGGCCCAGATGAGGACTACAAAGATGATCAGGGGGCTGGAGCACCTCTGCTATGAGGACAGGCTGAGGGAATTGGGGTTGTTCATTCTGGAGAAGAGAAGGCTACGGGGACACCGTAGAGTGGCCTTGCAGTACCTGAAGGGGATACAGGAAAGCAGGGGATACAGGAAATTGGAAGGGGACGACTTAGATTAGACTTTAGAAATAAATTCTTCACAAAGAGAGTGGTGAGGAACTGGCACGTGTTGCCCAGAGAACTTATGGATGCCCTCTGCCTGGAGGTGTTCAAGGCCGGGCTGGATGGGGCTTTGAGCAGCCTGGTCTGGTGAGAGGTGTCCCTGCCCATGGCAGGAGGGTTGGAATTGGATGGGCTTTAAGTTCCCTTCCAACCCAAACCATTCTATGATTCTGTGATTCTATGATTCTCTGTGCTGAGATTTTAAGGCATCTGTCTTCCCTAACTGTTTCAACACAGACATGATGGGAGCATGATGGGAGGAGTCTGTCATCAGGTAACACTGTCGCCTTCCTGGGAAAGGGCTATGAAGCAGTCTACAACCCTGGCATGTGTAGAAAAATCAGTAACAAGGTCTTGCGAGGGTGAGGGTGATTTTATGAAAATATACTGAGAATGATCTCTGTGTTCTGCTCAGTCCTGTCTGAGGTTAGAGAGTTAATTTCATTTTCCATTTCCAAAACTTATCTAACACTTTCTGTCTGCTACAGATTGCTGCCCCCAGGTGCCCACAGGCTTCACTGCCCCTCTCCAGCCTCCCGCAGGGCTCTTCTCACACTTCACACCTCCTAGGACCCCATGTAGGTTCCCTCAGCCTCTGCCTCAGGAAGGCTGTAGGATATGGGTCTCCAGCCCCCCACAGCCCTGCCCGGCACAGCCCCAGCTGCCCTACTTGTTGCAGGACCCAATACCAAGTCCTGAGGAACCCCACTTGTAAGCGGCGTCCAGCTGGAGTTAACTATCATCTCATGATCGCTTAGTCCCAGGCATCCTCCAACCATCATATCCGCCGCAAGACCTTCTCTATTCACAAAGAACAGGTCAAGGGGGGCACCCTCCCTTGTTGGTTCGCTAACCAGTTGTGTGAGGAAGTTTTCTTCCACACACTCCAGGAACCTCCTAGACTGCTTCCTTTCTGCTGTATTGTACTCCTAGCAGATATCTGGAAGGTTGAAGTCTCCCACAAGGACAAGAGGTAGAGATCTACAGACCATCCCCAGCTGTTTATAGAAGAGCTCATCAGCTGCTTCCTCTTGGCTGGGTGGTCTGTAGCAGAGTCCCATCACAATGTCTGCCTTCTTGTGGGCTCCTCTGATTTTAACCCATAAGCACTCAGTCCCTTCCTTACTGTAATAGAGCTCAAGGGTATCGAAGAACTCTTTAACATAGAGGGCTACCCCACCTCCTTTTCTACCCTTCCTGTCCTGCCTGAAGAGTTTATACCCCCTCATGGCTGTACTCCAGTTATATGAGTCATCGCACCACGTTTCCTTGATGGCAATGACATCATAGTCACCTTGCCCTACAACAGCTTCCAGCTCCTCCTTCTTATTGCCCATGCTGCGTGCATTGGTGTACATGCACTTCAGCTGGGCTGACAAACCTTCAGCCCTCATAAAGGGAATAGAGTTCATTCCCAATTGACTGGTCCTTGGAATAACTCCATAGTTCCAGTTTCATTCTTGCAGTCCCCAGCTGTACTCGCCCCCTCTTGCTCTATGGTGGTGTACTGGTGGTCCACTCCAGCACATCATATCTCAGTCGCTGGAGTCCCACTTCCAGGCTCATTCCCAGCTAGCCTGGTCTCCTCTCCCTCCCCCTTCACATCTAGTTTAAAGCTTTATTTAAGAGCCTAATTAGATTTTTAGAAAGTACTTTAGTCCTCCTTGGAGACAAGCGTGTCCCATCCCTAGTAAGAAAGCCTGGGTATATAGCAATATATATATACCTGGGTATATAAGCAAGTATATAACAAATATATACTTGTTATACTCCCCAGAGTTTTCAAATACCCATTGGCATGTGATATTCTTTTTTAAAATTCCCCAATCTTAGTATTTATTGAAAAATATATCTACAGAAATGTTGAGTCCCAGTGAAGAGAAGATAGAGGATTACTTTTATGTTTAAATTTTGCAATCAGATTAACAAATTAAGAGTAAATTGAATACAAACAAAAAATTAGTTTGTTTTTTCTTTTTTTAATTTTTTTCCAAAATACTCTTTGTACTTTGAGGTGAGCTAATCAATTATATGAATGGGTAAATATCCTATGAATACCTTCACAATATTTTTTTTGGTGAAAATTTTGGAAATGAAAAACAAAATCATATTTGTAACAGCTATTCCCCCTCAAAAAAAAAGAAACCAACTGAAAATAACAACAATAAACAGGAAAAAACTTCCATTTGAAAACCATTGCACAAGAACATAAAATTGAAAACTCAAATATATTCATGTTCATAGAGACTTTTATAGTTTGATATTTGCATTTATTCCCTGTCCTGAATCCTCTGAAGTAACTTGAGTAAGTACAGGCCTGAACTCAGCCAAGTTGTAAAGCTCATGCTTAAATCTATTCTTTGGAAGAGAGTAGTTTATATGTACCTGGTTTTGAGCACTTTCCTAATCAGCTGGAGCTAAAAGGATTAAAATACACAAATAAATTTCAACACTCTCCTAACTGAATGCAGAGAAACAGGATGAAGCATTCTGTTGTTGCCAGGATTTGACCTTTCCTGGGTTTTAATGCAAACTGAACTAGCAATCTGGATGGCATTCTCCACGAGCTAATCTTGTTTCAATTCCCCCTGTTTCACATTATCCCTGTATTTCTTAGATTGCCACAGTTTATTGCAACAGATTAGACCAATGTAAAATCCGACATGCATCTTATTGGCAAAAGCAGTGTGCAAGAGTAGCTCCCCATAAACTTTGGTAGAGTTGCCAACACTCAATACTTCAGACGTAGGCAGCCCGATAGAGAACTTTACTCCAAAAGTGTGCAGTATTTCACTATTATAACTCCATCATGGTCAATTAGCCAGACATGTTCCTGGCTTTTATCTTCAAAAATGATGCTTCTTGATTATTTATGTTTCCAAAAGCTATTATTGAGTAATTCAGTGTAGTGAAGGACTTCAATATGCTCTAACATTCTGACTGTAAATCCAGGTGTTAATACTCCCTGGTGGCTCATCATCTCAGTGCAGATACCTAATAAAGTTGCCATTAGCTGGCAGTATACACTGAAGAAAGCTATACAGCCAGCTGATCTTCTCATTAAAGAAAGGGCTACTGGAGAATGCTAGCAGATTATATGAATTGTCCGAGTTTTTAAAGGGAGGAAAGGAAAGAACTAGAGAACGGTTATTTTCACAGGTGGCTTCTAGGAAGCTTAATGGCAACAGTAACCAACAATGGATGGAGGATAAAGAACAAGTAGGAGAAGAGCAGACCACAGCTAAAGTAGTCAGGCTGAGTTACTAGTCCAATATTGGTTCTGCAGTCTTGCTTCTGAGAATAACTTTAGTAATTATCTGATTCTGATAAATTCAATGTAATTTTACTTATCTCCTGAAAAGATATAGTCCTGAAAGGCTCGCCATCTTTGACTGGTAGAGGAAATATGGGGAAAGTGGATAAAACGCTACTAAGTAAATTGTTGATGACTTTTTAGGCTACTTCATTTAAGAGTAGATTAGATCTAATATCATTATTGTGATAACATCTTAGAATGTGATAATCATGTTCATATCAGGCGCAGGATGAATCTGGTCCACCTGAGGAAGAAACAGTAAGGAAAGATTCTGTCCACTGGAATATGCTTACATTCAGAGAGTGAAACCTAAATTCTGGGCATTTGCATTCATTTTCTGATAGCAGTCAACAAATACAGTTTCATTCTTGTGTCATTCTGGCTTTCAAGGACGGCAATCTCCCAGGAAAGTGGAGATGCTTCCAAGTTCTTGAGCTAGAATGTCTGTTCTGGCTGTGCCACCAGGAATATTTCTGGATATTTCTGCCAAAACATCATTGTTTCTCAGCAAAGACAACTTGGTCATGCAAGCCAGGTTATAACTGGAGTACACTCCGACAAATAGAAAGTAGGGATGAGTACTGAAATGAAAGTAAAAAAAACTATCAGTGAATACGTATCATATGGAGAATGACTTCATGACCTATCCTGACTTTATTCCTTCACTTCAAATGCTCCAGGGCTGTGTGAGCCAGGAGATTGTCAGCATAAGCACAGCATAATCACATTTCTGGGCTTTTTTTCCTTCTCTTTGCTTTTTCAGAACACTTTATCATTACTTGCAATGAACAGGTATGCCAAATCATGCCCTCAGAAATGATAATATTCCAGAATTACAGTTATTATGCTATCTGAATTTGCTGTCACTTGCTATCACATGCATGGAGATACACTGCAGAACACCTTTCTTTTATTGAAAGCCTTGTTTTCAGAGTGGCCACTGCCTCATTTTCTGTGAAAATAGATGGTGTCTTGGAGGCTGACAAGGTCTTGTCAGGGGGATGTTCATGTGGATAAACAAATCCCCTCAAAAAAATCCCAGAAAATTTCTGCATGTTCTAGAGTCAGGGGAATGTGAAACCTGGTTCAGTGAAATGCTTTCTTTGCGTCATGAATATAAAGATCAATAACGGGGCAATCGGAGAGATCATACATCCGAGAATTTTCTCCCTCTTTCATTGCAAAAGCAGCACAAAGCAAGCAAGCAGATAACACTCAGTGACCAAGTGCACTGATCTGAAATATTAGCAACACAAATTTTAATATGCTTCTACCTGCCTGCAGCTTTTGACAGAGTAGTTAACAAGAAGAACAACAGAAATAACTGGAGTTGTCAGAATATTCTTCTTTAAAACTTTTGAAGTAAAGATGAAATAAAAATGTAAAGGAGTGAGTGTGTGAGGCAAACTTTTTCCTCTATTAAAGACTCCTGCCCTCCAAAGCCATTCATTCCAGATGCACAGCTGGTAGTCATTGCAACAACAACTGTAATTCTGTAATATCCTCCCATGTAGGCTGTTGCAGCTTGTCTGTTTTGCATCCCCTGTTGTGTCTTAGCTTCTTTTTACTGTTTCACTGTTTATCCTAAGGAAAAGTAAACAGAGAAAATACATTATTTGCTGGTTATTTATGCAGGTCGGAGTAACAGATCTGCACTGTAGACACAGTCAGTTGGGACTCTGAGACTGGCTAGTATAATGTCTCAGGACAAAATTTAAAGGTGTAATAATTTTTTATTTTGTTAATTAATCCTTTATAAAAGATTAAAATTCAGTTATAAATATTGATTCAAAGACGATTGCTCCAGTATTATATACATATAAAGACAGAATTAGTACTTATAAAACAGGAGAGATCTCATAGAATAAGCACAGATTGCAAAGGTCTCATTTCAACCTCTATGTTCAGTCACGACATCTTTATAAGGAATAAATATTGGCTTCCTTGGAAAAAACATTGATAGCACACTCTAGCCACTATCAACAAGGTCTTGGGAGAAAACCTCAACCATTATATCACAAAAAAAATTCTTAATAATGAAGTCTTATGCATTCTTGATTTTGTCAAAGTTCTTGTAGGTCATTTGGGGTTTAAAAATGACAAACTGCTTATGTGAAACATTTTGGTTTATGCACATATTAGAACTAATAAAAAACCAAAACATCTATATCCCAATTTTTTCATGTTGCAGTACATTGATATTTGTTTTCACTCCAAATTGGAACAGAGTAAAGATCACTGAAACTTTACATAGAAAAGAAAGTGTTTTGGGATATTCCTTGTCTTATTTTTTTAAAATCAATTCAGAGGGACATTCTCCCAAAAAGGGAGAGTTTCTATACTTGCCCAAGAAGCATATGTAGCAACTAAAACAGTTTTGAGACTTCAATCTGTCCAACTCTGATGTGCCAATTTGCAATTTATTGTGAAATAACTGTCCATTTTACATGTCATTTGAAGTCAAATTATCACTTTGATACACAATATTTTAATGTGGCTTTCAACATGCACGCTTGTTTGGTTTGAAATGTCATTTGGGAAAAGCAAAAGAAAAATTGTCAAAACCAAGACAATGTTGACTAAAAGATATTTCCTACTTGGAAATTATTTATTTTCAAAGGAAAACATTCTAGTTAACAAATTCTATGCTTCTGGGCCCTGCTTTTTGTTTATATTTTCAAGCTAACACACTCAAAAAGGGGAGACGTGGATTTCTATGTAATCCAGGATGAACTTCAGAAAGAAAAATAACACTCCCTGCACTTCTCACAGCTCTTACCTGGGGATTTTGGAAAGGTGGGGAAAGTCCTCTTTGAGCTGACAGATCACCCTAAAGAGCTGAGAGTTCAGTCATCCTTGTCATTTTCTCACCTCCAGATATAGAATCCAAGTTGGAAACCGTGATCAGTATGAACTGGGGGCACTAGGAGAGATTGATACAGAAGAAAATAATAAAGAATGGTGTAACTGGTTTAATTTAAAGATAGCTGTGTGTAGCAAAGAAGGAAAGAGACAGTGACTGATTCAGGATCTCCCAATTTGGGTTCTGAATGGAAAATGCATACAGTAAAATTTTAAGCCATTTCATTTACGAGGTCTTCACAGAGCACAGGCTGTATCTTATTATCTACCTCTTTGGCAAACTTCAGAATCTGCTAAGAATCCTTTAAAAGTGTCTCAGACTGGATGTGTGGCAAACAGACTATAGTAAATGTCAATTTTAATAGTGATCTCTTCCATTTGTAAACACTTTCATCTCACAGGTCACATGGATTTGGAGAACTTTTAGCAAAGAAACTTTGTAAGAAGAATATAAACAAGGCTTGCCAATAAGAAGCACATAAATTTTAAAGTGAGATAAATGTAATATCCGGCTGATAGGACAGAAGAAGTTGCAGTAAATGCTGGCGTCTGCTTTGGTTAGGTATATCTCTGCTGGAAGGACCTTAGGGTCCTGAGGAACACCATACTTAAGTCAGCAAGGTGGTTTTACAACTATGAATGGAAACTGTTTCCTGAGCTCCATGAGCAAGAATATAGCCAGCAGATCAAGGTACACTATTACTCCATTCAGGTCATTCTAGTCTTGGAACACCGTATTCCATTTTAGTTTATTTCCAGCTCTAATTTTTGCTCAGAATAAAATAGAGTCGAAAGTAGGACCGCCAACCACGATGTTTAAAGGATTGCAGGACTTGATTTATGAAAGAAGATAAATATCCTTTTTACAGTGAGAAAAACTAAATGCTGGAATAGGCTTTAGAGACAATTGTTAGAATCCGCTTCATTAGAAATTTGGTTTGACAGGTAAGAGAAGATTACATCAGATCTTCAGAGATCTCAAAAATGTTAGGTTGCCATACCCTGATTTTGTAGGGTTTTATTTAGAGATTTTTAACTTTCTACATTAACATATATCCGCTACATCCTCACATAAATTTTCCTGTTAACAAATCCATGGTGTCTACGTTTCGACCTTTCTTATCCTTTGTGGCTTTTTCTCACTTATTGTCTCACATTTTAACACAAAATTTCTGTATAAAAGTGTGTAAAACTTCACACTTATGTCAAGTTAGGACTTGGATAGCAGACACCTGAGCCCTTGAACTGAGATTTAATCATTTGATTTACATTGGTCTTGCTTTGGAGTTTAAGTACACAGTCATTTACACACACATGAATGCAAGTTCCCAAGATTTTAATGTCTAATTTTTGAGATACACCTCAATGGAAAGTTAATAATATCATTCGAAAGAAACATATTGTTCCATGTATGTATGTGGTTTAATGTAAGTTGAAAAGTATATATATATATACACTTTTCTGGGATTCCTGAGGGAATTTCTTAAAAGCTTTTTTAACAGCTACTCTTACTATGTCACTTTTATTTCACAGTATCATTTTAGTTGCAGTAGCAGGTTCAGGAACATCAACATACCTTAATCAACATTCAGAATCCACTCGGCTATTCAGAAAACAGTGAAAAGTGGTCTCTAGCAGAAAAAGCATATCATTATAGATTCTTACACAAAGCACAACGGAGTCAGTGGAAAGACTTAAGTGTTTCAAGTCTGCTGGCAAAGCCAGCAAAAGAGTTGCATAAAGAGGGAAGGAGCAATGATGGAAGGCATTAAAAAAAAGATTCTGTTTGGTAGAATAGGGAACGATATGACTACCTGTTTGGACAAAGACATCACAAAACTAGAGTAACTCTCCTGGTCTCTCTTAGAGTACTGAAGACTCGTAGAGAGATAAAAGCCAGCAGAATACTCTTTTGCTTATTTAACTGGACTGATGTCAGTCACAGCACATCTACCGAAGTCAATAGGATTGTGTTGATATATAATACCTCTGGACATAGTTCTGAAAAATGTAGACTTTCCCCTGGATAGAAGGCATAATTACCTACACTGTGCATTAGCAGGCTCAATACCTGGAGAATTCACACTGGAGTTATCTCATACCTGTAAGAAAAATTCATCTTAGTCTTCAAACTCTGGGCAAATATAGAGGTGTAGTAAGTTTTCCTGTAATTATTACAAGGCCCAGCATTTTGGCAACTTTTATGTCAATTTGATTAGAGAGCTACTTCTTGACAGCTACTGTGACTTATATTGCTTAAATATCTCCACTATCTAATCCAGGAAATGAAGCCAATTAGTTCTAAGTATGAAAATGTAAGGTGAATCTGTCTTATACTACAACTGGTTTTTATGCCTCACTCAATAATTTACCTTAGATTCAAAGAACAAAAAAAAAAAAAAAAAAAAGAAAAGAAAAAAGCTAAAATAGAATAGAAATGGCAATAAATTAATGTGTTCTATATAAAATGGGTAGTTATGTACAAGACTTTCCAAAAGAAACTCAAGCCCTTTATCCGTAAACTTGTTCTTACAGCATGATCCATTACTCCTTATGGACAGCAAACTATATATACCAGCGTCTTTATTAATGTGTTGTAATAGATCACCAGTCTATATTTCTTTAGCCCATCCTTGGTAACATATTAAGAACATTATTTAAAGCTCATTATTCACTGAAATAACACATGCAAAAGCACAAGTTGGTTAGCTATGATATTTTATTAGAGTGAGCATTTCGGGATTTTATTCTCAGTCCCTCATCAACATAAAACACAGTAAAGAGTTCATAAATCTAATTAAGAACATTAGAATAAGGAAAAATCACTGAATATTTAGTTAGGATATGCAAGTCTCATGTACAAGCAAGCCATTAGAGGCAGTCATAAATGCGAATTGATAAGCACTCAATAACTGCTCGTTGGTAGAAGTACAATAAGACAGATGTAGATGGAACAGTAGTCTGCAAGGGTTTAAGTGTTTTGTTTATCTGGTTGTTTGCCCCCTTCTCCCTCTCCAACTACCTCCATTACTCCCCCAAAGAAAAAAAAAAGGAAAACACTGGCAAATCAAAAGAAAAAAAACCAATAATCAGCAAATCCCCAACACCATATTTTACTGGAATGCTGTTCATTTTGGGCTTAGTACTCATGTCTTAAACTTGAAAATAAAGAGGCAAGGAGAAAAAGAGAAAGAGAGGTTGATCATATGAGTCAGTGCAAAGGGCAGCCAATGGGGTGATAAGAGATTAAGGTCTATTTTCCTGTTTCTAGGAAATTATTTCAGTCTATGTTTCTCATTCAGCAGGTCACTGACCTACTCTGTCTTAAGGATACAGAGGAAGTTCTTGTACTACACATCTTCTGTGAACAGGATCCGTGACTACAGCACTGGGTTACTCATGGAAGCCAGTAAAAAGCTCCTTGTTTGGGGGTCATGACTACAAAGGCAGCACTTTGCAGCTTGTTGAACAGTGAAGAGAGAGAGATGCTGTGGAGACCTCTCAAAGACCAACAGGAGAAATTCGAGTACCAAGGGAATGCAGGTAGCCTTTTAGCCACTTGAGCAGTGGTTCTGAATACATTTGTGACATACAATTTAATAGGTTAGGCACTTACACAAGCTGACAAGTGGTGAATTATCCTCTTTATTCTATCCCTACATATTTGGGCCATGAACCTTCAGATTTTCCAGTTTTAGTCATTTGTTTCCTGCTCTTTGCAAGACAATTTCAAAGGAGTGTTCTTAGGTATACTCCAATGAAAGTTTTGATGGCAAAACAGATATGGAGTCCCTGTACCTATGAATAAGTCTTCTCCAAGCCTGAGATCTGGAACTAGATTTGTGAATAAACACATCAGATTCTGGATGACTAATTTCCATTCAGAACACCTGTTATCAGTATTCCACAATATAATATTAAATAAATGTAGCTTTAGTGAAGTCATCAATTCCAGTCAGTCTGATAGTGCACTAAGATTCTTTCTCAGCCTGGACCCCAGCTGCTTATTTGAACGTGTATATCAATCCTGTTATCAATGAGCTACTACGCTATAGAGCAGGGAATCAGTATTAGAACACAATTACTTTTAATCGTTTGCAAATAGTAGGGATTATTTTTTGCTATTTTGTTCTTATGTGGGTGTGGATCTTGTATGATTATATTTCTTTCCCCTCACTCTTTAGTTTTGGATTTTTATTCTTTATAGCTCATAATTCTTGAAAAACACATGACTGAAGTATCTTCTACAACCGACCCAATCACAAATGTAATTTCTCCATTATCTTTTTTTTTTATTATTACTCTACATATTATTTGAATTAAAATGTCCCCTCAGACTGCTCTAGTCCAAGTGTTCTCAGGCTTCTTTCCCTTCCATAGCCTTATTGACTTGAAAAATAACAAACAAGTGTAAATGACATTTACAGCTCTTAATTGGTGTCATTAGCAGTTCTTATTATTCAGCAGGACAAGCAGTGGCCTTTTATTGAGAATTCAGTGATGCACATCTGCTTTGAACTCATCAGACTTAAAGACAAGTAATAAAACAGCTGAGTGAATGAATTAGGGCCATACTCATCACTAAAGGGTACTTGCAGGAGATTTATATTTTTTACTTAAAAAAGATGACTTTTGGGATGATGATCATAGAAGGGTTAATGCCTCTTTAATAGAAGTAGATCTTGAAATAATGTTAATGTATTGAATCATTAATAATAACCTACATTTTTATTGTTTTTCTTATTGCCAGTGTTAATTGCTATAAGGCAGACCTTCAGGCAAATCAAGGGGGATTAGATTTGTAATAGCATATAAGTACGAAAGGGCAGTTGCTATCTGTAAAAGGTAAGATTGAAGAGGTTTTTGATCCTTCAAGTAAGTTTTGCTGAAGACTAGATTGATGTTTTAGATACCCAAGCCCAAAGTTTCATTCTTCAGAACATCTCTATTAGACATCCCCACTGTGGTACTGAAATATCTTAGACTTCTACATTTCTATCATAAACATCTGCATTTCTTCTAGCGTATATGCACATAACAAACCACCCTTCTAGTGAAATGATTAGTGAGTTCCATTAAGCTCCAGTGGAACTCATAAAGTGAAGAAAGATTAATATAATTTTTCTCCAGAAGTCTCCAGTGGAGGAATCATGTAGGCTCTCTGCACAGTATATGACAGGTACTGCCATGGACAGATTTAAGCCACTAGCACAGACTTAGTCAACTACAGGAGCACTTCTATGCCTAGATTTATTAATTTTAAAATAGATTAGTCATCTTGTAAAGTAAATGGGAAGAGGCTCAAGAGACTTAGTTATCTCATCCTAAAATGGGCAAACAAGATAGGTCAGATTAAATGTACTCCTGATTTGCTTTTGAGTATAAAAGGGTGAGTGTCCTGCTCAGATTTCATCACCCTCTAATGTGTGTTATTAGATATTTAAACTTTTTTAACAGCAAGCTCAAGAATGAGCTGCAGTTCTAACAGACATTTCTATCACACCATATAAAAATGTGTTCACCACAGCTCTGAAATCTGCATCTCATTTCACCTTGTACATTTCCTATTGTAGCTTCCTAGTTGGCGTACAGCTTTCCTATTGTTTGATTCTTCCCATGCATTAGATACATTACCTAAATGCATAATTCTTTAACTTTTTAAATTACAAAATAGAAAACCTTCATAAAGTTAATCCATAATGGATGCTTTGTTATTGGGATTCATATAAATATGATCTGAAGAAAAAAATCTTGGAACTGATGCATTGCTGTAACAAGAAGGAAAGTTGGTTATATTTTATTCATTCTGCACAACACAGTGATTCAACATAACCACAGACCCATGTGAATAAAAATTAACCAGCAAAGACCCAAAAACACTGGCAGAAATCTTAAGAAAGATTATCTCATCATTGGACCTATACACTGTAGCAGACAGATGACTGCCTACCTGTTCATTATTGTGTTAACATTCAGAGTGCTATTAGTCCTTATGAACACTACTCTTTGAGAATCAAGTTTAAAAAAAGTCAGAGAATTCTGAAATAGAAAGGAAACATTTGTTGCACAGAAGTCCTTTGTGATCCCTGCATTACCAAGAAAAAACTTGCTTTGGTTCAAGTAATATATAGTGATGCCAGGATGAGATTTTTAAAGATGTCCAAAGAAGTTAAATGACCTCCTTTTATTGACTTTGTTTTCAACTACTATCCTTATCAGAACTTTTTATACTGTTTTCATTTTAATGATGTAAAATATCAGCTAATAAAGGGAAAGATTTACTTTCCTTAGAACTTCATAGATCTGCAAAGATTTTCCACAATGGATCAGAAAACATATTCTTTTTAATAGCAATAATAACAACAGCTACTTATACTTTGTAGAGGTGCACTCAAAACACCATAGAATATCATGTCTAAAACGATTTTGTAGGTGTGAAAAACAAATTTTCTGGGTCAATAGCTCTCTATGACTGCTCCACAGATGCCTCCCTGCGAGCATACCACTTGGAAAGAAGAGAACCTACGGAGAGTGACCATACAACAACAGACGCAATGCAAAACTGCAGCACCAAAACTTAGCTATTGGTAACTTCTTCAAACACACATACCCTTGGTCAAGGTTACTCAAAGATGTGCGACACATTTATAATGAAATGATGGATTTACCTAGGTCCTAAACCAGAATCCAACTAGCTTTTCTCTTTGGGGAGCTTGATGATGAAACAAGATCATCCTTGAACTTGGCATACAGATACCACATGGCTTATACTCTAGTTAAGCACCATATTGATCTATTTTTGACCCCATAAATAAAAGGTGTTAGAATTCACAGTTATTCTTTGAAGGATGATGAATTTAATACCAAAATATATGGATAAAAATGGAGGAGAAAAAAATTTTAAATTGTTTCAAACTTTAAGTTTAATCTATTAGAAAATAGAAGGTTGGGTTTGTGATCAATTTATAGAAAAACAAAAATATTTCCATCTGTGAGCTAGTATGAACTATTTTTTTGAGAAAAAATCGAAGACTCTACACATTAGTTGACTGAGAATTGGTCCTATTTTGAAGTCAATGTTTTTAGACCATGATAAAATCAACACTTGTGGACCTTTTTTAAGCCAAAATCTATTTCTTCAGAGACTTGGAAGAGTGCAAATTTAACCCAGGGAATGTACTTCTATAACATTATTATTCCTCTGCTTTCTACTGGCTTTAATGAAGGAATCAAACCAATTATGCAGTTTGACTTTTATTCGTCTCCCCTTGGCATTAGGCCAGTAGCAAATTTAAGTTAAAAGTCTTCTTGTCCTAGAGTGTAGCTAGCGGTGAAGGAGAGGCAGATCTGGAGAGTGATTCAATTGTTATCTGGGCTACTCATCCATATCTGAGAAGTAATTTTTTTCCTTCTCATTAGTGGACATACAGATGTAAAACATTTTAGGCATCTCAATAAACCATAGAAAGTTTCTATTTCTTGTACAGAAGTTATTTACTTAGCGATTTACATAATTTCTTGTTTAAATACATATCATGTGCCAAAGAACTGGTATGATTCTCTTTAGAGACAAAGCCGACATTCAGCCTTTTTTTGTATGTGTTCCCAAAAGTGTTTTTTAATTTTCTGCACATAACTTTCTATATCCTTTCCGAAGATATAAACCATGGTATGACTAGATGTCCTTTTTTTGGAGGGGAGGAGTTTTTCGTTTTACTTTTGGTTTTGTTTATTTGTTTTCTATTGACACTTAAAAGCAAAAAAAAATACCCAAGAGCTGGTCACTTCGTAGTCAGCTTAGATTAATCTTTGTCAATTCATTCTTGAATTCTTAGGACTAAATACAGATGGCTATAGGAAAATAAAGCTACCAACAGTGAAAATGACAGAACAACATAAAAGTGCAGAGGAGTAGTCACCATGTTCTTTTAATTACCTTCTTTTTCTTTTTTCCTAGTTAATTATTTTGTCTCCCAACAGAGAATCAAGAGAAGTTGTATCCATCAGACAGCTATATTTTTTCCGTTACATTTGGGTAGAAGACCGGAGTTATACTTATTTGTGTTATGTATGAAAACAGTTGAGAGAAGTGCAGTTCATGTAATGTGAAACGTTTTATGTGATGTCATTCAAGGTAAATGGAGTTGTTGCAGAGGTGAAGACTGGAAGGAAAAATAAAATATATAAGAGCAAATGCTGAAAAAACAAGAACCTTTTTCACTGTTTATCACTAATACTCTGTATTAATTGAATATATATATATTAAGGTATTTCCAAAATATAGACAATCCCTTAAAATGTCAGAAAATCATATTTGACTGAGTTGACTGTTTTCATTTGCATATTTTCAGATAACGTCAATCCAGAGGATTAAATACATACCACATAAATGAGAATCTGGAATGACTGGCTTGATTTAATTACCGACTAATTACTGATAAAACTCATATGTCATTTTAAATAACACTTACTGTCTAAAGCTGAGGTATGATTTTGGTTTTCAACATGTGTACAGTCAATGGCAAAACATAACGAATACATGGCTACATGTATTACCTGCCATTTCCTCAGTCATTTTGAGGTTTATAATTTCTTGCCAACAGAATTGTGCTGATAAAATCAATGAAATGAAAACACTTTTAACATTTTCTTTCCCGGGGAAGGTAAGAAAATAGGGTTATATAAGAAATTCCACATCTACACAGTACCGCAGAATCCAGAGAAAGATAAAGAAATGATGAGACCACCCAATTATATTAATATTCTTAGCAAAGTATGGTTATCTGTTCAGCTGATAAGAGTCCTGTTGTGGTGTAAATACTTAGGCTACCAAAGTAAAACAAAACAAAACAACAGCAAACAGACAAAATCCCACAACCTCTGTAATGAAGTTTATGATCTAAATATATTATGAAGGTAGAGGAGATATCATTATCTCCATTGTATTGATAAGCAGAGCTTAGTGAGCAACAAGGTCTGTACTAAACCCGGACCTTCTGAACCACTATCATACAGTGTTTTACCTGAAAGAACAAACTTTGAATTTGTAAATTGCTGTGATAGATGCCATGGACTTCCAGTGAAAGATGAGAAGCTAAAGCTTATCTTTGCCCAACAAGCATTCTAACGGTTTATGCATCTAAATATGAGCTGGTTTCCACATCCATGCTGATTACAGAGTTATTGCTCCTTGGCTGGTTAACAAAGGATGATCTTGCAAATGGTCCCTGGCTGCTCTCCCTGGAAGTTGTGTGCATGTGTATTTGTTCTCCATGTCCGTAGACAGCTACAAAGCAATTCTATTGCAGTGGGAACTAGTTCAGAAGCCATTAAGTACCAATATGAGGACCTACTCAAATGGTTAGATTTGCTATTAACAGCACAACAGAGATTGAAGCAGCCCCAACAGTAATTCTAGATGGCAAACAGCACCAGAGGTAGCATAGCTACCACAGCTGTAAAAATGACGAGCAAAGGATGAGAGTGACAGTAGGGAATATCATTACAGTGGCTTGATCAGATGTGACTGAAAATGTAATGATATGATCCCTTTGTTACCATGGGTGACATTAAACACGGGTGCCTTTCTACCTCATTTTTGCCTTCCCTTCTCTTTCCTTTTCTACAATATTAAAGAAAACAATTGGTTGCCCAGAGATTATACTCTGCCGGGGCAATCTCTACCTGATTTTTTGTGTTAATCATCAAAGGAGCTAAAAGGCCTTACCACAACCCTCTTCTCCAGGCAATAGTACAACTCAATTATATAATTACCTTGAAGGGTAAATTCCTCCACTGAACAGCTTGGTTTATAACTGTTAACACAAAGTTTTCATAGACTGTTTCAAAGTCTATGATAATAGATCATTGAAAATAGTATACACATTGTTGGGGTACAGGATACTGGGATCGTACTGCATAGGATTGTTAGAAGTATCTATAACGAAAATAGACTCCTTAGAAATTATCAGTGAAGGGTTCTGATCAGTACTTGGTTGTCCCATCCAAATTCTATTGGGTTAATGTAAGATTCCCTTTTAAAGCATTAATACTCAGTAATTTTAAGAATTTAAGAATTTTAAAGACCTGGCTCAGGAGCTACCAAAAGCATTAAAGTAGATTTAATTTAGCTCCTAAAACTTCAGGACATGCCAGGACTGTAATGAAAAGAATGTGTAGTAACAAATTTTTTAAGGCAGAATAAATAGGATAATCCAAGCAATTACAAGTTTCATTTAGATTTGAAGCAAAATGATGGACCATTTGAGACAAGCCTGAATTAACAATAAGTAAAGGAAAGTAATGTACTAATGCCAGTGAATATGCACAGGTTGGAAGTAAATCTTTTCAAACCATTTCATGACAATGCTTTGATGAGAGGACTGATTCAATTCAATAAAGTAATAATACTGAATAATAATGGAACTCCTTCAAAACACTTGACTTGTATACAAGAAACTAAAAAAAAAAATTAAAACCCCACTGTTTTTCAAATGACATTGAATTATAAAAGAAATGGTGGGTTACTATGTCCCACAATGTAATTGCAAATTGGGAATTAATATTAATAAGGTATGTTTTAACTGGGGTCTCACTGGGATTGATTTTTGGCTCTATGCTAGTAAACATTTTATCAACAAGGTGGAAGAAAACATAAAATCATTACCAGTAAAGCTTGCAGTTGATACAAAAGTTAAAGGAATGATAAATAATGAAGAATACAGGCCACCGATACACAGTACTCTCTGTCCGCAATAATCTGGGGACAAGGATACTATTAGACTCAGATATATGAACAAGTTATTCTTGCACTACATATAACAAGTCAGCTGATTCATGGTAACTATCCATAGGAGTAGACTACCCTGCAGAAAATCAAGGCTGTTCAAATTAGTTTATCTCAGTGAAAAGAGAACCAAGCAAACTCAGTTTATCTTATGTTTAACCCAGATTTATTGTACACAATGAGGCTAACGGTAGGGATCAGCTGACATGAAATAATAGGTTTTGTGTCTAAGTCCGGTGTGCATTTTCAGTGTAGCTAATAATAAGCAACATATTTGCTTATTTTGTCATATTAACAAAATAGAGAAATACTACAGCAAAATAATGTAAAAATAAAACCGAAGTTAATAATATTAGAGAGCTAATCTACTGGACAAGAGAATAGAAAAAGCAAGGAGATATTTAGAGACATTTAGATTTTTACAATGAGAGTAATTAACTGTTAGAATGACTAGATTTATGTTGGACTTTCCATCACTGAAGATTTTTTCAACAAGATTGGTTTTTGTTTTTCTCTAAAACAATTGTATGCAAAGCACTACTACTGACCTGAAGCAGGAGTTAAAAATCCTTTGTTCAGTTCTATGAAGGAGACTATACTAAATAAATCAAATATCTTCTAAACTCATAATCTAAGACACTTACAAAGGTTCACTTGTTATTTTTCTGCTATAAAGTGGTTGACAGAAAGCAGGTATCTAACAAGCAAAGACAGCACCTGCATTCTCTGAAAGAAGTCACAAGCATTATTATTATTATTTCTGCCTATATTGATTTTATTTTGCATTAGCTAAAGGATTTTGCTTAGCCAAAACTGAATTAATCAATGTTTTAGTTTTAAACTTAAAAGTAAAGAAATCTCTGAAAATTCAATTTAAACAGCAACTGTGAAATCATACTGATTTACAGACTGCTGAAGTGGTGGGTTTAAATTCTTTTTAAGTTTGTATTATTTGCAATAAATTAAGAAGTGCTTATAGAAATAGAGATCAATTTCACCTCAATATTACAATTTAATTGTGAGGTTTCTTGACAATCTTCTTGGCTTTTGCTGTAACTGATGGAAAAACAAGGACATCTCTTACACCTGGCTTGCTGCATTCTGGTGAGATTAATCAGCTTTTAAATAGAGTTAGCTTTGTTTTCTGAAGATGTAGTTTACAAGATCAACTAGAGGAAGACTCTTAGTTTATCTCCTTTAAAAACAAAAAAAACAAGAGACCATACCACCACCACCTGAAAAAAAACCAAAAACAAAACATGAAAAAAACCAGCCAAAACCACTTAAAAACACTTAACTGTCTTCATACTGAAAGATTGTAATTATTCTGTCTCTTTAATAGCTGAGCCTATGAGAAGTTTGCGAGTCACTGAGGCCTTTGGGTCAATGATAGCAGTCTCGGCCAATCA